>NC_080570.1:127763102-128080309 GCF_030247185.1 Malaya genurostris | reverse complement strand
ACTTCGTCGAAGGCAAAACCGGCGCCAGGGTTATGATTTGTATTTGGTGGGGTCAGCTCGGTGTGATTTACTACGAGCTCTTGAAACCGGGTGAAACCATCACAGGAGATCGCTACCGAACGCAACTGATGCGCCTTAGTCGCGCGCTAAAAGAAAAGCGGCCGTAATACCAAGAGCGACATGACAAAATCATCCTCCAACACGACAATGCTTGGCCTCACGTCGCAAAATGGTCAAAAAGTACCTGGAAACGCTGAAATGAGAAGTCTTGCTCCACCCGCCGTATTCCTCAGATGTCGCCCCTTCTGACTTTCACCTGTTCCGTTCGATGGCATACGGCCTGGCAGATCAACATTTTCAATCCCTCGAAGAGTTGGAAAAATGGATTGCTTCATGGATAGCGTCAAAAGAGGACTCCTTTTTTCGAGCCGGGATCCGAAAATTGCCGGAAAGATGGGAGAAAGTTGTCGCTAGCGACGGACAATATTTTGAATAATACATCTGTAAGCACTTTTTCGCAATAAAGCTTTGATTTTGGAAAAAAAACGGTAGGGAGCGGAACAAAAACGGATCTCAGGAACCACCAAAAGGACACGAAGAAGGGGAAGCAAATGTAGCAGAAGAGACCCGAAAATAAGAATGTCTTCAACTCCCGGGCACACTTCCAAGCCTCGGCAAGGTATGAAGCCGCTCAAGGTGAAAACTGTACCGAATCTGAATAGATAAACAGAATGTGACGGCTAAACCCCGTACTCGCAAGTTGTATCGCGAATATTTGACGAAGTTTTCCTGCGTGATGATGGACGATGAAACTTATTTGCTGGAAGACTTTAAGCAGCTTCTCGGAATGTCTTTTCATACTGCCATGCAACGAAAAAGCAGAGGAGGAGCATTTCAGAACGAAGAAAAAGGTCAAATTTGCTAAATATTTAGCTGTAGTCAAGATATCCAAAGCTTCATCACTACCGGAACGATTCACAAGGCAATATACAGTGAAGAATGCCTAAAGAAGCGATTGTTACCATTCTTACGCAGCCATAACACTCCATCACTATTCCGATCTGATTTGGCATCTTGTCACTATGCCAGGGATATTTTGGAATGGTAAAAAGCGAATTGAGTTCGGTTGCAGAGAAGTCTCCTCAGGTCCTAATGGCTGGAGTAAACTCAAAAGTAATTGTAACTGAGTAACTATGTAACTGTAATTAGTTTTTTTTATAAAATCTTTTATTCAGGCCGATTTGCGTATAAATAAGTTTTACGTGGCCAATGGACCCAAGTTTTTGTTAGACAATATTATTTTTTTATTGTTGGATCTCGTTGTCACCCTTCTTCTAAGGCGAAAGGAGGTTCCATTTCCTTCTAGCGAAGATTGGAGGTCAATTTGTCCGTGGCTCATCATCCATTGCTACATCGTTGGAGTTGTGAGTGGTTTCCGTCTCCTTTTTTTCATTGTTGATCGCAGTATTGGGTTCATTGCTAGTTGCTGTAGATGCGCTTTGTACATTAATTGCAGTTGATAGTTGGTTTGATGGTTAGTGTTTTTGAAACAGGAGCACTGCATTCACTAGTTTCCGTTGTTGAGCGGTTGTCTTTGTTTTTGTTTGTTTGTAGATGTGCTTTTCGTAGTCCCAGTGCAAGGTTTGCCGTAATGTGCAGGTTGTTCACAAAACTGACTTGTTACCAGTTGATTTTCATACGTAATCAGCGTTTTACACGGATGTATCCCGTCTTGATCACAAATGATGTAAGATGGAATTGCTTTACGTAGTTGCATACGTACCACTCGCACGCCATTCCCGATACCCGGAAAAAAATTCCGCCATACTTCCCTTTCGATGAAAAGAACTTCACCGTACTGCGACATACTTTCCTGAAAAAACTGATCGCTGGTCTGCGGGGTAGGTCATGTACGCGTATTTCTATGGCATTGTCCAGCATGTATACAGGGATTTTGTATTTAATGTTGTCACACTCAACGCTGTGAACCTCGTTGTTAACTAAAGCGAATGCAATTGCATCTCTTTCACGTTTAAACATAATGTACACACAGTTAGACGTCTTGTTGAATTGAATCTCACTTACATCATCATTAACGTTTAGATGCATTCGTTCCTTAAGCAAGATTTCAATTTCGATTACTGCTGGTCTAACTTTGCAGCGCTTGAAATCAATACAAATTGAATTTGGTCTTGTAGGCCAAGTTTCAGGCTTTGTTAAACCGTATTTGCCCATTTCGTACACTCTATTGTTCACTGCACTGTATTGTCTTTGTTTCTATCGTCTCGACCGTAGGAAATTTCCGACTGTGCCGGATGAGATGCGAGCACGAATTGTGAACTGTAATTAGTTCATTCAGTAATAGCCGTTCAACCGAGAAGGTTGTGTATAGAAGCGTACAGTTTAATAACGCTGGTTAGTTTACACGCGTTAAATACGACAACGGTTGAACTACAGGTAGAGACCTGTTGGCAGCAGCCGTTAAAACGTAAAATCGTGCTGCATAAGAGAGCCCTAGTGCTGGGCCAAGCTGGTGAAGGAAACAACAAAGGGCGTTTCCCAAGCTCTACCCAGGCCACAATATACAGCCACAAGTGCTGAGCAGGAGAGTGCAAAGGCACATTGAAGAAGAAGAGTGCAAAGGCACACAGAAGCAGGAGAGTGCAAAGGCACACCGGTGCGAAGGCACTTCGGTGCAGAAGCATATCGGTGCGGAGCACAAGGAAGAAGGAGACAAGACAACTCGGTCTTTCCACTGCCATACAACACGCAGGTATACACCGGTGACCTGCGCTGGTTGCAGCTGGCGAAGACAAAAGTATATCGGAAATCGAGTGGTGCTGGATGTCAGGTAGCAGTAGCATCACATCCAACAATCAGCATCCAACAAGAACATCTAGAGCAACGAGGATCTACACGGCAGTGCAACGGAGATAGACAACAATTTCAAGGTAGAAGTTTTTTCTTTTCCTTTTGATTGAGTACTGTGTAGTGTTGGTTTCATTTTTTATTTTAAAGTTTGATTAAAAATTTTAATGTGATGGATGAATCCATGGACGTAAATCCTAGCATGAATCCGATACCCCCACGAACGAAAAAATATCAGGAGAGCTCTTCTGGGCCTTGGATAGTCTTTTTTAGACGTATATCAAAGCCATTAAACATTTACCAAATTTCTAAAGGTTTGACATCACGATTCTCTTCAATCAAAGAGATCATAAAAGTAAATAACGATAAAATTCGTGTTGTGGTAAATAGTTTGAAACACGCGAATGATATTGTCTCTTCGGAACATTTCAATAAAGAGTATAAAGTTTACATACCCTCCAAAGATGTCGAAATTGACGGTGTTGTTACCGAAGCGAGTCTTTCGGTAGATGATTTACTCAAGCATGGTGTTGGTCGTTTCAAGAACTCTATGCTTGAGGGTGTGAAAATACTGGAGTGCAAACAACTGTACTCAGTAGTTTATGAAGAGGGAAAAAAAGTTTATCGCCCATCAGACTCGTTTCGAGTGACATTTGCCGGATCTGCGTTGCCGTCCCATGTCTATGTCGATAAAATTCGCCTCCCTGTTCGGCTTTTTGTTCCAAATGTAATGAATTGTACGAACTGCAAAAAATTCGGACACACAGCTACTTACTGTAGCAATAAACCAAAATGTATTAAGTGTGAAGGACCTCATAAAGATAATGATTGCAACAAGGAAATTGAAAAATGTATTTATTGTGGGGAAAGTCCTCATGAGGATATTTCAGTATGCACTGCATTTAAAGTGCACAAAGACAAAATTAAGCTTTCTTTAAAAGCACGGTCTAAGCGCACATATGCAGAAATGCTTAAAACGGTCATTGATGTCCCCCCTTTGGAAACCGAAAACGGGTTTTCAAATCTAGAGGAAACAGAGGACTCTGACTCTGACGAAAATAGTGAAGGTAATTCGTTTATCACTACCCAAGGGTCAGTTAAGAGAAAGAAGTCTTCCTCCAAATTACCAAAAAAGACACCTAAAGTTTCATCTTCAAAAAAAGATCCCCGTGTTAAACAAAAAAAGTCAAAACCAAAGACTGTGCCTCCTGGTTTGTCAAATTCACAAACCAATCCAGGATCTAGCACAGAAAAAGGTAATAATCCTGTGGGCTCCATTTCACAGCCACCAACAGGATTACTGAAGTTTTCGGAAATTGTTGAATGGATTTTCTCAGCATTCAATATATCTGAACCCTTAAAGACCCTCATAATGGCATTCCTTCCAATAGCTAGAAATTTTTTGAAGCAGTTATCAGCTCAATGGCCAATTGTCTCAGGTTTTGTATCTTTTGATGGATAATTTATCACCCGCCGCAAATGATACAATCACTGTCCTGCAGTGGAATTGTCGAAGCATCATGCCAAAACTTGATTCATTTAAAATTTTATTGCATAGTCAAAAATGTGATGTATTTGCTTTATGCGAAACATGGCTTACTTCAAACATAGCTTTAAATTTTAATGATTTTAACATTATACGTCTCGATAGAGACTCTCCGTATGGTGGAGTGCTTTTAGGAATTAAGAAATGTTATTCCTTTTATAGATTAAACATTCCTTCGCCTTCTAGTATAGAAGTTGTTGCTTGTCAAATAAACATTAAAGGAAAGGACATTTGCATTGCTTCGGTATATATTCCTCCAAGAGCTCAAGTTGGACAACGACAGCTTAATGAAATTGTCGAAGCCCTTCCTGCTCCACGTTTGATTTTAGGAGATTTCAATTCGCACGGAATGATGTGGGGTTCCGTTTACAATGATAGCAGATCATCTCTAATATATAATATTTGCGACAATTTTAGCATGACGGTACTAAATATGGGTAGCATGACACGGATCCCAAGACCTCCGGCACGTCCAAGTGCATTAGATTTATCTCTCTGTTCGACTTCAATTCGACTAGATTGCACCTGGAAAGTATTTCCTGATTTACATGGTAGCGATCATTTACCAATCATCATCTCAATTAGCAGTAACAAAGGCATTGCTAATTCAGTTAATATTCCATATGATTTGACAAAAAATATTGACTGGATTAAATACCAAAGTAATATTTCAAGTGTCTTAACTTCAATGGAAGAGCTCCCCCCACTTGAAGAATATGACTTCCTCGTTTGTTCGATTCTGGAGGCCGCAGAACAAGCCCAAACCAAACGATTTCTTGGTCCATCGTCTAACAGAAGGCCTCCAAACCCTTGGTGGGACAAAGAGTGTTCAGATGCTAAGCACGCGAAACAAAATGCTTTCAAGACGTTTTTAAAACGAGGAGGAGGAACTCCTCAGAATTTTGAAAATTTCTTGACTTTAGAAACCAAGTACAAGAGCATACTTCGGGCCAAGAAATGTAGCTATTGGAGACATTTTGTCGAAGGTTTGTCAAGAGAAACCTCAATGAGCACTCTTTGGAATACGGCCAGACGAATGAGGAATCGTAACGTGGGCAATGAGAGTGATGAATACTCGAACCGATGGATATTTGACTTTGCTAGGAAAGTTTGCCCAGATTCTGTTCCTACGCAAAGCATTATACGGGAATCTCCTCCAAATAATGGTTTTATTAATAACCCATTTTCAATGATAGAATTTTCTATAGCACTCTTGTCTTGTAACAATAACGCCCCTGGGTTGGACAGAATTAAATTCAACTTGGTGAAGAATCTGCCCGACCTCGCAAAAAGACGTTTGTTGGAATTGTTCAACAAGTTTCTTGAGCAAAATATTGTTCCGCCTGACTGGAGACAAGTGAAAGTTATCGCCATTCAAAAGCCGGGGAAACCAGCTTCCAATCACAACTCATATAGACCCATTGCGATGTTGTCCTGCATCAGAAAATTGTTCGAAAAAATTATTCTACGACGTCTCGACACTTGGGTCGAGACGAACGGTTTGTTGTCAGATACTCAGTTTGGCTTCCGTAGAAATAAAGGGACGAATGATTGCCTTGCATTACTTTCGTCTGACATCCAAATTGCCTTCGCTCAAAAGCAACAAATGGCATCTGTATTTTTAGACATTAAAGGAGCATTTGATTCAGTTTCCATTGATGTTCTTTCAGACAAGCTCCACCAACATGGACTTCCAGCGGTTATAAATAATTATTTGCACAACCTTTTGTCAGAGAAGTGCATGTATTTTTCACATGGCGATTTGGCAACATTCAGAATTAGCTACATGGGTCTCCCGCAAGGCTCATGCCTCAGTCCGCTCCTCTATAATTTTTACGTGAATGACATTGACAGCTGTCTAGTAACCCCATGTACACTAAGACAATTGGCAGATGATGGCGTGGTTTCAGTTACTGGGCCCAAAGCTATTGATCTGCATAAACCATTGCAAGATACCTTAGATAACTTGTCCGTTTGGGCTGTTCATCTTGGTATCGAATTCTCTGCGGAGAAAACAGAGTTAGTCGTCTTTTCAAGAAAGCATGATCCCGCGCAGCTTCAGCTCCATATGATGGGAAGAATGATCCAACAGGTTTTAACTTTTAAATACCTCGGGGTGTGGTTCGATTCCAAATGCACGTGGGGAGGACACATTAGGTATCTGATAACGAAATGCCAACAAAGAGCAAATTTTCTTCGAACAATAACAGGATCTTGGTGGGGTTCTCATCCGCAAGATCTAATAAAATTGTATCAAACAACGATACTTTCAGTGATGGAATATGGATGCGTTTGTTTTCGTTCCGCTGCAAACTCTCATTTTATCAAACTTGAGCGAATTCAGTACCGTTGTTTGCGAATTGCCTTAGGCTGCATGCACTCGACACATACAATGAGTCTTGAAGTTCTGGCGGGAGTTCTTCCATTAAAAGATCGATTTTGGGAGCTTTCATCACGCCTGCTAATAAGATGTGAGGTGCTGAATCCCATGGTAATTAATAATTTCGAACGACTAGTCGAGCTTCGATCTCAAACAAAATTTATGACAGTATATTTTAACCATATGTCACAGGAAATCAACCCTTCAAGATATATTCCTATCCGTGTCAGCATCCTAAGTGCCCCTGACTCAACTTTATTTTTCGATACATCCATGCAGCGAGAAGTGCGTGGAATCCCGGATCATCTACGCTCGACGGAAATCCCAAAAATATTTTTAAGTAAGTTCAGGCATATTGACTCTGAGAAAATGTTTTACACGGACGGATCGCGAATTGAAGAAGCGACAGGGTTTGGTATGTTCAACAATAATGTTTCGGCCTCATTTAGGCTTCAAGAACCTGCATCTGTTTATATAGCAGAGCTAGCAGCAGTTCATTATAGTTTGAGTGTAATCGTCACATTATCTCCAAACCATTATTTCCTCTTCACAGATAGTCTGAGTGCAATTGAAGCCATTCGCTCAATCGCTGCTGGCAAAAATGAACCGTTTTTCTTGGGTAAAATAAAACAGTGTCTGAACGACATATTGAATAATAATTATCTAATCACTTTAGTCTGGGTCCCGGCTCATTGCTCCATTCCAGGCAATGAAAGAGCCGATAATTTAGCCAAACGTGGTGCTATTGAGGGTGAAATTTATGAGCGACCGATTGCTTTCAACGAATTCTACAGTTCGTCTCGCCAAAGAACACTTGCCAGCTGGCAAGCATCTTGGGATAGAGATGATCTGGGTCGGTGAATGCACTCAATTATTCCGAAAATATCGACAAAGGCATGGTTCAGGGGACTGGATGTGAGTAGGGATTTCATTCGTGTGATGTCCAGACTCATGTCCAATCACTACACGTTAGATGCACATCTCCTTCGAATTGGGCTCTCCAAGACTAATCATTGTGCTTGCGGAGAAGGTTATCGGGATATTGATCATGTCGTTTGGACATGCGTGGAGTATCGTGATGTCAGATCTCAACTAATAAATTCTTTGCGTACCCAAGGTAAACTATCCAATATCCCAGTTCGAGACATTCTTGCTTGTCGTGACCTTTCATACATGAAACTTATTTATCATTTCATAAAGAAAATTGGAGTTTCAATTTAATAAAGGCCCCTTTTAAGACTTAGTTCTGATCCCAGCTGCGTCCATGAGTTCAACCAATAGCTAAATTAGAATAAAAATTATGTAATGATACAAACAAACTCGAAACAGTTTATGAAATTATCAACAAAATGTCTGAAAATAACAGCTTATTTTATAATTTATAGAAGTTAATCGTTTGGTTCAAATAATATTTCCGAGTAGATTTCATAATTAATGACGAGTTATCTAAGATGATATTTAAGCTATAAGAGAATATGTTTTAATAAATTCAAAACGTTGTGACTATGTTAGAATTAAATTAGGATAAGAATGTTATGTAAAAGTGATGCTACGGCGAAGAAAAACTTATGTAAACTGCCTTAAGAAATAAACGTATTTATGGAAAAAAAAAAACTGTTATTAGTTGTAAGATAACTAAAAAGCTCAATTAAATGGATAAAAAATGCAGCCAACATCTGTTGTCAATTAGCGGATATGTTAAAAGTTAGCCATCAAGCTATTTTTCATCGTTTACAGGACATGGAAAAGATTCTGATGGAGGGAAAACGGGTACCTCGTAGGCTGAATGATAGACAATTTTTACATGTTATATTAAACAGTGTATAGAAAATAAGCTATCCACATACATTTGTGTTGTACGCATGTATTCGTGATGGTTTTGATGTGGAACACATCTTTATTTTCTATATAGGGGTGCAAATTAGAAACTCAAGGAAAAATACACGTAGAAATGTGGTCAGGTTTTAAACACTTACAGCTCAGTATATTTTGTATCAATTATTAATAATATTTCATTATTTGATTGGAAATATTTCTAAGATTCGATTTGAATGTATCAAGCCACTTATTTTCAATTATAAATGATAGAAATTTTGATTAGTAGCGAGAAGTGTCCTATTTTGTCTGCTAAACATCTCCGGCATATCGGATTTCCCTGCAATAGACGACGATTTTGAAGGGGTCAGCGATATATCAAAGGGAAAGCATCTCTCTGATTGGTCAATCGATGCAAAAGCGAAGCGGTTGGAAGCACGCGAATCTATAAATAGAAGCAAAATTATAGCTAACGTTTCACAGGTGCATGCTAGAGGTAGGTTGTTGCTAGACAGCAAGACAAAAACTACCCCAGGGTAAATATTGAGTGCGTAAGATTCATTTCAAATTTATATAAGATGAACTCGATTGATAATGAGAAGAAGTTTATCGGTTCAACTGAAATCGCCGAATGGTAGAAAAACAACGCTATAAAAATAGCTGCTTGCATACAAAACTTGAACACAAGCTTGACGAAAAGAAGCTTTAATATCAAAATACGTATCGCAAGTATGTATAAAGATATAATTGCATACATTTGGGATATTGGTGTAATTTCGTCGGCTATAATACAAACATTTTTCGGTGTTGGTTCCTAATCAAGATAAATTTAGGCACACTCTCGTGCAATTGCAGATTCAAAAGTGTGACGATTGATTGAACTGTTTGATTGTAGATCATTAGAAATTTTGGTTGCCTTGTTCCACATCAATGGCTCGAACAACCACATGGGGCTGATCCTTGAAGTTTTTTATGCTCAGGATCACAGCATGCTGTGCGTTTGGCTGTCAGCTTTCGTTTGTTTACTTGTTTGTGCGGTTGAAATTCTACTATGCGAAAATTGGCAAAGCGGTTTGGAATTTATCTTTCCAGTGTTAAAACCATCATTATTAAGTTTGGGGAACACTATTGTTTGGATGAGCTACCAGGAAGAGGCAGAAAACCCGGTTCTTCCAACCCGAAACTGGACCAGAAAGTGGTAATCTCTAATTATCAAGAGGCGAAATCACCTGAAGACCTACAAGAAGCAGTAAATCTCGAAACAAAGCGTAAAACAGAAGAAACGAGCAACAACAAGGTCCCGGAAATTGTATTCGCGTTTTTTGCAGTGTCCGTATGCATGCGTTTCGATGGACGATGAGACTTATGTAAAGGAGGATTCAAAAACCCTTCCAGGTCCACAATACTTTACTGTCGTCGTTGAAGAGGATGTGAGTGATGCGGACAGGTCGATTCAAGTGAAGAAATTCGGTCGAAAGGTACTGGTATGGCAAGCAATATGTTCCTGTGGATTGAAGTCAACCATTTTTTACACTGCCGGAACTATAAATGCAGAAATCTATCGATCTGAGTGTCTCCAGAAGAGATTGCTGCATTTATATAAGAAGCATAGTACACCTCCACTGTTTTGGCTGGTTTAGCATCGGCTCAATATGCCAAAACCACTCTCAATTGGCTTGCGGAAAAGGGTATAAATTTCGTTGAGAAAAATATCAATCCACCAAATTGCCCTCAGCTTCGACCCATCGAACGTTACTGGCCAATCGTGAAGAGGGTCTTCAAGAAGACTGGTAAGGCAGCTGTGAACATGCAGGAGTTCGGTAAAATTTGGGTTCAATGCAACACTTGTCCAGAACTTGATGAAGAGCGTTCGATCAAAAGTTCGAAAATTCGTGAAATTTCATCCGGTTCTCATTATGCTCAAGTTTAACCTTGTACAATAAAGGATCAATTTTTAGTTTGAATAAAATATCGTTTTTTATCATAATTTGAAAGAAAAATTTGTGGATAGCTTATTTTCGATACACTCCCTATTATTGTCTAGAGCTAAGGAAGAGTGCCTTATTGAATATATCGTTTCATAAAACTGCCCTTGTCCAGATCGAGATCCAGTTTCTGAAACTGGATTTTTCGAATTACTGAACCTGGTACAGGTCCAGGTCGTCTTAAATCTGAATCTGTATCGGTTATCAGATGTGCATTTGTGGGATGTGTAAAATCTTTACTTTGTTTTGAAAAAAAAGTGCTGCTGAGTTCCAGTGATTTTTTGTTGAAGTTTCCGGGGAACATGTCCTATCGGACGCGATTTGTGAACATTGGTCTAAATGATGTTGAGTGAGAATTTCAGTGAGAGAGATAAAGAATGCACGGGTTAACCCACAACATTTGAAGATGCCGAATG
This sequence comes from Malaya genurostris, assembly GCF_030247185.1. Lineage (NCBI taxonomy): Eukaryota > Metazoa > Arthropoda > Insecta > Diptera > Culicidae > Malaya > Malaya genurostris. Next base: position 128,069,299 of record NC_080570.1, on the reverse strand, counting down.
GCAAGCATTGTTGGACGAAAACAATGCTGAAAAGCTAAACGTTAGTCTGATCGTATACATTGCAATGGGAAGATCCAGCAGGTAGAAAAATGGGTTCCTCATGAGACAGAAAAAGCGAAAAACGTTGGTGTGTAAAAATTTGCACTCTGGATTTTTTGTTTGCGAGATCTCGTTTAGTCGTTTGATTGAGTACTTATTTTTTCAACTTGCAACATTAGTAAATTATTTTTAGTTGTTATCTAAATAAACTCATTTCACTTAACAGTTCGGCTGAAAAGTTCGTATCGTTTAATAGAAACACACATTTTTTTCATTGCTTCTAAATTTTTTACCAGCGAGCATTCTCTTGAGATCTGAGAACAGGAAAAAGTCACTGGGGACCAAATCTGGAGAATACGGTGGATGAGAGACCAACTCGAAGCCCAATTCGTTCAATTTCAGCATGGTTTTCATCGACTTGTGACACGGTGCATTGTCTTGATGAAACAAAACTTTTTTCTTCCTCAAATGAGGCCGTTTTTTTGAAATTTCGTCCTTCAAACGCTCTGATAACGCTATATAATAGTCACTGTTGATGGTTTTTCCCTTTTCAAGGTAGTCGATGAAAATTATACCATGCGAATCCCAAAATACAGACGCCATAACCTTACCGGCCGATTGTTGAGTCTTTTCACGCTTTGGGTTCGGTTCATCACGTGCAGTCCACTCAGCTGACTGTCGATTGGAGTCATGTTTCGTCCATTGTTATATATCGACGAAAAAAATCGGTTTTATTTCGATATAACAGCTCCAAACACTGCTCAGAATCATCAATTCGTTGTTGATTGATTGGCACCCATTTTGCGCAAAGCTTTCTCATATCCAAATATTCGTGAATAATATGTCCAACACGTTCCTTTGATATTTTTAGGGTGTGAGCTATCTCGATCAACTTCACTTTACGGTCATTGAAAATCATTTTGTGGATTTTTTTCACGTTTTCATCGGTAACAGCCTTTTTTGGACGTCCACTGCGTTCATCGTCTTCGGTGCTCATATGACCAGTACGAAATTTTGCAAACCACTTACGAATTGTTGCTTCGCCCGGAGCAGAGTCTGGATAACACTCATCAAGCCATTTTTTGGTATCGGCGGCACTTTTTTTCATCAAAATATAGTGTTTCATCAACACACGAAATTCCTTCTTTTTTTCCATTTTTTTCACAATAACAAAAGTAGCTTCACGCAAAATGCAATATCTCATAAACTAATAATCAGACAGCTGTCAAATTTATACACGTATCTTTTGAAGGTTGGTACTTACTGAAAATGGTATGGATTTAATTCTAGGTGCGCCCTCTCATAGAAACGATACGAGCTTTTCAGCCGATCTGTTATATCGGTTCCCGGTTTCCGACTCCGGACTTTGAAACCGAACTCACACGGATAGATACAAATAATCATTTTTATCTGAATCCGACTTCCGGTTCCGGAGTCCCAGGATAATAAGTGTTGAAAATTTCTAACGGTCATATAAAGTAATGATTCAAGATGAGTTATGAAATCGTCAATACTGATCTAGAAATGTTTCTCATTTGTAGGTTTGTTGAATGATACTCAAACGAACTAAATTCGGTAATACAAACTCCATCGAAAATTTTAAATTTTCATATTGATAAGTTACACTACTAGGTAGAATGATTTTTTTTTCTCTTGGTATAAATTATAAGTAACAATATATCCAGAATGAACATTCGTTCGGCAATCACTGCTCTAAACCGTATCTTCCAGTTAGGGAATCGATCCTGAAACGATGCTTCAAATTTCGACTGCAAAATTTCCCGATAACCATAACATCATAGGAGACACCTGCAAAACTGTTTGAACTGGTAGAGTAGGCCATCGGTATCGTCGTTTCGTCATAATCGTCGTCTCGCTAAGCTGTCAATTTGCCACGTAAGCTGAAACCGTTTCCGTCCCAATTAGTGAACACAGGTACCCTGAATTCGCATAGCAGATAGCCTGAGATCGGGCGGGTTGCTGTTAGCATAAACTTTAACCCACTTCAGGAAAACTGATCCAACCAACCAGTCAGAGGAGTTGCCATCAATAGAAACAGTGCCCATCAGCAGCAGCAGCCCTCACGTTTAGGCAGTAGTTAGTACCACTGTCGCCACAAGGACAACTGCTGCGTTGCGGCATCATCAGTGTGTCCTATCGTGTTATAGCTGAAATTTACATGCTCATCAGCGTCATCACCATCGTCGCCGCACCATCATTTGTCATTCAAAAAGACCGGCGACGTTGCTAAGCGAGCGGAAAAAGGGTTCAATTAATTAAATTTCGCATAGTAGCCCGACTGTTAATGAACCGGGTTTTGTTGCTGTGCTACGCTGCCGGCATCAGGATGGCCTTGCCTTTTGCCTTGGCTTGGCTTGCCATGGATTTCCGTGCAGTTGCGAAAACGGAAGATGACAGAGTGGGTTCGACGCTATCTGCCAGGCAAATAGCGCTTCAAAGAGCTTAGAGGTCGAGGGTCGAGATTTTGACATTTTCCCCAATCTTTCTGTAGTTACTACTGAATGTGACGTGAGAACAAAGCGGCCCACTTCAGGAGAGGTACATTAATAGTGGTTGTGTTTTGATTGGAAATACCGGCCGCTTTTACCGTCGGTTTAGTTCGAATGAACAGCATTTCGAACCGTATCGATAATGAAATGGTCCTATGTTTAGACTTGAATGCTTCTACGTTGAGCCGAGCACAAATGAGGAAGCCGAAATTTGATGTTTGCATCCGGTTCGCAAATTTTCCATTGTGGTCCTGGTCATTCGAATAGCCTTTCGAATTGACTAAAAAGGTGTCTCTCAGCTATTGGAAGTCATCATTAACGTATGTCGGTTTTTCCTTGATGCCAAACATATCTCAGTTTTCTCCATAGTTTATGTCAAATCGTTTGTTTGAAGACAGTTTTAAATCCAGTCATTGAGCTGTCAAAGTCATTCTGAACGAAAAATAGGTCCTGTCAAATCCAATATAAAGCATAATCTGCTCCAAAGGGAATTGACATTATTGTATCATATTCGAAAGTGTTTGGACTGGAGCTAAATTTCAACGCTTTAACTGCCATATTGATGGAACTAGGGTTGTTCAAATGATTTTCATTTTATTTGAATAAAGATTGAGAAAACAGGGATGTTTTAGGCATTGTCGGGAAGGATTAAAAATTTTCTAATTTTTTTCGGATGTATTTCTTGCATTAAAAAATACTCAAAAATTATTTCTACACATGCGATTTTTGTACCACTCTAGATTTTATATAGTAACTATCTGACCCGTCGAACTTCGTCTCGCCCGAATTTTTTTTTGAATTTATGTTTACGGACAGTAGAATTATCAAACGTTTTATGCTGTTAATGTATCTTTCCATTATTTTACTAATTACTTGGCTGTGATGAATTCATAAAAAGGCGGGTGGGTAATGTCAGAGACATAACTGGATGTCGTGAATACGAAAACAACTGACATGTTTCTTAACACTTCCGAATATCAATTAGTTGATCAATTGTATGAATTATGCAAGCATTCCCCTTTGCCACATTTTTCGCAAAAACAAAACAAAGAAGGCTTCACTTGATCTAGATTACTGTGAATTTCACACAGCGAAAAGTGCAAAAATCAAATCAAACAGTTCTAGATTTGCACTAAACTGAGGATATTTCCTTTCGATTTGCGAACAACAAATCCTAATAGTTCTTCAGAAAACTTTTAGAGCCATTAGAACGGCTGATTTTTTGTAATGCTCTCCACCGTTGCTTTTTCATCCATGCAAATGACTGGCAGCTGTGACGTAATCGCTCTTGTTGGAAGCGAAACTAGCTTTGCAAACGACACAAAATCTGCTCGCATTGGCGGTAGAATCCAAACTGATTAAAATTTTGTTAGGAGCTTTCTTTTACGTGATTTCGTTTGTAATTTTTTCACTAATGGGTGGTCCTAACGGCTAAAAAAATAGCGGCATACAGAAGTGAAAACATTATACAAGATTGGAGCTACGCTCGAACCCTGCGGAACACCGGCTCGTACGGGTAGCAATTCAGATTTACAATTCTGATAGCTAGCCTGAAGAGTACGATCAATTAAATAATTTTGAATCATTTTGATCAAATAAATAGGAAACTGGAAATCAGACATTTTTGCAATTAAACCTTTGTGCCAAACACTGTCGAATGCTTTTTCTATGTCTAGAAGAGCAACTCCAGTGGATAACCCAGAAGATTTGTTTGCTTTTATCATGTTCGTTACTCTGACAAGTTGATGAGTAGTTGAATGTTCATGACGAAATCCAAACTGCTCTGTTAAAAAAATTGAATTCTCATTTATATGAGACATCATTCTCAACAAGATAATTTTTTCAAAAAGTTTACTAATAGAAGAAAGTAAGCTAATTGGTCGATAACTTGATGTTTCTGATGGGTTTTTATCAGGTTTGAGGATAAGAATTACTTTAGCGTTTTTCCATCTTTTTGGGAAGTAAGCTAATGAAAAACACTTGTTGAAAATTTCAACCAGGAGTCTCAAGGCAACATCGGGAAGATGTTTAATAAGAATATACAAAATTCCATCATTACCAGGAGCCTTCATGTTTTTAAGTTTCCTAATAATTGAATTAATTTCATCAAAATTCGTCTCAATAATGTCATCGTGTGATAACACTTGAGTTGAAATATGATCATATTTCAGTGAGACTTCATTTTCAATAGGACTCACAACGTTCAAATTAAAATTGTGGACACTCTCGAACACTTGAGCAAGTTTTTGAGCTTTTTCTCCATTTGTAAGAAGTATTTGATTTCCTTCCTTGAGAGCAGGAATTGGTTTCTGAGGTTTCTTAAGAACCTTAGAAAGTTTCCAGAAAGGTTTAAACCATATTTAATTTGTCCAACTTCTTTAGCGAAATTTTCATTTCGCAAAAGAGTAAATCTATGTTTAATTTCTTTTTGTAAAACCTTAACTATGTTTTTCATTGCAGGATTACGAGAACGTTGATATTGTCGTCGACGAACATTCTTCAACCGGATGAGCAGTTGAAGATTGTCATCGATGATAGGAGAATTTAAATTAGTTTGAGCTTTGGGAACTGAAAGATTTCTAGCTTCGATAATGTAATGATTCAAATTATCAATTGCTGTGTCGATGTCAGCAGAATTTTCTAAAATAATTTCATGATCCACATGATTTTCAATGTGAGATCTGTAATCCAACCAATTAGCTCTATGATAGTTGAATATAAAACTAATTGGATTAATTATAGCTTCGTTGGAAAGTCTGAATGTTACTGGAAGATGATCTGAGTCAAAGTCAGCATGTGTAATCGGTTCACTACAAATGTGACTTTGATCCGTTAGAACCAGATCAATTGTAGACGGGTTTTTCACGGAAGAGAAACAAGTCGGATTACTGGGATGAAGAACTGTGAAGTAACCAGCTGAGAGTTGATTATGAAGTATTTTACCATTACTGTTATTTTGCCTACAATTCCACTGGACATGCTTAGCATTTAAGTCCCCTGTTACGAAAAATTTCGGTCGATATCTTGTGAGTTTTTGCAAATCGCCTTTAAAGAAATTTAATTGTTCACTGGTGCATTGGAATGGCAAATATGCTCCAGCGATGAAATAAATTCCACGAATGGTTTCAACTTCGATTCCCAAGCTTTCAATAACTTTAGTATTGAAAGAAGGTAAAATTCGATGTTTAATTTGCCGTTGGACAAAAATGGCAACTCCACCACCCATTCCAGTAAACCTGTCAAATCGATGAACCACATAATGTGGATTACTTTTCAATTTGACATTGGGTTTAAGAAAAGTTTCTGTCACAATGGCAATATGGATTTTGTGAACTTTGAGAAAATTATAAAATTCATCTTCACTCGATTTCAAAGATCGAGCATTCCAATTTAAAATATTCAAATAATTATTTAACATCACTGTTAAATTTCAAATTCATTATAATATTATTTGCAAATTGCCATCCGATTTGAAATGCTTCAAAAAGTGATGAAGCCGAATTCATTCGGATGATCATTTGAAAAAGTTGATCTTGTAGGTAGATCATTTTATTTTCAGTTATATCGCCTAAATCAACTTCATTTAAAGAAGCGAATGGCATTTAAGGAATATTTGTAGGTAGACTGCCATTAGAAGAAGATGATTTGGCCGGTCTACCTATTAATAAATTATTTTCGTTAGAAGATGAACTGCAAGGCGTTCCTGTGTTTTGATTATTTACATTAGAAGAATTAAGTGGTAGATTTCTACCTGTTACACTAGCGTAACTGACATTAGAAGAAGATGATGACGAGGTCAACCGGTCAATAAATTGTTTTCGTTAGAAGACGAATTGGAAGGCGTACCTGTGTTTTGTTTGAAATTCGAAGAACAATTAGGCGTGGCATTGGTAACGGTTTTTTGATTTTCAGGTATGTTCTGTAAATTTTAGGTCGTTGATTTGACTTTTTGTCTAAGCGAACGAGCGTTTAAAATTTTTTCCCTGACAGGATATTTCAAATAATTGGATTTATGATTTCCATCGCAATTGGAACATGAAAATTTATCAGTGGTTTCATTCATTGGACAAACGTCTTTCGAATGCGATTTACCACAATTCAAACACCGTATATCCATATGACAATTTTTGGTTCCATGGCCGAAGCCATTGCGTTAAATTTGCAATACGATTATGCCGTTTATAATGATCCCAATGAATTTTAATATGGGAAATAAAACGTACTTTTTCTAAAGTTTTCAAATTGTTTACGTCACTTCGATTGATGTGTATTAGGTAAAGTTCATGGGAAATTCCAGAACGTTTTTGAGAAGTACCATTCGCTCTTTTTTCATAAGTATTACTTGGGAAGGGCAAAACCAAGCAATTCTTTTAGTTCATTTTTAATTTCATCGGTACTTTGATCATTTGATAATCCTTTCAAGACAGCCTTGAAGGGTCTGTCTGATTTTATATCATATGAATAAAATTTATGAAGTTTCTCGGACAAATATCGAATAAGACGTTCGTAATCTTCCAATCCATCCACCAAGACTCGACATTCTCCTCTTCGTCCGATTTGAAATGAGACTTTTACTTCCGGTAGAAAAGTAGAAAGCTCAGTACGGAATGCTTTGAAGTCGGAAATCATCACCGTCACTGGTGGCATAGATTGATGTTTCTTCCCAGAACGACAAGCGTCCATTTTGGGAATTTTTGAAGAATTTTCTTCTATGTCGCTACAATCGGATTCAGGAAGAATCTCGTAAATATTGTTAGACGGCATAGAATCAACGGAAGGGAAATCTGTCCGTTGTCTTTTATTTTTATATTCAGATTCTATAAGATCGTGAATGTTATTAGAAAAAATGTTGAATAACGGATTGTGATTTATTCCGTCTTGAATTATCTTTAGCCTTAGGCTTGTTGCCTTTCCGATTGGACGCAGGCATTTTTGAAATGAATGAAATTTTAAATTAAATTAACTAGGCTAAATTAGTCTTCGATTAGACTCCTAGTTCGGAAAAGTTTTGATAAAGACTGATTTTGTGGTAGTCTTAATAAAGACTGATTAGTTTGAAGAATAGTTCTTTGAATAGCTAGCCTTAAAAAAGGTTGAATAATTTCTTAGTCACTCTAATATCACTCTTTGTACCACCACTTAGTCACTCTAATATCACGTTTTGTATAGCCTTGAGAAAGGCTGACTAAGTCTTTAAAAAGTCTTTAAAAAGATTGTTAGTGATTCAGGTAGCCTTGAAAAAGACTGAAGCCTTGAATCAATAAAACTCTAGGTAGCCAGAAAAATTTTCCAGGAGCCAAGAGCTATACGCGTGCGGTGCGAAAGACTGTTCAACACCGACTGACCTGTACCTTCTTTATTTTTTACTGAACTTAGCTTCTGTACTTGTTCCTTTTATTTCTGTACCTGTAGCTGTCCCGGTGTATTTCTCACAGCTCCAAAATTATCTTTGGATGGAAATTATTTTGAATACTCTTAAATTAGAATAATCGAACGACCCTCATGATTGCTCAAGATTAGTGAAGTAGAATGGTAAAGTGTTCTGTAAAAATGAATCATTCGACAATTGTTTTTGATTCGATCTCAACATTTTTCCCCAATTCAGATACACACGTACACTTCGCATTTCAATGCAGTTTTTTCCTGCTCTTAAAAGTCCCAATTGATTTCGAGCGAAATATAACCAAAATCAGTTTGACGGTTTATGAGCAAGAGAGTGAATCATTCGAATAGGTAAAACATGCCGATGAGTTCCCAAATCTCGGTTCAAACGATGTAATTTAAAAACAGAAGTCAAACGGGATGGTTCGAGTACATTGGACAAAAATTCTTCAAAGGTATAGGACGGGAAATGCTTATGAAAAATTTAAGCCGAAAAAAAAACAGAAAACATCCTTCTAATTCGAATGCAATCGTTCCAAAAAGTAGAGAGACGAACAGTTTTGGTGGTTGAGTTAACGGTCTTAATTTGAAGTGGCAGCTGAGGTGTGCTGATCCTGTTGTCTCAGTGCATTGTGACAGCAATAATTATATCTATCAAGAAGATACAATTCACATTTCTGGAATCTTAGGAAAACAACGAATCACAAAAAAACGTTATTCAGTTTCTTTTCTTATAGTCGTTTTATAATTTGACTTCACGGTATTGAACCCAAATTTATATATCGGAAAATGGAAACCTGTATGCTGTTCATTTGGCGCCCTTACTTAATTGAACATGTGATTCGAAATAAAGAAACACGTGTATCAGGTAGGAAATTTTTGCACGAATCAGCGCCAAATGGTTGTAATAATAATCTAGTATTCATATTTTGCTCTCCAGCGGGCAGCTGGATTGCACAACTCGATACGCGCCAAACAATCATTGGAGATATAGCATGCATTGAATGGAAAATTTCCAATTCTAAACGAACCAATTTTCTAGTTTTTCTCTACTTTCCCGAAGGATTTTCCTTATGTACTATAGCCAAAAACCTTCGCATAAACGTCACCTTTCGAACAAAAAAAAATCATTTGAAGATCGGCCCACGCATACCAGAGAACATTAGCAACACACACTTTTTTTCGCTACTATTTTATATATATATATATATATATATATATATATATATATATATATATATATATATATATATATATATATATATATATATATATATATATATATATATATATATATATATATATATATATATATATATATATATATATATATATATATATATATATATATATATATATATATATATATATATATATATATATATATATATATATATATATATAGAAGATAAATAATGCTGGGCACGTTGAATTGCTTCGGTTTTCTATTTTTATTTAAACGTGGAAAACCACAATATTTGAGTTTTTATAAAAAATTAACAATCCACATTCCGAGCTGTTTGTTCTACAGCTTTTGTTTAATAAAGCCCATTTTATTTCGATCAAGCAAAACAGCGAATTTGTATGCTTTGTTGAATGATAGAATGCATTTTTTCGGGTACTCTTCATGGCAGAGCTTCGAGTTCATTTGTTTTATGGTTATTTACCCGCAGCAGCTAACTGCTTTCCAAATCAGAAATTTTTTGCCAGAAATAATCGAAAACACGTTTTCGTTCGGCACGTCAGAAAAGACATTGCACTCCGTTGCAAAACAAAACGTGTTCTGTAAATAGCAGAAACTTTACGTCTGCTTAGCGGTTCAATTTGAACTGCTCTGCACTGATGAGTCAAAGACGAAACGTAAATATAATAAATAACTTTCTGTTTTCGAGAATTATTGCAAATAAATCACACGTTATTACATCGAAACAACCTGTTGAGTAGATTACATCAGCTAGGCTGAATACTTAGACGATTATGATAGGAAATTATACATCTTTTCGTGTAACATTACAACTTTTAGAACAACAATTCTTTTTGCCTTTCTCATATAGAAAGGTTATGCAATCACTTGAAAAACCGACTAGTGAAAATTGGCCCGGAGGGCCAAGTGTCATATACCATTCGACTCAGTTCATCGAGCTGAGCAATGTCTGTGTGTATGTATGTGTGTGTGTGTGTATGTGTAAAATAATCTAACTAGGTTTTCTCGGAGATGGCTGAACCGATTTTGACAAACTAGGATTCAAATGAAAGGTCTCGTGGTCCCATACGGAATTCCTGAATATCATCCGGATCCGACTTTCGGTTCCGGAATTATAGGGTAAAGTGTGTTCAATATTGCAAGCCGTCACTTAAAACGGCGAAACAAAAAACGTAAAAAAAATTTTAAACTGGTCTCAAAACTACACAAATCGATAGTCATTATCAGTAGGCAACTAAACAAACCGATTCCGGCTATCCTGGTTCCTGGTATCCGGTTCCGGAAGTACCGGAAATAGTGGTCATATATACGAAAATAGATCTCACTCACTTTTCTCAGCGATGGTTAGACCGATTTCCACAAACTTAGATTTAAATGAAAGATCTCGTGGTCCCATACGGAATTCCTGAATTTCATCCGGATCCGACTTCCGGTTCCGGAATTATAGGGTAAAGTGTGTTCAATATTGTACACTGTCACTTAAACCAGCGAAACAAAAAACGAAAAAAAAATTCTAAACTGGTCTCAAAACTACACAAATCGATAGTCATTATCAGTAGGCAACTAAACAAACCGATTCCGGCTATCCTGGTTCCTGGTATCCGGTTCCGGAAGTACCGGAAATAGTGGTCATATATACGAAAATAGATCTCACTCACTTTTCTCAGCGATGGTTAGACCGATTTCCACAATCTTAGATTTAAATGAAAGATCTCGTGGTCCCATACGGAATTCCTGAATTTCATCCGGATCCGACTTCCGGTTCCGGAATTATAGGGTAAAGTGTGTTCAATATTGTAAACCGTCACTTAAAACGGCGAAACAAAAAACGTAAAAAAAATTTTAAACTGGTCTCAAAACTACACAAATCGATAGTCATTATCAGTAGGCAACTAAGCAAACCGATTCCGGCTATCCTGGTTCCTGGTATCCGGTTCCGGAAGTACCGGAAATAGTGGTCATATATACGAAAATAGATCTCACTCACTTTTCTCAGCGATGGTTAGACCGATTTCCACAAACTTAGATTTAAATGAAAGATCTCGTGGTCCCATACGGAATTCCTGAATTTCATCCGGATCCGACTTCCGGTTCCGGAATTATAGGGTAAAGTGTGTTCAATATTGTACACTGTCACTTAAACCAGCGAAACAAAAAACGTAAAAAAAATTTTAAACTGGTCTCAAAACTACACAAATCGATAGTCATTATCAGTAGGCAACTAAACAAACCGATTCCGGCTATCCTGGTTCCTGGTATCCGGTTCCGGAAGTACCGGAAATAGTGGTCATATATACGAAAATAGATCTCACTCACTTTTCTCAGCGATGGTTAGACCGATTTCCACAAACTTAGATTTAAATGAAAGATCTCGTGGTCCCATACGGAATTCCTGAATTTCATCCGGATCCGACTTCCGGTTCCGGAATTATAGGGTAAAGTGTGTTCAATATTGTACACTGTCACTTAAACCAGCGAAACAAAAAACGAAAAAAAAATTCTAAACTGGTCTCAAAACTACACAAATCGATAGTCATTATCAGTAGGCAACTAAACAAACCGATTCCGGCTATCCTGGTTCCTGGTATCCGGTTCCGGAAGTACCGGAAATAGTGGTCATATATACGAAAATAGATCTCACTCACTTTTCTCAGCGATGGTTAGACCGATTTCCACAATCTTAGATTTAAATGAAAGATCTCGTGGTCCCATACGGAATTCCTGAATTTCATCCGGATCCGACTTCCGGTTCCGGAATTATAGGGTAAAGTGTGTTCAATATTGTAAACCGTCACTTAAAACGGCGAAACAAAAAACGTAAAAAAAATTTTAAACTGGTCTCAAAACTACACAAATCGATAGTCATTATCAGTAGGCAACTAAGCAAACCGATTCCGGCTATCCTGGTTCCTGGTATCCGGTTCCGGAAGTACCGGAAATAGTGGTCATATATACGAAAATAGATCTCACTCACTTTTCTCAGCGATGGTTAGACCGATTTCCACAAACTTAGATTTAAATGAAAGATCTCGTGGTCCCATACGGAATTCCTGAATTTCATCCGGATCCGACTTCCGGTTCCGGAATTATAGGGTAAAGTGTGTTCAATATTGTACACTGTCACTTAAACCAGCGAAACAAAAAACGAAAAAAAAATTCTAAACTGGTCTCAAAACTACACAAATCGATAGTCGTTATCAGTAGGCAACTAAACAAACCGATTCCGGCTATCCTGGTTCCTGGTATCCGGTTCCGGAAGTACCGGAAATAGTGGTCATATATACGAAAATAGATCTCACTCACTTTTCTCAGCGATGGTTAGACCGATTTCCACAAACTTAGATTTGAATGAAAGATCTCGTGGTCCCATACGGAATTCCTGAATTTCATCCGGATCTGACTTCCGGTTCCGGAATTATAGGGTAAAGTGTGTTCAATATTGTACACTGTCACTTAAACCAGCGAAACAAAAAACGAAAAAAAAATTCTAAACTGGTCTCAAAACTACACAAATCGATAGTCATTATCAGTAGGCAACTAAACAAACCGATTCCGGCTATCCTGGTTCCTGGTATCCGGTTCCGGAAGTACCGGAAATAGTGGTCATATATACGAAAATAGATCTCACTCACTTTTCTCAGCGATGGTTAGACCGATTTCCACAAACTTAGATTTGAATGAAAGATCTCGTGGTCCCATACGGAATTCCTGAATTTCATCCGGATCCGACTTCCGGTTCCGGAATTATAGGGTAAAGTGTGTTCAATATTGTAAACCGTCACTTAAAACGGCGAAACAAAAAACGTAAAAAAAATTTTAAACTGGTCTCAAAACTACACAAATCGATAGTCATTATCAGTAGGCAACTAAGCAAACCGATTCCGGCTATCCTGGTTCCTGGTATCCGGTTCCGGAAGTACCGGAAATAGTGGTCATATATACGAAAATAGATCTCACTCACTTTTCTCAGCGATGGTTAGACCGATTTCCACAAACTTAGATTTAAATGAAAGATCTCGTGGTCCCATACGGAATTCCTGAATTTCATCCGGATCCGACTTCCGGTTCCGGAATTATAGGGTATAGTGTGTTCAATATTGTACACTGTCACTTAAACCAGCGAAACAAAAAACGAAAAAAAAATTCTAAACTGGTCTCAAAACTACACAAATCGATAGTCGTTATCAGTAGGCAACTAAACAAACCGATTCCGGCTATCCTGGTTCCTGGTATCCGGTTCCGGAAGTACCGGAAATAGTGGTCATATATACGAAAATAGATCTCACTCACTTTTCTCAGCGATGGTTAGACCGATTTCCACAAACTTAGATTTGAATGAAAGATCTCGTGGTCCCATACGGAATTCCTGAATTTCATCCGGATCTGACTTCCGGTTCCGGAATTATAGGGTAAAGTGTGTTCAATATTGTACACTGTCACTTAAACCAGCGAAACAAAAAACGAAAAAAAAATTCTAAACTGGTCTCAAAACTACACAAATCGATAGTCATTATCAGTAGGCAACTAAACAAACCGATTCCGGCTATCCTGGTTCCTGGTATCCGGTTCCGGAAGTACCGGAAATAGTGGTCATATATACGAAAATAGATCTCACTCACTTTTCTCAGCGATGGTTAGACCGATTTCCACAAACTTAGATTTGAATGAAAGATCTCGTGGTCCCATACGGAATTCCTGAATTTCATCCGGATCTGACTTCCGGTTCCGGAATTATAGGGTAAAGTGTGTTCAATATTGTACACTGTCACTTAAAATATTTTCGGATGCAACCAACATTTAAATCGTAATTTAGAGTGCGTACTAGTAGAGTTTGTATGTCATGTTACTTGGTGGCCGTACGAACCGACTTTGATTATACCGGTTCTCGGGTTCCGGTGCCGGAAGTGCATATAATAGTGAACCCATTTCGTTTTCTTACGGATGGCTTACGCAATCAAAGCACTGTTTTATTCTGTATGTTATGCATAAACAATCTCTTGGTTTCTTTCAAAAATCGAAAAGAAAATTTTTGAATAGAATACCACAATATTATATGTACATGAGAAAGGCATCATTACACCACTAGGTGGATTAAAACAGGTTTTTTACTGTGTAGTGCTATCGGCTGGATACATTACCCTACCAAGTCAATCACCGTTTCTAAACAGTGCTATAGTTAATTAAACATCAGAAATTACCTTATCGTGTATACAAACATATTAGAAACCGATATCATTAAGTAAATATTAGTTTACAAACAAATCGCACAGCATATCAATGTTATCGCTAGTTTAGATATGAATTGTTCTGCCATCTGGCACCTACCTGCAGCGATCGGTGTAGCGCGAGTGACCCTTCTGAGAACTAATCAGCAGGCTTTTTCTGTTTTGTTCTCCGTTTGACCCTTTCGATAAAGGGGCAATTCTTAGCAGGCGGCTCTTTCTTCGGCTCCGTAAACAAACAGCAGCCTACAGCAAACTTTTTTTTCTTTTGAATGGCTTGAAAGCAGAACACTCACAACACAACAAAACTCCAGTGCACAAACACAAACAAACACTCTTGCTCGGTTTTACTAATCCCGGGCTTTCGCAGTTCGTCCAAAACAACCGATCAGCGTCTTATCGCCGGGGCTGTTTGCTTCAGCAGCAGCAGCAGTATTGTAACTAGTTATGTTAGAATCGGATGTGGTCTGGCGGGGTTCTGAGAGCGAGAGAGAGAGAGACTCAGACTACGGATAAGCACTTGTTCGGTCTTTCGAATGCGGGTTTGCTGTAATCTCTGTTAGCTGTGGAAGTTTGTATGTAGGTTTAGTATCGCATACACGGACTGCTATTACACATGAAGATTTATTAGTGTTTATCAACAATTGACCAGCCGGCGTTTTCTGTTCTTCTTCTAGCGGTGCGGCAGTCTGTGGATTTTTTCGGAGGAAATAATCAAATTTTGAGATGTACTATCACGCAAACGAAATTTTTTGGAAAATGTGACAAATCTTAAAACACAATTTTTTAAGAAAACCAAAAATCTTAAATGTTCTAAAATCGGTGTCCGTGCATTCATCATTCAACAACAAATATACCGAAAAGAACAAATGCGATTGCTGGATTTTTTGAGAAAATAGATCATCATTAGGCCTCCACTCAGTGTTATCAATTTAAATTAAAAAAATATTAGGAATTTATTTAAATTTTAAATTTATCACGAAGATTTCAGTGCTTTTTAACATTGATACATTCTACTTTTTTGTGAGGGCGGCTCTTCTAAATTAGTAACAAGTTTTTGATCGTGAATATCTTTTGTTTTACGTAACGTAGCAAAACAGTTTTTCCTCCATTCCATCGGAAATGTATGCTCAATAATTTATGATAAAAATTTTTAGTAGGTTGAGATGTACGACACTGGAAGCTGCGTTCAGCTCAATTTACGAGAAACACACATAAATCCAAATAAATCGCTAAAACCAACACAGATTGATTTATCTGTAAACGTTGCAAAATAGAGAGCCATTTTGTCACTCATCTTCCGGGATGAAAAGGTCAGTTACGTCCTGCTATTTAGATGGGAAAAACATTCAAACCATTTTGCCATAACTGGAAACACAGATTTTTGAAATAGTGTAATACGAGGTCAGCAGCAGATAGTCGGCGACCCACGCAGTGTGAGTTCCGCTTCATTCTTCAGTTTCGTTTGCATTGGAGAAAAAGACAACGAAAATTGGACTACGATGGAGAACATTATACAAAATCAACCGTTCTAATGACTCTAAATGTTATCTAAAGAACTATAAAGATTACTTCCTTGTAAGTCGAAGGTGAAAATCATCAGTTTAGTGTAAATCTAGAATAATTTGATGAGTGCGAAATTCGCACCAAACGAGTGCAAATAAAGCCAGCATTTGACTGCTTCACGCATTCCTGTAGAATGCTCCGAACAGCGTTCAATATTGTGGAAAATACCACCTTCTGAAAACCGGTCAGCCGGTGAAGGACATTTGTGTGCGGTACTTTTTAGAATCCAAACGATTTAATTAAAAATTTATCAGATTTTACTTGAAATGGACGATTTATTAGTAAAACAATGTACCAAAATAATTATGCATTTTTTAAATGATCTTTGTCAACAGCAGTCCAACGTCAATCGCGCGGTTATATCTTTAACATTACCTACTAGAAGTTTTTGACGTAAAAACGTCCTCCTTTACTAAGAGGCACTTTTTCAAAGCTAACTCTATGCTGAAGTTTTTAATCGTGAATATCTATTGTTGTACTCAACGTTACAATAGAAGGTGAGATAACTACAAATAACTCTGGATATATTGGAAGTACAAATCAGTTCGGTCCGTTTTCAAAAGATGGCTCTGGCTGTCATGAATATTGAACTGTAACAGCTGATGTCGATAGTTTCAAGAGGTTAGACACCTGCCATTTATATTCAGTTCATATTGCTTCGAGTTTTTTTAACTTTGTTTTTCACTGTGTTAATCATAAGAAATTTTATGTTAACTAAGCAGTATTTGTGAAAAGTTTTGGTTTTCGTTTTAATTGAAAAAAAAATGGCAGCTGAAGCGCCCAAATGGGACGTTTTGTCGCGCCCACCGTATTCTCCTGACATTGCTCTTTCCGATTACTGGTTGTTCCGACGGATGCAGCACAATCTGACAAGTTATCGATTTACTTCTTTCGCAGAAATCGAAAATTGGCTTCAACTTTGGATCACCTCAGAAGACCGGACATTTTTTTCGAGATGGAACTCGAAAATTACCTGAGAGGTGGAAAAAAGTAGTAACTAGCGATGGACGATACTTTGATTCATCCTTATATTATTTTCATTTTCAAATAAATGCATTTTTTAAACGGACCGAATGAATTTGTACTCCCAATCTTCTTACAATCTTCTTAAGAATCAATTAGGAAAAAACTCGTTCAGAGTGCTTGAGTTTCACGTTTTCGGTTTTGATGTAGTGAGCGACATTTCATTCCCTCGTTCTCAACTGTGTGTGTGAAATTTGAAAATTTACTTCGCTTCATTCAATCTAGCCTTCGCAGTTTTCTACGCAGGATTTTTTCGTCAGAGAACTAAAATCACATCATTTCAGGTCACTCCAGGTCCAGAAGTCAGAAACGTAAAAACGAAGTTCAGAATCCAACTTCAAAAATAATTTTCAAATTCTAAGCACATAATTCAGGTTTAAAGTTGAGTTTCATAATTCTGGGGGAACGTGCCACTTGAGGCAATTAATTCTGATTCCATAACCCTAGTCCCGAATTCAGCTCTAGAATTCTGGTTCTGGTTCAGAATTCAAATCCTGAGTTCAGATTCCAGAATTCAACATATCCAGAATTCAATATAATGATCCAGAATCCTGAACTCCATTTCAAAAATCAGGTGCAGCAACCAAGCCTGGAACTCTGTTAGATGAATTCTGTTCATAAAACGAGTTCTGATCCAGAACTCTATTTGGGAATTCAATTACATAATTCAGATCCAGGTTGAGGTTGGAAATCAGAATTCCGTATACCAGATCAAGAATTCGACGCCAAAATTCAGGCTCAGAATTCAATTACAGAATCCAATAATCAAGCTTCAATTACAAAATCCAAAATACAGACCAATAATCTAACTCTGAAAGTTAATTTAAAAACTCAGTTCAGAATTCATTTACAGAATCCACAACTCTGGTTCAGAATTCTGCTAATTCTGGTAGAACTCAGGTTCAGGTTTAGAATTCAATTCCACAATCCAGATCCACAATTAAGTTCCTAAATTAAGCTTTGGAATCCAGATATAGAAGTCAACTCTTGAACTCAGTTACACAATTCAGGTCCTGAATTAAAATTCAAAATTCCAGAATCTAGATAGAGATAATTAGTTCCGAATCCCAGGTACAGAATGATGAACTCAGCTTTAGAATGCAGTTTAAAAAATCCAGGTTCAGTTCAAAAACTTAGGTGTAGAATCCAGGTCACGAATTCAGTTGCAGAATTTATCTCCATAAAACGATGCATGGTCCAGAATTCAGGTTCAAAATCTAGATTCAGAATCCAGAATTTGGCTACAGAATTGAGATCTAGAACCAAAGGTTTAGTTCCAGAATTCAGGAGCAGAATCCAGAACCACAATTTAATTACAGAATTCAATTCCAGTATTCATGTACAGAATTTAACTATACAATTCAGTTCAAGATTTTAGCTTAAGAATTCATCATGCCCACAGTTTGATTCAAGAATTCAGAACTTAGTTTCAGAACTCAGGTTCAGAACTCAGTTTCAGAATCCTGATTCAATACCAGAATAAAGGAACAGAATCCAGACACAGGATTCAGTTCCATTAATCGATACCTAGTCCAGAATCCAAGACCAGAATTCAGTTTCAGAATTCTGCTCCAGAAATAAGCTCTGGAATCCAAGTACAAAATTCCATTCTTGAGTTCATTCACACAAACCAGGTTCTGAATTCAGATCCAAAATTTAGTATCTAGAACTCAGATTTAGAATCTAGTTCCAGATTCCAGGTCCAGAATCCTGAGCTTAGCTTCAGAATGCAGTTTCAGAATCCACCCTCAGTTCGAGAATGCAACTCCAAAGCTCAGGTTCTGGTTCAGAATTCAATTCCAGAATCCAGGTACCGAATTCAACTCTGAAATTCAATTCTAGAATTCAGATTCAGAATTACCGTCCAGAATTTATTTCCAGAATTCAGAACTCGGGATCAGAATTCATTTAAAGAATCTTGGTTCAGTTCCATAATTCAAAAGAAGAATCAAACTAAAGAATACAGTTCCAGTGATCTCGGATTCAGAATCCATTTCCAGAATCCAGGTATAGTTTATTTAGTTCCAGATCCAGAATCCTGAACCGAACTTTAGAATGCACTCCAGGTTCAGTTCCGGAATTCACATGAAGAATCCAAGTCTGGAATACAGTTCCAGAATTCATCTCCATAAAACAATTCATAAACGATTTCTGGTTGAGAAACAGAATTCAATTCCGTAATCCGCTGCAGAGTTCAGCTTCAGAACTCCGTTCGGGAGTCCGGGAATAGAGTCCCACAATTCATTTCTTCAGTTACAGAATTCAGGTCCAATATTTCAGAATCCAGAAGTCATTTCCATAAAACGGTTCATAGTCCAGAATTCTGGTTGAGAAAAAGAATTCTTCATGATCAGAATTCAGCTTCAAAACCCAAGTACAGAATCAATGTGCAGAACCCAGGTACAGAATTCAACTCTGTAAATCAATTCTAAAGTTCACTTTCAGAAAACAGGCCCAGAATTTAATTCAGAGTTCAGTTCCAGAATCCAGGTTGAGCTCAAAAATTCAGTACCAGATTCCAGGCCGAGTTCCAGAGTTCAGGAGGAGAATCGATACACAGAGATAAATTCTAGAAATAGGTTTATTCAATTTAATGGCAGAATCCAGAACTCTGGTTACAAATTCAGTTACAGAATTCAGGACCTGAATTGAGTTATAGAATTCAGCTCCAGAATTCGGGTTCAAGTCAAGAATTTAGTTCCAGATTTCGTCTCCAAAATTCAGAATCAATTACAAAAACCAGGTACAGAATCCAACTCTGTAAGCTAGTTCAGGAACTCAGGTCCAGAATTCAACTACAGAATCCAGAACTCTGGTTCAGAATTCAGTTACCGAATTTTGGCTCAGTCCCAGAACTCAGAAACAGAGCACAGTTCCAGAAATCGATTCCTGGTCCAGAATTAAGCACAAGAATTCAGAATCACGCTTCAGAATCCAGGTACAGAATTCAGATCAAAAACCCAGAACCTTAGATTCAGATTCTTTTTCCAGAATCCAGGTAGTTTATTCAGAATTCAGCTTCAGAATTCAGTTCCAGAATTCAGGTGCAGAATCCAGGCCTGGGATTCAGTTACAGAATTCATTTTTATGAAATGGTTCATAGCCAAGAATTCAGCTCCAGAATTAAGATTGAGTTTCAGAATTCATTTTCATAATCCAGATCCAGAATATAGCTTCAGAATTCAGGTCTACAATCCAGGAACAGAATTCAATTCCAATATTCAGGTTCGAAATTGAGTTCCCGAATCCAGAACTTAACTTCGGAATTCAGTTCCAGAATCCTGGGCCTGTTGTAGTATTCATGAGCAAAATCAAGACACAAAATTAGTTCCTTACATCGGTTTTTGGTTCAGAACACAGCTGCGGAACTCCGGTTCAGGTTCAGGAACTAGTTTCAAAAGTCAGGTATAGAATTCAGTTCCAGAATCACGAATTCAGATTCTGAATTCAAGTCCAAAATTTAGTTCCAGGTTCAGGTGCTGAAACCTGAACTCAGCTTCAGAATGCAGTTGCAGAATTCAGGTCCAGCTGCAGAATCCTTATCTAAAATTCAATTACAGAATCCAGCTCCAAACATCTGGTCTAGATCCAGAATTACGGTTCATCCAATTCCACGATCCAGTTTCACATTTAGAGTTCAGTCCCAGAATCCACGTCCTGAATTGTGTTACAGAATTCTGTTCCATAAATTGGGTTCAGATTCGAAATTAATTATCAGAATTCTACTCCAAAATTCAGGCTTAGAATTCAATCACAGAGTCCAGGCACAGAATTAATCTCCGAAAGTTGATTGAAGCATTCAGTTTCAGATTCCAAGCCCAGAATCTAATTACAGAATCCAGAACTCAGGTTCAGAATTCAGCTCCAGAAATCAGGTTCAGAATCCAATTCCAAAATCCAGGTCCAGAATTCAGTTCTGGAATTAATCAGATTTAAAATTTAGTTCCAGAATCCAGAACTCAGACTTAGAATCTAATTCCAAAATCCAGAATGCTGAACTTAGCTCCAGAATGCAGTTCCAGAATTCAGGTGTAGAATCCAGGCATGGAATTCAGTTCATCTAACAAAAAACCATGGTACAGAACACAGCTCAAGAATTCAAGTCGAGAATCAGAATTTATTTCCATAATACAGCTTCAGAATTTTGCTTCTATTTTCTTTTCTAGATTCCAGAAACAGAATTCATTTCAACAATTCAGCTCTGCAATTCAACTGTCGAATTCAGATCCCGAATTCTGATTCAGTTGCAGAATCCATGTTCAGTTACAAATTCCAGAAACAGAATTGAGTTATAGAATTCAGCTCCAAAATTCAGGATCAGTTTCAGAATTCAATTCTAGAATCCAGGTACAGATTTTTTTCCCAGAATTCAGGCCAAGAACTTAATCCCAGAATCCAGAACTGCAGCTCAGAATTCAGTTCTTGAATGCTGATTCAGTTCCAGAAATCGGTACCTGGTCCAGAATTCAGCTTCGAAATTTCGGGTCAGGTTCATAACCCAGTTCCAGAATCCAAGTATAGAATTCAACTCTTGAAAATAGTTTTCCAGTTTCAGAATTCAGATCCAAAATTTATACAGAACCTAAACTCTGTAGCTGTATTCTTGAACTAAACTTTAAAACTGGGATATGGAGCAGATCCCTAATTCTAGAGTTGGATTCTGTAACTGAATTCTTGGTATAAATTCTGAAACTGAATTTTGAAGCTATTTTCTAGATTCGGAGACTATATTTCTGAATTATGAACCTGAATTCGTTCGAACAAAAGGCCGTGACTAGAGTTTTTCCCTTTGATGCCCACTAATTCTGAATTTTTTTTGAAACCTTAGGTTTGACTTTTCATTACTATCAGCAAGAAACAGACCAAGAGAGGAGAAAGATTAATGAAGCTGTGAAAAATTAGTATTCAAGATAAAGAATCGCTACAGACTAGAGATGGGCTATTCGTTCGCGAACGGTTCAAAAGAACTAGTTCTTTTGAAAGAATGAATGAGCTATAGTTCGTTTCTCAAGAACGGTAGTTCCTCTGTGCAAATTCAAATTCGTGGAACTTTTTTTTTTTTGTTCGCACAACCTGTCACGAAACCTCAGTTCTAGTTTGTGGGACCTTTTGTTTTGCTCGCTTAACCTACCGAACCTAAGTTCTAGTTCAGTCTTTGGACAAACAAACACATATAAAAAGAACGAACGAACGGCTCTGGAGAACTAGTTCTTTCGACAGAACTCTGCATCACTGAACGGTTCTTTGAAATGAGCTGTTTTGCCCATATCTACTACAGACATGATTCAAACCCGCAGTACTATATGAACTATACCCAGAGTACACAGAGAAAAATAATGAAGTTTTATAAATCTATGATACTTTGAAATATACATCAGTTGAATCAAAACTTTGATCGGTAAATTATAATGTCTTGATTTTTCAATGAATAATACAACATATATTAATTTACACGTAGTTTTACCAAAGATAAACAATAAAGACATGTATGTGCTTACAAATATTTTAAAAAAAATCTGGTTCGTTTCAGTACTTTCTACTCACCGCTAGGTGGAGCGCGAGATTAATTGCATTGTTATCATTTCAACCAAAGTGTGCCATAAAATCTCAATATATACAAATGAGCTAACGAATCGAAAGGGTTCTCACGGTTTGACATTTGCATTATGAATGTGATGATGGGAACTCAGCAGTGCAACCAATTTATCACCTTTGGTGCCAGTTTCACGGAGGACCGAAGATGTGCGCCAAAAAAAGATCGTGACTGTCATGTCTGGAAATTCGTTTGTGGTTCCACTGTCTTGGCGTAGATGGCGATCAGCAACATCGATGTGTCTCCGTTCATGGATTATCACAGACCGAAGCTAGCAAACGTCCAACAGGGTCTATTTATAGATTCGGTTGATTTTGATGTTTCGTGTTTTGACCTATTTTTTCGCAATTTCAACCATGTTTTCGTAATAAAAGCGATATTAACAACAATTTTACATCTTTTTCCATTTGTTTCGTGAAAGAATAAAAGAAAATATTCAAACAGGGAAAAAGTTATTAGGAAAACAAATCGAGAGTAATTTTGTTACACTTTCGTGTTGTGAATTTTTGAGAATGCACCCAGGTGTTCGTATGCGCTTGAGAAAACCTACTCCTTCGTTCGTGGTCTTTTGTCAGAACTCATGCTATCCATGTAAACCTCTTGGCCCGAGACGAAACTCAACTGGTCACATGTTAAAGTAGTCAAAAGACATTGATCATTGAGATGAGCGTCTTCTAGTGAATTGTCAGTGTTGACCTTCAACTGCTGTCGAATGGCAATAGATTCTTAGTGCCAGTAGAATCGTAGCATTCCACCAGGAATCTATGTATTTCATTTCAGCAGTTGAATTTTGCCATAACCACACAAAACGAAAACGATGAACGATTGGCCTTTGAGCTTTAATTTAGAACTGCTAAGCGGTAAAGCAGTTTAGAGTAAACTGTTATGCACTTAGTAAATAAAACGTAGAGCAATATGCGTTGTACTATACGTTTCGTGACTAACAGATCGGCTGAACAGTTCGTATCGTTTCTATGAGAGGGCGCCACTAGAATTAAATCCATACCATTTTCAGTTAGTACCGACCTTCAAAAGATACGTGTATAAATTTGACAGCTGTCTGATTAAACTGTTGATGAAACACTACTTTTTGATGAAAAAAAGTGCCGCCGATACCAAAAAATGGCTTGATGAGTGTTATCCAGACTCTGCACCGGGCGAAGCAACAATTCGTAAGTGGTTTGCAAAATTTCGCACTGGTCATATGAGCACCGAAGACGATGAACGCAGTGGACGTCCAAAAGAGGCTGTTACCGATGAAAACGTGAAAAAAATCCACAAAATGATTTTCAATGACCGTAAAGTGAAGTTGATCGAGATAGCTCACACCCTAAAGATATCAAAGGAACGTGTTGAACATATTATTCACGAATATTTGGATATGAGAAAGCTTTGTGCAAAATGAGTGCCGCGTGAGCTCACAATCGATCAAAAACAACAACGAATTGATGATTCTGAGCAGTGTTTGGAGCTGTTATATCGAAATAAAACCGATTTTTTTCGTCGATATATAACAATGGACGAAACATGGCTCCATCACTTCACTCCGGAGTCCAATCGACAGTCAGCTGAGTGGACTGCACGCAATGAACCGAACCCAAAGCGTGGAAAGACTCAACAATCGGCCGCTAAGGTTATGGCGTCTGTATTTTGGGATTCGCATGGTATAATTTTCATCGACTACCTTGAAAAGGGAAAAACCATCAACAGCGCGTTATTAGAGCGTTTGAAGGACAAAATTTCAAAGAAACGGTTTCATTTGAAGAAGAAAAAAGGTTTGTTTCATCAAGACAATGCACCGTGTCACAAGTCGATGAAAACCATGCTGAAATTGAACGAATTGGGCTTCGAATTGCTTCCTCATCCACCGTATTCTCCAGATTTGGCCCCAGCGACTTTTTCCTGACTTTCTCAGACCTCAAGAGAATGCTCGCTGGTGAAAAATTTAGAAGCAATGAAGAGGTAATCGCTGAAACTGAGGCCTATTTTGAGGCAAAGGACAAATCGTACTACAAAAATGGTATCGAAAAGTTGGAAGATCGCTATAATCGCTGTATCGCCTCCGATGGCAATTTGAATGATAATGTTGCAATGTTGAATAATAAAAACGAATTTTGGCAAAAAAATGTGTGTTTCTATTAAACGATACGAACTTTTCAGCCGAACTGTTAAGACAGTACGTTCGATGAATAGTGAATTTTTATATAGACTAAACATTCTTCCTGACACGAAATGTACTAAATAACCAAACACAGTCACGAATTTGAACTTGTGACTTACAACAAATGACATTACGTTTCATGGGAAATTAATTGGGTTATGAATCTACTTCGTTCGACCTATTTAATGAGTTCCGGAGTTACAAACAAACAAGTTCCAGTAAATTTGAGATGATTTATTGTACGGCTCGTAAAAGTCTATCGCTCCCCAATCCACAAACGGCCAAACCGCGATCCGATTCCGTGTGTAGCGTCGTGCAAGGTTTTATTGGCCTTCAACTTCGGAACACAGGCGGGGCTGTTCACTGTGTTTACTCACTCACTGAATACACCCACGAACGGCACAACGGCCCGGACGAAGAAGAAGATGGCGCCCCGGCCGGTTTGCGTACAGCGTCGTAGAGAGAGACAAGACAAGAAGCAAACCAAAACAAACATATCCTTCAGAACCAGTAAAGCAGTGGAAAAAGTTTTCCAATTTCGCCGAGATTTTTCCACCCCCTCCTCTGCTTATCTCTGCCTTAGAGTGTACACGGTTATGCTAGTATTTATTTTTGTTCGTACAGCGAATAAAGGACTTGTTAGCTCAACTCAACTTCGACGTCGGGCAAATCAAGTGTGTGCTTCAGGTAGGAGTTCAGGCGAGTGTTTGTATTTGACTTAAGCTACAGTATGAAGGGAAAAATCCTACCGGTCAGAACACGTTCACCGCGAAACAAGCCGATCAATTAGCGAACTGTCTTGCACGGGACACAAACACACACACAAATCACTTCACTTTTCGTTTCTTTCTGGATCTTCCTCTGCGTCGTACGGCCGTCCGGGTCCGTATGCAAACAAGCTGCATCCAATATCAGGTGACTTCAGGCTCCGGCTGTGTCGAACTCCTACACATACACTCATACACACAAACACTGCACTTGTTGCTGCCGTTGGTGTTTCGTTTTTTTTCCGCGTAATATATTGTTCTAGCAGCTTCTTCAGGATCAAAGCAAGCGCGTTAGTGTTTTTTTGTTGTTGTTTTTGCGGTTAGTAGATGATTGCATGCGTGTTGGAAAAAAAGAGGAAAAAAGAAAAATATGATCGATTAGTGAAATTTTATTTGTTGTTGGGGAAAATATTGTACTGTGGATTGCCGCGAAGAAAATTGGAATCGTGACGTTGTTGCATTCATCAATCTGTTACCTGTTTATTTGTTTTTTTTTGCAGATACCTATGACGCATGTAAATCGAATTGAACAAAAGATACTACTATGAACTGATCCGGACCTGGCGAATAAATACCTACTCATAACCGAAAACTGTTACGAGTCCCGACGGGAAGATTTCCACTAATGCCAAAATCACCACTCCGAACCGGTTCCCTTCGTTCGAAAATAGTTAACCACTAAAATTTCGCCTTCCTTCCGGTGCCGAAGAAACGACTAGGGTGGATGCACACACACACACTCTCTCTCTAGTCAGTATCTTGACCCAGTTTTTCATCAACTAACATCATCCGCTTTACGGTGCCGAGATGTGCGCCCGCCCGTCGATTCTCTATCCTCTGCCATTCCCGTAAGGGAGGGCAAACTGACATGAAAGACTATACCCACACATCCCCTGTTCTGCCGTTTTAGTCTAATGACAACGCGCATCGGAGCTGGAAGCCTACGGCATCAAACAAACTTGCAGCGAAGATTGTTGCCATTCACACCACTTTCTGCTTTAGTCCTTTGTTGTTCTTAGTTACACTTTTTTTTACCCTCGTTTTGCCCGGAGCTGGAGGCTGTCACTTTTCTCAACCGGTGGGCGACCTTCGGATACTCCTACCCGGTGGTGCCGGAGAGGAAATTTACGGAATACTGGCGCCAATGCTTGGGAACAAACAATTATCTTACTACGGGGCGGAGGCTGTTGTCGGACTCTCACCGAGTGTCACACCAGCAGGATAAATATACCCCTACACGATAGTTTTTCTTTTGTTCAGATGAGTGAACTGATGGAAAGCCTTTTGAGGAGGAATCTAACCAGCAGCTAGAAAACAAGCTAGCTGTCAATGACTAGCTTCGTCATTTGTGAGTATCTTTGGTCGTTCAATTAAAACGATAGATTGAAACGGAGATTAGATTGGCTGGATTAGTGATTGTGTGCGGATCGTTCGCGTTGGATGAAGTTCTGTAGTCCTACGTCAACTGATCGATTGCCGGTCTAGGACAGGGGTCGGGAATCTTTTGAATCGCAAGAGCCAAAAATGCTATTTACAAAATTTCGAACTTTTTTTCGGAACCATAAAATATTGTGTTAACAAACAATAAGACGTACTTGCCAGACGAATAAGGAATAGTAACGTAGGAAATGAGAGTGAGGTATACTCAAACCGATGGATATTTGATTTTGCGAGGAAAGTTTGTCCAGATGCTGTTCCTACGCAGAGCATTATTCGGGAATCTCCTCCAAATAATGGTTTTATTAATAACCACTTTTCAATGGTGGAATTTTCTATAGCACTCTTGTCTTGTAACAATAACGCTCCTGGGTTGGACAGAATTAAATTAAACTTGGTGAAGAATCTGCTCGATCTCGCAAAAAGACGTTTGTTGGAATTGTTTAACAAGTTTCTTGAGCAAAACATTGTTCCACCTGACTGGAGGTAAGTGAAAGTTATCGCCATTCAAAAACCGGGTAAACCAGCTTCCGATCACAACTCCCTGCATCAGAAAATTTTTCGAAAAAATTATTCTACGACGTCTCAACACTTGGGTCGAGACGAACGGCTTGTTGTCAGATACTCAGTTTGGCTTCCGTATAAATACAGGGACGAATGATTGCCTTGCATTACTTTCGTCTGACACACAAACTACCTTCGCTCAAAAACAACAAATGGCATCTGTATTTTTAAACATTAAAGGAGCATTTGATTCAGTTTTCATTGATATTCTTTCAGAAAAGCTCCATCAACATGGATTATAAATTATAAATAATTATTTGCACAACCTTTTGTCAGAGAAATTTTTGACATGGTGATTTGGCAACAATCAGAATTAGCTACATGGGTCTCCCGCAAGGTTCATGCCTCAGACCGCTTCTCTATAATATTTACGTGAATAACATTGACAGCTGTCTAGTAACCCCCTGCACACTAAGACAATTGGCAGATGATGGCGTGGTTTCAGTTACTGGACCCAAAGCTATTGATCTGCAAAAATCATTGCAAGATACCTTAGATAACTTGTCCGTTTGGGCTGTTCATCTTGGTATCGAATTCTCTGCGGAGAAAACAGAGCTGGTCGTCTTTTCAAGAAAGCTTGATCCCGCGATTGGAAAAATGATCCAACAGGTTTTGACTTTCAAATACCTTGGGGTGTGGATTGATTCCAAATGCAAGTGGGGAGGACACATTAGGTATCTGATAACAAAATGCCAACAAGGAGTAAATTTTCTTCGAACGATAACAGGGTCTTGGTGGGGTGCTCATCCGCAAGATCTAATAAAATTGTATCGGACAACGATACTTTCAGTGATGGAATATGGATGCGTTTGCTTTCGGTCCGCTGCAAATTCTCATATTATCAAACTGGAGCGAATTCAGTATCGTTGTTTGCGAATTGCCTTAGGCTGCATGCATTCAACACATACAATGAGTCTTGAAGTTCTGGTGGGAGTTCTTCCATTGAAGGATCGTTTTTGAGAGCTTTCGTCTCGACTGCTAATAAGATGTGAGGTACTGAATCCCCTAGTTATTAATAACTTCGAAAGGCTAGTTGAGCTTCAATCTCAAACAAGATTCATGACAGTATATTTTAACCATATGTCACAGGAAATCAACCCTTCAAGATATATTCCTATCCGTGACAGCCTCCTAAATGCCCCTGACTCAACTTTATTTTTCGACACATCCATGCAGCGCGAAGTTCGTGGAATCCCGGAACACCTACGCTCGATGGAAATCCTAAAAATATTCACAAGTAAGCTCAAGCGTATTGACTCTGAGAAAATGTTTTTCACAGACGGATCACGAATTGAAGAGGCTACTGGGTTTGGTATATTCAACAATAATGTTTCGGTTTCATTTAGGCTTCAAGAACCTGCATCTGTTTATATAGTAGAGTTAGCAGCAGTTCATTATAGTTTGAGTTTAATCGTCACATTATCTCCAAACCATTATTTTCTTTTCACAGATAGTCTGAGTGCAATTGAAGTCATTCGCTCAAACGCTGCTGGCAAAAATGAACCGTTTTTCTTGGGTAAAATAAAACAGTGTCTAAACGTCATATTGAATAATAATTATCAAATCACAATAGTTTGGGTCCCGGCTCATTGCTCCATTCCAGGAAATGAAAGAGCCGATATTGTAGCCAAACGTGGTGCTATTGAGGGTGAAATTTATGAGAGACCGATTGCTTTCAACGAATTTTATTGAGTGTCTCGCCAAAGAACACTTACCAGCTGGCAAGCTTCTTGGGATAAAGATGATCTGGGTCGGTGGATGCACTCAATTATTCCTAAAATATCGACAAAGGCATGGTTCAGGGGACTGGATGTGAGTAGGGATTTCATTCGTGTGATGTCCAGACTCATGTCCAATCACTACACGTTAGATGCACATCTCCTTCGAATTGGGCTCTCCGAGACTAATCATTGTGCTTGCGGAGAAGGTTATCGGGATATTGATCATGTCGTTTGGACATGCGTGGAGTATCGTGATGTCAGATCTCAACTAATAAATTCCTTGCGTAACCAAGGTAGACTATCCAATGTCCCAGTTCGCGACATTCTTGCTTGTCGTGACCTTCCTTTCATGAAACTTCTTTATCATCTCATTAAGTCCATTGGAGTTCCAATTTAAATTTTATTTTATGTTAGACCCTTTTCTCTTCCATGAGTTCAACCAATAGCCAGCTATATTATATTGAATAAAAGTGATGAACTGATACAAACAAACTTGAAATAGTTATAAGATCAAGTATCAATTATCATTTACCGGGGGGCATGAAAAAATTCATAAAATTCGACAAGAATCGATAATTTTTTAAGACCATGCAAACATTTTTAGATGCTTTTTGCTCTTCGGAGTTAGTTGTAAGGGTATTTTTATGGGAAAGGGACTGTAGCAAATTTCCCTAAGAGGGGTAATGAAAAATTTTTATTTAATTTGACGAGAATCGATACTTTTTGAAGACCACAGATACTTTTTGCGCAACTTAAATATGATTATAAGGGTATTCGTGTGGGGTGGATGTAGCAAGTGCCTTTAAAAAGGGGGGTGTAATGTTTGTAATGGCATAACTCCGGAACTACTGAACGGATTGATATAAAATTTGGTACAGATACTTGCTTTTCAGAGAAGATTATTTTCAGGGGGAAGAGTGTGGAGCAAATGTCCTTAAAATGGGGGGAGGTGGTCAATGGCGAAATTTATATAATTTGAAGAGAATCGAATTAGAAGGTGGGGTTTTTGAAAATAAATTTTTATCTACATTTTTTTTTGTAAAACAAGAGAGTGGCAAGAATTTCAAGGTCGTAGTAGATAGTATTGCTGTTGTTAATTTGAATGCAACGCAAATTTCTTTAAATAATTTCCAAAGATCTGGTTCCATTTTGCCGGGGGATTCAAAGAACTAAGGGAAAATAATATTTGTCTGCCTATAAACGCGAGTGTATTTAAGTCTCAGCATAAAAAACTACGAAACAACTAAACGAATCGCCACCAAGTTTTGCACATGTACCAAAGGTCGATATTTTTTTTAAAAGCACAGATACTTTCTATACTACTCAGGGTAATCTTTGAAAAGATCTGTAGTTAGTTTACTGACAAAAAGGAAGATAAAAATAGATTATAAAGTTACTTTGAGGGTGAGAGAGTGGAGTAAGTGCCCCGAATATGGAAAGTGTAGGGGAAAATTGATCGGGTTCTACGAAAAATTGGTACTTCTTCACGAGTACAGCATATTTCTAGCAACTAAGTAAGGTTCACAAAAATATTCACAAGAGGGAGAGGGAATAAGTATTCTCAACATTGATCTGAATTGACGAAATCACACAATCAATGTGCATTTTATTGTGTAAATTGAGACAGGCATTTTATATTTTACATACTGTCAATTTGGTAAGATCAATATCGAAACAAAATTGAAGCGAATTAAAAGTTCCATAGCATCTGAAAAATATTCTTTTTCTTACTTCTTTAACAGTTCGGCTGAAAAGTTCGTATCGATTAATAGAAACACATTTTTTTGCCAAAATTCGTTTTTATTATTCAACATAATTGCCATCAGAGGCGATACAGCGATTATAGCGATCTTCTAACTTTTCGATACCATTTTTGTAGTACGATTTGTCCTTTGCCTCAAAATAGGCCTCAGTTTCAGCGATTACCTCTTCATTGCTTCTAATTTTTTTACCAGCGAGCATTCTCTTGAGGTCTGAGAAAGTCAGGAAAAAGTCGCTGGGGCCAAATCTGGAGAATACGGTGGATGAGGGAGTAATTCGAAGCCCAATTCGTTCAATTTCAGCATGGTTTTCATCGACTTGTGACACGGTGCATTGTCTTGAAGAAACAAAACTTTTTTCTTCTTCAAATGAGGCCGTTTTTTTGAAATTTCGTCCTTCAAACGCTCTAATAACGCTATATAATAGTCACTGTTGATGGTTTTTCCCTTTTCAAGGTAGTCGATGAAAATTATACCATACGAATCCCAAAATACAGACGCCATAACCTTACCGGCCGATTGTTGAGTCTTTCCACGCTTTGGGTTCGGTTCATCGCGTGCAGTCCACCCAGCTGACTGTCGATTGGACTCCGGAGTGAAGTGATGGAGCCATGTTTCGTCCATTGTTATATATCGACGAAAAAAATCGGTTTTATTTCGATATAACAGCTCCAAACACTGCTCAGAATCATCAATTCGTTGTTGTTTTTGATCGATTGTGAGCTCACGCGGCACCCATTTTGCACAAAGCTTTCTCATATCCAAATATTCGTGAATAATATGTCCAACACGTTCCTTTGATATCTTTAGGGTGTCAGCTATCTCGATCAACTTCACTTTACGGTCATTGAAAATCTTTTTGTGGATTTTTTTCACGTTTTCATCGGTAACAGCCTCTTTTGGACGTCCACTGCGTTCATCGTCTTCGGTGCTCATATGACCAGTACGAAATTTTGCAAACCACTCACGAATTGTTGCTTCGCCCGGTGCAGAGTCTGGATAACACTCATCAAGCCATTTTTTGGTATCGACGGCACTTTTTTTCATCAAAAAGTAGTGTTTCATCAACACACGAAATTCCTTTTTTCCATTTTTTTCACAATAACAAAAGTAGCTTCACTCAAAATGCAATATCTCACAAACTAATAATCAGACAGCTGTCAAATTTATACACGTATCTTTTGAAGGTTGGTACTAACTGAAAATGGTATGGATTTAATTCTAGTGGCGCCCTCTCATAGAAACGATACGAACTTTTCAGCCGATCTGTTAACTCATGGCATTTTTTGGCAACCGGAACGTACCGAAAAAGTTCTGAGTGAACTTTGCTCGCTGCTGAACGAAAAGCTGTTTCAAAGTTTGTTCTGTTGCGTCGGGTGAACACTCAAGTGTAAACAATTCCTTAAAAACGGGATGTTTAGAATGGTATTCTTTAGCTTTGTATGCTACTTAAGCCAAATCATTTTTCTTTTTCACGCACTTTTGGTTACTTGGGTTACTACGAATTGCAAATAAAAGGTGATTTTTTTGAGGTTAGGATTTTCATGCATTAGTATTTGCTCAGATTTTTTGAGGTTATGATTTTCATGCATTATTATTTGCTCAGTATGCTTTGACATTTCATCATGAATAGACTTACTAACGAGCAACGCTTGCAAATCATTGAATTTTATTACCAAAATCAGTGTTCGGTTCGAAATGTGTCAAATTCGACAAATTTTGTTCAGCGATGAGGCTCATTTCTGGTTGAATGGCTACGTAAATAAGCAAAATTGCCGCATTTGGAGTGAAGAGCAACCAGAAGCCGTTCAAGAACTGCCCATGCATCCCGAAAAATGCACTGTTTGGTGTGGTTTGTACGCTGGTGGAATCATTGGACCGTATTTTTTCAAAGATGCTGTTGGACGCAACGTTACAGTGAATGGCGATCGCTATCGTTCGATGCTAACAAACTTTTTATTGCCAAAAATGGAAGAACTGAACTTGGTTGACATGTGGTTTCAACAAGATGGCGCTACATGCCACACAGCTCGCGATTCTATGGCCATTTTGAGGGAAAACTTCGGAGAACAATTCATCTCAAGAAATGGACCGGTAAGTTGGCCACCCAGATCATGCGATTTGACGCCTTTAGACTATTTTTTGTGGGGCTACGTCAAGTCTAAAGTCTACAGAAATAAGCCAGTAACTATTCCAGCTTTGGAAGACAACATTTCCGAAGAAATTCGGGCTATTCCGGCCGAAATGCTCGAAAAAGTTGCCCAAAATTGGACTTTCCGAATGGACCACCTAAGACGCAGCCGCGGTCAACATTTAAATGAAATTATCTTCAAAAAGTAAATGTCATGTACCAATCTAACGTTTAAAATAAAGAACCGATGAGATTTTGCAAATTTTATGCGTTTTATTGTTTAAAAAAGTTCTCAAGCTCTTAAAAAATCACCCTGTATTTCCAACGCTACCGAATGAGCGAGCAACTATAGAAAAAAAGCTCTTCAACATTTTGTTTATTTTTTCACTACAAAATTTTAATCCAACACTGAATGCTGATCTTTTTATCTATTTAAATAACGGATTGCAAGAATCATATCTGACAAAGCATACGTAGAACCTTATATTCATCATGTCGAAACCATTCGAGAGGGTTTTATATTCAGTGCATTGACTCAAAGATTGAGATGACAATTTTCACATTATTTTCGGTGATATTTTTTTTAGCCAAAGCGAATGTGTATCACATGTCGTTGACAGTAGGTTAAGTACTCAGTAGAATAATAGAAAGAAACGTTGACCACATAGTCGTTTGATTATTTTGCCGTCCGCAAACATAAATTCGAACAAATAATTTTGAACGAGACGAAGTTCGACCCTGGTAGTCGATAAATATTACACCACAAGCATTCCAAAATACCGAGACCATAACCTTTCCAGCCGATTGTTTGTACTTTCGGGTGCTTCGGGCGAGATTCACCAGTTGCTGTCCACTCAGATGCCGATCGTTTTGATCCCGGAGTGAAGTGATGAATCCATGTTTCATCCATTGTCACATATCGACGCAAATATTCTGGTTTGTTACGTTTAAACATGGCCAAACTCTGCTCAAAATCGTCAACACGTTCTCGTTTCTGGTCAACAGTGAACAAACGCGGCACCCACTTTGAGCAGAGCTTTCTCATAGTCAAATGCTCATGCAATATAAAGTCAACACGTTCCTTTGATATCTTTACGATGACACCTAACTCACGCAACCTCACTTCAAAAAGGTTTTGTGGATTTTTTTAAATGTTTTCTGGTGTTACCGCCTCATTTAGACGTTAACCGCGTTCTGCATCTCTACGACCACGTTTGAAGTCAGCAAACCAACGTTTTATTGTGGTTTCTGATGTAGCGGAATCTCCATGACACTTTTCAAGCTATTGCTTCGCTTGAACGGTACTTTTTCCCACCAAGAAGCAGTGTAAAATTAAAACACGAAATTGTTTTTGATCCATTGTTACGAATATTACGAAATTTTATCAGCTATCTTTCAAAAGTTAGTATTAAAAAAGGTGACTGCAACGAAGCTAGCGCTATCTATTTGTTAGCCCCGGGACTTAACAGCACATGTGTTAGTTTACAGTAACTGAATATTTGATAATTAATTAAATGGCTATTCACTATAGTCATCTAGAATTGCAACTTTCTCTGAATAATAAAAAAAAATCGAATTTTAGATTGAAAATGTCGTCGATTAACTGCAGTTTCGCTTATTTCGTATGGGCAGGATCTCTTCATGTGCGGTCTATTGTGACCATCTAGTTTACCAATCCTCCAGCACCTGCTAGAAACTCTCTTTGCTAGTATTCGCAGTACATATCTACATACAGACTAACTCATTCTAGTGTAATCCCACACATTTGTGTGGCTGTTTTTGCTGTGGTTTTTCTCAAACATACCTAAACGGCTACAGAGCCGTTCTAAAGAAGAAGAGCTTTACTGGTACTGGAGATAGATTCTAGTTCACTTGAATGAGGGGTGATAAGCTCAATATTGTTGCATTTCAAGTGTCATTCGACAAAATTGAATTTGTGTGTGAATGATTGAATTTTTTTTTTCTGAGAATAAATGATCATTGAATTACCCAAACTAGATTCGGTTTCGTTTTACCCTGTACCTAGAAAGCATGCAACTTTGTATGCAATTTCTAACCTAGCCTAGAAATGCTGGTTATGAAACCTCTATTTTAGTATGTCCAGTAACATTTGTTTGCCACCAGAGCACCATGCCTACGCATACTGAACCGAATCAGAAGAGCGCAAAATTTTTCTGTGGTTTTCGGTTGGGCTTCCGTGGTCCTTCCCAACGCCGATCGGGGGGACTACTGTTGCAAAGTACCTCAAATTGAAATAAATGCTCCTATGGTTGACTAACCATACTGTACCGGTCCAAAAAGGGTAGCCAGGGAATGGGCAGGTGTGTGTGTGCGAGTTTACCCAAATAGAAAATCGGTTAACAGACTGGACACCGGAGCTAGTCATTTGGCAAGTAACAATATTTTGTTTGCAGAGATGTCTGCACCGAATGGGTGCTTGCGAGCTATTCGACTATTCCGGTACTTTAGCCAGCTGTCATTGGCTTGTTGGCAATTTGTATTCTTAATTGCTCGGATGAAAATTGATTTCAGTAATTTGAACGAATTGAGTAAACTGTTGAAACCTGACCATGGTGAGAAACAAGTTCGGTTCTATTGGTGATTAGAAAAAAATACTGTGGTCTTGGATTGCTTTGATTTAATGTTTGCAAACTAGAGGTAGCTAGTTTTATCAAGGCCTCCTCGTAAATTTAGGTTTCTACAAGGTTTCCACCAGCTCGACCAATTGCTGAAACGTTCGCCAATCATTAATATTTTGGGGTTCATAAAACTCACAAGCTTAGAAAATTTGCAAAGAACTTCTTTTTCGAACAAATGAATCGAAAAAGTGAAACAATGCTTCTTGAAATTCGCGCCATCGCAACAAAATCTGTGCAGAAGCCGCATGAAATCCGAGAAAATCGTGAAATCCGCGAACCATTTCGGCTTCGGTCAATTATTAAGAAGATATAAAAGCAAATAGATATTTTCGATGAATAAACATAATTTGCAGTTTTCTAATAAATTATGTTATGTATTCGAAATTACCCTTTCGGCGAAATAACCCATTCGGTGAAACGACTTTCGGTGAAATGGCATTTGGCGAAACGACTTTCGGAAAGATGGCTTTCGGCGAAATGACCAGCTCCCAGATTTGACAAGTGCAAATATTCTTTGTTTTTTCAACACGTATCTTCTTTGCTCTCACTTACTGAGTCTTCTCTTTTTTAGAAAATAGTTCACAGTAGTTTGAGTTATTATTCTTATATTTTGTTGATCATAGTCTTCAACATTTTTTATACTCGATTAATTGTGCACAACTGAGCAGCTTGAAATTGGCTTTCCAGTCACAGCCATTGACATTTTGACGTGTATACGTCTTAGATCTTCAGAGTGGAGAGCTTAGATCTAAAATCGGAGATCAAATTTCAGTTTCAGAATTTTGGTTTATAACTCAGTTCCCGATTTCAGGTTCGAAATTGAGGTTCAAAAATCAGTTCCAGATCTTGAGTTGATTGCAGAGTTTTGTGCAGAATACTTTTGCAGAACCATGGTCCCGAATTCAATTTCACAATCCAGGCCCATAACCCAAGAATTCGAAATCAGAACTCAGATTCAGAAGCACCTGGCTCGGCGGAGGTCAGAACTCAGATCTAGGATCCAAATTCAAATTGCAGTTCATGACTCAGATTTAGGGTTCGAAATTGAGTACCAAAATTCAGTTACAGAATCCAGATCCAGAACTCAGTTGCAGAATCAAGTTTCATAATTTAAGAACTCGAATTCGAAATTCAGTTCCAGATCCCGAGCTCAGCTCTGGAAGTCAAGTTTTTTTTTGTTTCGATTTTAGAGATTTTGACCTTAAGGTCATTCACCTCTTAGGGCCAGAAAAACTTTATGATCTTATGTGCGGGGTTGGGAATCGAATCCAGGCGCAAGGATGGCTTTTATCGTATCAAAGAACGCTCTCTACCAACTCTTCTCTCGATTCAATCAGTGTCATTAAAGACAGACGGATATCATCTCCGCAACAAAAAACCGGCAGGGTTCATTTGACGTAGAATGGAAACCAGTGCGAGAGCGAATTTCTCTCGATGACCCGTCTGAGCATCACGTGGGGATTCTCTCTGAAGCAACAACGGCAGTGGATAATTGCGATAGAATCATTTTACTATTGCCGCTTATTCTAACTATGGGCATATAACCTTCGTATAAGTTGTGTCTATGAAAATGTATGTGAATGCTCCAGCGAGTTCTTGTAGCATCATCTACCAGATTGAAAATGTTGTATACAATGTAGAGAAATCTCGAGCCGCTTTCTGCCAAATTATCGACAATCACCAACAATGCCCAGGTGGGCTGCGTGAAAAGCATCGACTTACCCCTCACGCTTTACCCGCCCCCCTAATCCAAGTTGAAAATTCAGTTCCCGAATTTAGGTTCATAACGCAGTTAGTTAGCGGGTTCAAATTTGAGTTCTCAAATGCAGTTCTGGAATCCAAGCTTAGCATTCAGTTTCAGATTCTAAGTTTAGAATTTCTTTTTCAGATTCAGTTTAGAAATCTTTTTCAGAATTCGGATTCAGAGTTTAGCTCTAAAATGCTGATTTAGAGTTCAGTTTCCATTTCAGAATTCAATTCTAGAATTCAGGTCCAGTTCTCGAATTATGGACCTGAATTTTGAAACTTGTGTTACTTTAGTTTAGTTACTGAATCCAGGACCAGAATTCATTTCTAAATTCCAGATTCAGACTTTTGTTACAGAATTGTTATTAGGGAATCAGCCTAGACAAAAGTAAAAACATTTGAAATCAAACAGTTTATTTGCGACCCACAAGATTCCACGGAGAAAATAGAGACAAAAAATAATTGTTTGGGATAAAGATGTGAATGATTGTGTGTATTGATTTTGTTAGTATTTGATTCTATGATTGTAAGGAAAACTTGAAAGACCTCTCACTCAATAATAATTGAGCGATATCTAGATCTGGATTCTGGTCCTGAGTACTGAATCTGGTTATCGAACAATGTTTCTGGATCATCATACTGAATCTGAACCGGAATTCTTGACTGAGATTCTTTATCCAGATATGGATGAACTTGAAGCAGAAACTCCATCACCCATTCCAGTAAACCTGTCAAATCGATAAACCACATAATGTGGATTGCTTTTCAATTTGACATTTGTTTTAAGAAAAGTTTCTGTCACAATGGCAATATGAATTTTGTGAACTTTGAGAAAACTATAAAATTCATCTTCACTCGATTTTAAAGATCAAGCATTCCAATTTAAAATATTCAAACAATTATTTAACATCACTGTTAAATTTTAAATTAATTATAATATTATTTGCAAATTGCCATCCGATTTGAAATGCATCAAAAAGTGATGAAGTCGAATTCATTCGGATGATCATTTGGAAAAGTTATATCGCCTAAATCGACTTCGTTTAAAGAAGCGAATGGCATTGCAGGAATATTGGTAGGTAGACTGCCATTAGAACTGCCATTAGAGAAAGATGATTTGGCCGATCTACCTATTAATAAATTGTTTTCGTTTGAAGATGAACTGCAAGGCGTTCCTGTGTTTTGATTATTTACATTAGAAGAATTAAGTGGTAGATTTCTGCCTGTTACACCAGCGTAACTGACATTAGAAGAAGATGATGACGAGGTCGATCCTCCTGTCAATAAATTGTTTTCGTTAGAAGACTAATTGGAAGGCGTACCTGTTTTTTGTTTTAAATTCGAAGAAATAAGTGCCTTAGAAGAATTAGGGGTGGCATTTGTATCGTTTTATTTTTATTTTCAGGTATGTTCTGTAAATTTAAGGTCGTTGATTTGACTTGTTGTCTAAGCGAACAAACGTTTAAAAAATTTTGAACATGAAAACTGATCAGTGGTTTCATCCATTGGACAAACGTCTTTCGAATGCGATTTACCACAATTCAAGCATCGTATATCCATAAGACAATTTGTGGTTCCATGGCCGAAGTCTTGGCAACGACGACATTGCGTTAAGTTTGCAATACGATTATGCCGTTTATAATGTTCCCAATGAATTTTAATGTGGGAAATGAAACGTACTTTTTCTAAAGTTTTCAAATTGTTTACGTCACTTCGATTGAAGTGTATTAGGTAAAGTTCATTGGAAATTCTAGAACGGTTTTTAGAAGTACCATTCGCTCTTTTTTCATAAGTATTACTTGGGAAGGGCAAAACCAAGCAATTCTTTTAGTTCGTTTTTATTTTAATGGTACTTTGATCATTTGATAAGCCTTTCAAGACAGCCTTGAAGGATCTGTCTGATTTTATATCATATGAATAAAATTTTCTCGTTTGCAGTTTCTCGGACAAATATCGGATAAGACGTTCGTTATCTTCCAATCCATCAACCAAGAGTCGAAATTCTCCTCTTCTTCCGATTTGAAATGAGACTTTTACTTCCGGGAGAAAAGTAGAAAGCTCAGTACGGAATGCTTAGAAGTCGGAGATCATCAGCGTCACTGGTGGAATAGATTCATGTTTCTTCCCAGAACGACAAGCGTCCATTTTGGGAATTTTTGAAGAATTTTCTTCTATGTCGCTACAATCGGATTCAGGAAGAATCTCGTAAATATTGTTAAAGGCTGACTAATTATTAGTCTTTAAAACGACAGTTAGTGATTCAGGTAGCCTTGAAAAAGACTGAAGCCTTGAATCAATGAAACTCTAGGTAGCCAGAAAAAAATTCCAGGAGCCAAGAGCTATACGCGTGCGGTGCGAAAGACTGTTCAACACCGACTGATTGAAAAAATGTTGAAAAAATCGTTCCTTCGCGATTATGATTGCGGTCAACTGCAGGATCTCTAGGTAGGATGTCAAAGCATTTTTGTAAAAGGCAACATAGGAGTGAAGTAATAATTATTCCATTGAAACTTAACTTTGTATTTTTGTGTTGTCATTTGAAATTTGCTCAATTTCAATGGATTCACTAAGTTGTTGATTTTAATATTTTCATTTTTTGAGTTTCACAAAACTTTTGCCTTTAAACAGCAAAATGATAACATAATGTGATATTAATTGAAAATTTGATGAGTCGATATCATACTAGGATTTCAATCTTATGTTGCTGTCATAATCAGATTTCAATTTGTTCTCATTTTGATGTTACTCGGGTACCCACTAAAAATGAGCTAGAGCCCACCAGTGAACACCCGAGTAGAGTGTGAGATTAAAAAGAAAGCTCAATTTGTTGTTGTGCTGTTCGTATATATCGATTACTTAGTTTGCTATCGTTTTGCTCGTTTTAACGGTTAAAAGATCAAAATTGAAAGCAAAAAAAAAAGCTGTATGATATCAAACTGGAAACTAGTTTTGCTCTCAGTGAAAGCACATTGAAAACTTAATATGATGTAGATTTTCTCGAAATGACACGTCACGAGGATAATAAAAAAATAGAACAGCCAAAAAAGGTCCAGGATAGTATACATTTAGGCGATGTTACTTGCAAACATGAAAAAAGATTTTATGCAATCTCCATATTAGTCGCAAGCAAGAAAAAAGATTTCATGCAATCTCCTCCACACTACTGCGGAGAGAATCCGGTTTCGAACTTAGGTGTTTTGGAATGTGAACTTTTGGCGATTGCTATGGACTGTTAGTGCTAGCTATCAGGAGATGGAAAATGTTCGGTTATATGACAAGCAGTGTTGTTTCACAAAGTTGTATGCAGGTAGTTTCTATCAGTGCACACTCGTTGCGTCGCTTCCATCCCGCATCCATCGTGAATAGCAGTTGAGCACAGTATACAAATGTTCTCTTTGTCCTTCTCATATCCAAAGATGTAGCATTCAAACATTATAGCATTAAATTGAGTAATCTACTT
Source organism: Malaya genurostris (assembly GCF_030247185.1). Lineage (NCBI taxonomy): Eukaryota > Metazoa > Arthropoda > Insecta > Diptera > Culicidae > Malaya > Malaya genurostris. The sequence continues at coordinate 128,028,374 of NC_080570.1, read as the reverse complement.
GATCTCAAACAACTCGCACATGTAATCACTTTCAAATACGAATTTGGAGGCTTTGAAGATCGAACGTTTTACATTGAAGTCTCCTACCACACAGGAAACGTGAATTAGGAATCCGGCAAAAAGGTATCCCAGATTATTTGTTTTTTCGACTATTTGGGACAATGAACGATTTTCTCGCTTCTGACCACAGATAGAATTAGAATCTCTTCAGTAATTTTTTTAGTTCTTGTGTAGAATTATAATTTACGATCATTTGATGCAGAATTAGTCCTGTGACTCAAAATTATGAAGATTTAGTTAGACGGTTTCTTTAAAAGTTTCTTTCCAAGATCTATTAGATGATTGATAAAATACTTCTCATAGTATCTAGCGTTAGTGAGAATATGAAGTTCTGAGCATTTATAACTAGGAATGAAAATTGTTTTGAAGAGGTTTTTCGACACAGTTTGTGGACTACTTAGGAATATACAAATTAAACATATATTTTCTTGGTGGCTCCTCTAAGCCACTTAAGTATTATTAAGAATTAGCTCTAGGTTCTGAAATCTGAGACATTCAATGTTCGATGTTCGTGCTTCGTAAACAATGAATTTTTCCATACTATTGGATATAAAGCTATGGATATTTTCAGAACGGGTTTGGCGAGTAGATTATTTTCGCCATCCAGGTCTCCGATTTCTGGATGCACTGAAAATAATGGTCTAAAAACTTTGGAATGAAATTCGTGACGTCGTATGATTACAAATATCGAAACATTTTTTTTAAACTAAACGCAAAACTTGTTACAGGATCGGATACTTAACGTATCTAGAAGGAAATCGATAACGTCAAATATATTTCTCATATCGAATTCTGAAATAAGCTCCTTCTATAGCAGACGATCAGCGAGATGGGAATGCCAAAGCGACTATTCAGATTGACCTGCTTCAGACAAACGTGGTACCGATGATCGCCAATTTATCTAATGCCTCCCAGACGTGTGGTTTGACACCAATATTCTCGTGATTAAAAAGAAAGAGCATTATTTGCGTAAAAATTGAAAAAATGTTGAAAAAAATCGTTTCTTCGCGGTTATGGTTGCGGTCAACTGCAGGATCTCGGCAGGATGTCAAAGCATTTTTGTAAAGGGCAACAAAGGATTGAATTCTTCCATTGAAACTTAACTTTGTATTTTTGTGCTGCCATTTGAAATTTGCTCAATTTCAATGGATTCACTAAGTTGTTGATTTTAATATTTTCATTTTTTGAGTTTCACAAAACTTTTGCCTTTAAACAGCAAAATGATAACACAATGTGATATGAATTGAAAATTTGATGAGTCGATATCATATTAGGATTTCAATCAGATGTTGCTATCATAATCAAATATCAATTTGTTCTAATTGTGATGTGAGACTTTACTCGGGCAGTGGTTCAAAAGTCTAATTTCACGCTCTTAATTGATAACTCATTAAAAACGTGGTTTCCGAGGTGCAGTATCTTCAGCAAAGTTACTCAGAATGATAGGCGCCATCTTTTGGAGCCGGAGCTACAGGGTGATATGTACCAAAAATGTGAAAACAATGTCACTCACTTTTCTCGGAGATGGCAGAACCGATTTTCACAAACTAAGAATCAAATGAAAGGCCCTCCGGTCCCATCCCATAGTTCCAGAATTCTATTTGGATCCGACTTCCGGTTCCGGAATTACAGAGTGATATGCACCAAAAATGGGAAAATAATGCATTAAAAATGTGAAAATAACGTCACTCACTTTTCTCGGAGATGGCTGAACCGATTTTCTCAAACTCAGATTTAAATGAAAGGTCTCACGGTCCTATACGAAGTTCCTGAATATCATTTAGAACCAAATTCTTATTCCGGAAATACAGAGTGATATGCATAAAAAATGTGATGGTAATGTCACTCACATTACTCTGGGATGGTTAAACCGATTTTGACAATCTTAGATTCAAATGAAAGGTCTTAGGGTCCCATACAAAGTTCCGAAATATCATGCGGATCCGACTTCCGGTTCAGTAATTACAGGGTGATATATACCAGAAATGTGAAAATAATGTCACTCGTTTTTGTCGTGAATACGACTTACTTTACTATGGGGCGCCTTTTCAAAATTAGCCATATGTAAGAATGGGCAGAACTTAATCGTGAATATCTCGACTTGTATTAATGGCAGCAACATAATTCTTTCACTATTTCATCAGAAATATGATCAGGAATTTAGGATAATATTTTGAACTGTGTGAGATAACCACAAACAACTTGAAAATGAAGTTTTCTCAAAATTTTAAAAACAACGCGGAAAACTCTTTACTTTCGCTTAGGTTTTTCGTGCCAGGACCACAATTTTGAGGTACTCAGGCACATATCTTCAACCGAACGTTATATTATAAGACGTGTGGTTAAAAACTTCAAACGCTCAGGTCGTAGTTCTCAGCTGCCTTCCGGTCGTCAAGGCGAGAAGATGCATTAAACCAGTTTCGCATCATTTGGCACTGCGAGCGGATATGCAGCGGTTTGTACGCAAAGCTAGTTTCAACTCAAACAAAAGCGATCGTATCATACAACAGAGCTGCTGGTCGTTTGCATTGTAGAGAAAGAAAACGAAAAGTGAACAACATTATATAAAATCAGCCGTTCTAATGGCTCAAAATGTTATCTAAAGAACTTTTAAGATTACTTCTTTGCAAATCGAGAGTAAACCATCAGTTTAGTGAAAATCCAAAATAATTTGATTTGCTTCGTGCACTGAACGAAAATCGTTTGAGAAAAATGTTCCGAACTGTGCTGAATATCGTAGAGAATTCCATAATTTGGTCCTTCTAAAAGGCAGAAATGAGTCCTGTACAGCATCTTGATAGTTTCTTTCAATGAAATATGCAAATCCGAAATGAGATAATCGATGTCAAAAATCGTTTAAAATTCTAGTAGTGAAAAGAGGGAAAGTTTCACAATTCACACAATCGATCAACTATCAATTCGAATTCGAAAGTCAGTTTTATTCGTATTCACGACATCCAGTTATGTCTCTGACATTACACACTCGTACTTTTTAGATTAGCATCACTTTTCTCATACGAATAGGCAACGCAAATGTAAGCACTACCCGATCAACAAGGGAGAACAATATTGTATCTAGGGTTGTTTCGTTTTTTCTACCTAAATTAGTCATAATCTTGGCCTCGTATATAGTTAAAATAACAAAAATTATAACCCAATTTAACCTAGGTGATAACAAAATTGTTACAAACCTTGATATGTAAATATCAATATTATATCTAAATTTGTTACAAATTTAGTATGACTTTTCAGCTTTTATTACCCATTTTTTGAGGGAAAGATGAAATTGCATACCTTTAGGCGATTTGATTTTGATTTGGCGTGTAAGTCTAAATTGCTACAAAAATAATCTATCGCTCTCTTCTCTTTCGTCGTTTCCTTCCAACCGGCATATGAATGACTAAGGGGCTATTTTAGAACTATGAGCAAGCCTTTTTTGGTACTGAAGAATAGTTGTAAATAAACGGAAATGACTAAATTCAGGGAAACAAAACTACCTTATAGAATCTGAGATAATTTACTAATGAATGACAGTTTTTCAGATTTTTCTTCATTGTACCAAGAGGGCCGACTCAGTTCGCTCGTTCAGTTGATGTAGTGAATAATTGTCTGTTCGTGTATGTGTGTCGATTGACGGGTATCTTTGATTAAAATGTGCACTTATGTTTCTGGCAGAATCGATTTTCGTAAATTTAGATTAGAATAAAAATTCGTTTGAAAGACAGTGAAAAATCAGAAAAAGTGTATAGACAATGATTCGAATAGCAAGTTTTTATAATTGATGATCAACCAGTTGTCTATTAGTCACATTAGTTTGCGATATCCGCAGCCAGAAGCCTCGCAAGTAATGTTCGGTTTGATTGTTTGATATGATATGCAAAAATGTTCTTGCAATGATATAGATGACAAAGGGCAAAATGCGATATCTGCAATTTGAAGATCTTATTAATTGATGACCTAACCAACTCATTTCGATTTTACTGATTTTGGATCCAAAAATTGTGAAAATGATTCGATATTACTTTAGTTTGCTTTAGGCCATAATGATATCATCAGCGCCACCAGTGAACATTTTTCAATGTAATATTAACAAAATTTTGTCGTGAATACGACTTACTTTACTATGGGACGCCTTTTCAAAATTAGCCATGTGGAAGAATGGGCAGAACTTAATCGTGAACATCTCGACTTGTATTAATGGCAGCAACATAAATCTTTCACTATTTCATTAAAAATATGATCAGGAATTTAGGATAATATTTTGAACAATGTGGGATAACCACAAACAACTAAAAAACTAAGTTTTCTGAAAATTTTGAAACAACGCGGAAAACTACTTTTGCTTGGGTTTTTCGCGCAAGGACGACGATTTTGAGGTAGTCAGGCGCATATCTTCAACTGAACGTTATAAAAGGGGAACCATGATCAAAAATCGATCATTTCTGTATAAAATGTTCAAAACGACGTATGTAACAATGCGAGATTCTCTTTGTTTACTTTCTCTTTTGATTATTACGGCACTCTTAGCAATCCTTCTCTCCAATCATTTACCGATAATAATAACTAAAGCTATCATCTTTTAATCTGCTCTGGAGAAATTACCGAAAAAAGCAGGAATATTTCGTAATAATCGAAAGAGAAAGTAAACAAAGAGAATCTCTCATTGTTACATACGTCGTTTTGAACATTTTATACAGATTTCTTCTTGTGCGTTGGATGGAAGTAGACGTCGGGGCGAGAAGACGCATTCAAACAGCGGCATCGGAGAGCGCACCTTCCGCGTGGTTAAAAACCTCTAACGCTCAGCTCGTAGCTCTCATTTGCCTTCCGGTCGTCAAGGCGAGAAGACGCATTAAACCATTTTCGCATCATTTGGCACTGTGAGCAAAGCTAGTATCAATTCAAGCAAGAATGATTGCATCAGCTGCTGGTGCTTTGCATTGAAGAGAAAGAAAACAAGACACGAAAAGTGGACAATTTTATATAAAATCAGCAATTCTAATGGCTCTAGATGTTATCTAAAGAACTATTAAGATTACCTCTTTGCAAATCGAAGGTAAAAATCATCAGTTTAGTGAAAATCCATAATAATTGGATTTGCTTCGTGCACTTTTCGCTGTGCGAAAATCTTTCTAGAAAAATGTTCCGAACTGTGCTAAATATCGTAGATAATTCCACAATTTGGTCCTTCTATAAAGCAGAAATGAATCCTGTACAGCATCTTGATAGTTTCTTTCAATGAAATATGCAAATCCGAAATGAGATAATCGACGTCAAAAATCGTTTAAAATTTTAGTAGCGAAAAGGGGAAAAGTTTCGCAATGCACACAATCGATCAACTATCAATTCGAATTCGAAAGTGTGAAGAAATCGTGTCAGTTTTTTTTCCGTATTCACGACATCCAGTTATGCCTCTGACATTACACACCCGTTCTTTTTTATTTAGAACTACGTAAAAAATCTTCAGATCAACATAGTATAAAGTACAGCAAGAACTAAAGATAAAGCGATACGAATTTTCTTAAAGATTTTTTTTCTCTATTTCCAGTACATCCGGGGTAAAGTCGCTGTTTTCAATCTGCAACGATAATTTTCCGGATATTTGGAAAACATCATATATTTTTCCGTTTTTCAAGAAGGGAAATAAAGCTGATGTATCTAATTATCGTGGAATAGCCGCACTATGCGCTGTGTCTAAGTTACTTGAGAATATAGTTCTGGACTTCATCAAGCATAACTGCAATAACTACATCTCGGAAACACAACACGGTTTTATGCCAAAACGATCAACTACAACGAACTTATTGTCTTATACATCTTTTATAATTCGATCCCTACAAGCACGCCTTCAAGTTGACGCTATCTATACGGATTTCTCCGCAGCCTTCGATAAGATAAACCACCAAATTGCTGTTGCTAAACTCGAAAAACTTGGATTCAGTGGATCTTTACTCAACTGGCTTCAATCATATCTTATTGGTCGGAAAATGTTAGTGAAAATCGGTGAATGCATTGCAACACCGTTTGCTGTAGGTTCTGGAGTCCCTCAAGGCAGTCACTTGGGACCATTTTTATTCTTGCTCTACCTCAATGATCTCAACTTTCTATTGAAATGCCACAAACTATCTTTCGCAGATGATTTTAAGCTTTATCATCTAGTAAGATCGCCCGACGACACTATATTTTTACAGTCACAGCTTGAATCATTCGTGAACTGGAGTAACGACAATAGAATGGTCCTAAATGCCTCGAAATGTTCCGTTACGTCGTTTACTCGCAAACACTCGCTATTTAGCTACGACTATAACATTTCGCAGATTGTACTGAAACGAGAGTCTACCGTTAAAGATTTAGGTATCATTCTTGATACCAAGTAGAATTTCAAAAGTCATATCGATTATGTGATCTCTAAGGCCTCTAAGCTTTTAGGTTTCGTCTTTCGCATTACTAAGAGCTTTGTCAATGTACATTGTCTTAAAGCATTATATTGTGCTCTAGTCCGCTCGACGCTTGAATATTCAGCTGTTGTCTGGTCACCCCATTATCAAATCGACATAGATCGGATCGAAGCTATTCAACATAAATTTATTAGATTTGCCCTGCGTAACCTACCATGGAGAGATCCTACTAATCTTCCTAGTTACATAGATCGCTGTAAGCTAATTGATCTTGATCGGTTATTCGTTCGTCGGAATGTCTCCAAGGTAACTTTCGTTGCTGATTTGCTTCAATCACGTATCGATTGTCCCGAACTCCTTCAATTGATTAATCTAGACATTCATCGACGCAATCTTCGTTCCCACCCCTTTTTGAGATTACCTGTTGCAAGAACAAATTATGGTTATAATGAGCCGTTCTCCAGAATGTGCCGAACATTCAACAACTGTTCCAATGTCTTCGACTTTCATTTATCTCGAAACATGATTAAACGATTGTTTCATAGTCACCTGTCAAATTAGGATTTGTCTGGAACCGTTAATATTTTATTTTCATTCAACCCCCATTCCGTCTCTCCATCATCTTCATTTGAAACTAACTAGATTCGCTCGCCTAAATTATTCGGTCGTTACTTCCTCTTTTTTCTGTCTTCTATCATCCATTTTTATCACTAATTAGATCTACATGCCGATTCTAACCTCGTCGTTTTTTTCTGCCTTCCACCATCTTTTTGATAACTAATTAGATCTACATGCTGATTCCAACCCCGTCGTTCGTTTTCGCTCGTTCAGCACCTCCTCCACCAACCCTTGTTTTCAATTTACCTAATAAATTTTCTCCTCTATCTCACCTTCTAAGTAAGAATACTAATATTGTTATGCTTGGTGTCATTAACTAGTTATAGTGTTATAAATTTAGTTTTAATTGTAGTGTTAGGCTTAAATGTATCTGTTGGATCATTGTAATCTGTTGATACAAATGATGAGGAGGTTTTATGCCTGCTGGAGAGAGAGATTGCCAAATTTCATCTCCATCGGGCTTTTCCCTGCTCCAAATAAATAAATAAATAAATAAATAGAAACGAAAAGACATATAATTGAAAAAAGTATTGAGCTGAGTTTAAATTTTGGTTTCGAGTTCAGTTTAGATTTTGTTTTTCGTTTATTGCAGCATCACTTTTGAAGACGTTTTGAAATCTTGAACACTTATCACTCTGTGTTTTCGGAAAAAATCGGTCACCGATCAAATTGAAGAATTCAATCATTCATTTGATTCCAAACTTGTGAAAATCATGTCTGAGGAAACATTGCACAATTCAATGAACAGAATCGAAAGCTATATCACTTTTCCCAATATTTATTATTCGAGTTTTAAAGCTTTTGTCTTACATTTCTTTATTCGGAAGAAAAAAAGCGCAAAATTATCTTTTGAAAAATATTTATTTTCAATATACAGGGTCCGGCACTCGAAGTGTAACTAATTAAAAATTAATTGCTGGTGGGACAACAACTTGTTCAGTCACATTGTCACGTTTTGTTCGTATGGGAATGGAGATTTAAGTATGCAAACCGATCCGTTGACACATTAAAACATTTTTAAGCTTACAATATTGAAGCTTTGAAATCATTTAAATTAGGAAAATCCATTAACAAATCATCGAAGAACAAGCGCTGCAAATTAGATCCGAAAAATCTATCGCCGATAATTCTAAATTGGCCTGATAGTTACCAGAGAACAAAAATAAAATACTCAATTCAAATCAATTTTTCAATGGTATGCAATTGAAATATTCAAATTACGTTATCTCATAAGTTTAAGTTAAATGTTTCCGAATTGATTGGTTGTTGAATTATATAAATCCATCAACAAACGACTGAGTTATAAGCGTTCAAAATTACGACAGAAAATTGTTACGCTATTAGTTTTGCATGTTTTAAATTGACACCCAGCCTCAGGAAGCGAAGTGTAAGGCATTTTTAATGGCAAAAACGACCAACAATTTGCTAAATACATGGGATAGGTATTTCAAAAGAATCGGTAACCACGCTGATTCGGTTCTTCAATAGCTAGATGATATATAAGATACTCAAGCGAACACGGAGTTGCGCAGACAACAGGAAATTTCACCAACAAATAATGCAAAAGCGACAATCCAGCAAGTGAACGCATATAAAATCCAGTCATCAGCTCACTGGACGAGCTACTTGTTTCATTCGCAGTCAAACATCAACTAGGCAAAGAAACATTTTGCAGCATATATTTATAGATTTCTCTTCATACTACGCAGAACGATGCGGTGTTTTTTATGCATGACGCAAAGCCTCCTATGCCAAAAAAGAAGTTGACGCCATTTTGTACAACAGGGATTGGTGGATGAAAACATAGGTCGATTCTAACCATTTTTTCAATAGTATGGTATTGAAATACTGAAACGACGTTGCCATATACGAGGTCTGTTCAAAAAGTTCCCGGAATTTTTTAATTGCGCGCGTCTGGAGAGTCCGGTGGTCAAAATTTTTTTTTATTGTGTTGGTACATATGTCCCTAATGTATGGTGAAATTTTCAGCTGTATTCATTGTTTACATTCTGTCTTATAGCGGCTGGTGTAGACGTGTTTTTTTGAGCTCGGCGATTTTTGTTAGTTTAAACAATGGAAGAATTGAAGAGTCAAAGAATTTGTATTAAATTTTGCGTGAAAAATGAAATAAAGTGTAACCAAGTGTGCGAAATGTTACAGAGAGCCTACGGTGAGTCTGCTATGAAAAAAAAACAAGTGTTTACGAGTGGTATAAGCGTTTCCAAGATGGCCGCGAAGACGCTGAAGACGACGAACGCTCCGGTCGACCCAGCACGTCAATAATCGATGAAAATGTGGGAAAAGTGGAAAAAATGATTATGGATGATCGCCGAATCACTATTAGAGAAGTTGCTGATCCCACTCTTAAACGAAATATACCACATATAAGTAATAAAACTTATCAGTAGATTTGCCAAGTACGTTATGTTGATGAGTGGAACTGATTGTTTTGTTTTTTTGTTTGAATCGTACTTAAGGCATTTTTAATGCCAAAAATCAATGCAACAAAATCCCTCGGAGATGAAAGAATCGATTTCGAATGACTTATACTTGTTTGAAAGCTACTATTAGATGATTTGATAGCTCACAATACTAATGGCCGAGGGTAGAATCTTACCAATGTTTCAATTAGATTGTGTAAATGGCAAGCGAAAGGCATTAATTAACATCTGGACGGGTTTACTCACATTCCTCTCATCCAATTTTTGATCGTGAAACCCGAACGCGTAAATGAAAACCTTCTACCTCCGACTGAACTTGAAGATTTCATGAGAATCGAAAATATTCTGCAGTTCTGACTGGAAACTGAAGATGTTTGAACAAGTTTTCCCCTTTCGCCCTTCGTCTGGCTCTGATGATAAGTGAAACGAAGATACGGAGATCGAATGACAGCTGAAATTGTATTATGATGTATATTCGGAATCACCTTGGAAACGATTGAAGAATCCGATTGTTTTGTGTTACGGCCAAGCGAAACTTGGCAAAGTCTAAAATTTGCTTGCGTGAGGCATTTTTCGTTGGATTGGAAAAAAAGCAAGGACATCTTCCAATTAGATAATAGATTTATTGTAAAAAGTCCAGGATATTTATTTCACAAACTGACGGATTCAAGTTGCCATTCAACAGCTCTCGATAAGAAGCCATTCGAGAACCCGGAACAGGGAAATCAGTGGCTCCATTCACGATAGACACAAATAATTAATTGAAATTCATTCAATAAAGCTGAGAGTGCAGGGAAAAAGAAACCTGTGAACTCAGAACACATGTATCAAAGTGATTTGCCTGACCTGACAGTATCCGCTCTATGATTGCATCGAAACTCTTTCTCGTTTGCCATTTTCAGCTACTTCAGGCACTGGTTACTGTGAGGGGGTGGTGCATTCACCCGGATGAACTCCGGCCAGACCATTCCAGGCTTTATCATTCGCAATCCAATCACCCTGCTTCGGCACCATTGCAGCCGACCGAGTGAGATTGAGGCAGACCACCTCAATTCAATGTTCCCCACATTAATCATTCGATTGAATGGAACGCTCGAATCGATTGGATATACATCGAGAAACAGACCCACCCCGTTCAATTCATATAGGTATAAAACCTATTCAACTGGAGCCCGGTCCGGGAGCGTGGAACTTGAGACTATGAATTTTTGACACTTTTTGCGATATTTATTGACCATTCCGATTCCGGTGCCGGCCGGCCGATGTGATCGATGCGACAGAATGACTAATAGGATCAAGATGGAACAAAGCCTGCTGAGATTAGCAATACTTTGACAATACCCCAACCGAAGGATATACCTTGGCATACTGCGTTGAATCGAATGGGATGAAAAGTTCGGATTATTGAATACGGTTACGTGCCTAATCATTTATCAAGCTCTCAAGCTTGATTTAAAGTAAATTTAGCTATCGTGTGTCCTGCACTGATATAACAAACATAACAGGTTCCTCCCCCTCCGAACAGTTTTCCTACATTTCAGGTGCAGAAAAAAAAATAAAACTTACGCTTTTCTGCGGTTTTCAAATGATGTGATAACGGAGATACGGTACGAACTTACTTGAGAACCCTTGAACTGTCAAGACAAGCAGTTGTTACTTGCTGTGAGGGTGTGTGTGTGTGCAAAAAAGGTCCGATTTTATGGAGGGTTTTTCGGTTTTTATGAGCACTCCGGCACTCGGTTCGGATCGGTTCCGTTCTGTTCCCATTGGCACAGCAAAACCAGAAGCGGCGACGACGGAGCCGGCATTACCACCTTTTTCCAGCATATGCGCGCAGTAAAGCGTAGTTTTTTTTCAAGCGGTGGGAAAAACTTCTGCTCGAATGCTCGAATAGAAATGAAAATACTACTGCTTTTGCATGGGTGCGCGCCGTCAGTTTTACAGCGAGAAACGGCCCCGGAATGGGAGTGCATAACCGAACAAAACATTTTTGCCAGCAGAAAACAGCTTTGTGCCGAACGCAAAACCTGCTTATCTAGGACGTTGATGGAGGAAGAAAAGGATGTTCCGTTCCCAAGCTATGCCTGTTGACGTACCTCCTGATGGGACGGGAACCTCTTTGCTTTCAGTTCTAACAAAGAATAATATTTTCCCGGCTCCCGTAGCCCACGCGGTACCGGGGTTCGTTTACGAATTTCAACTAGATCCGTTCGTTCGTGGGAAAGAGTTTGGGGGCGGTATATTTGTTTTTCAATAGGAGATTTTTTGTTGTTGTATTCTTGGAATCGAGACGCACGGGTTCTTTGAATGCATCTGGGGGCCATTTCAGGTTGGCGCACAAAATGGCAGAAGACGCTCGGCTTCCATCATTAGCTAGCTCTAGCACAAGGATCGACAAGTACATATCCCAGCATTGCACGGTGGGATTACGTTCGATATCCGACCGAACCACACCAACAGTTGAATTGTAATATCCTGGTCGATTTACATGAGGATTTCGACGTTATTTTGTAAGCATTCCCATTCAAAGTGCAAAACTACAGCAATTCTCGCGCCGGTAACTCCCCATAAAAAAATCTACATAATTGTTTTATGTTCAACCCCGATCAAAGTAGGTGGGATCAGAGACTAATAAAAATCTTTGACAGAGGCGCAACAGAAATTCCTCGGATTCATCGAAGCAAACGGATCTTTATTGTCTACTTTTCACACAATTTCGAGTGTGTGTACTGTAAACCATTCAAACCTTTTTTTTTACTTTTGCTGGACCTCGATTTCCAATATAACTGGCTCAAGTCCAGATCGTGATCCTGATTTTGAAACTGGATAAATATTATCATATTACTGCAGCTGGACCTGTTATATGGGAAATTCTGGTTCAGGTCCAGCTCCTCTTTCAGGATCTGGACCGTCAATGTGATAAGTCTAACAGTTCGGCTGAAAAGTTCGTATCGTTTAATAGAAACACACATTTTTTTGCCAAAATTCGTTTTTATTATTCAACATAATTGCCATCAGAGGCGATACAGCGATTATAGCGATCTTCCAACTTTTCGATACCATTTTTGTAGTACGATTTGTCCTTTGCCTCAAAATAGGCCTCAGTTTCTGCGATTACCTCTTCATTGCTTCTAATTTTTTTTTACCAGCGAGCATTCTCTTGATGTCTGAGAACAGGAAAAAGTCACTGGGGGCCAAATCTGGAGAATACGGTGGATGAGGGAGCAATTCGAAGTCCAATTCGTTCAATTTCAGCATGGTTTTCATCGACTTGTGACACGGTGCATTGTCTTGATGAAACAAAACTTTTTTCTTCTTCAAATGAGGCCGTTTTTTTAAATTTCGTCCTTTAAACGCTCTAATAACGCTATATAATAGTCACTGTTGATGGTTTTTCCCTTTTCAAGGTAGTCGATGAAAATTATACCTTGCGAATCCCAAAATACAGACGCCATAACCTTACCGGCCGATTGTTGAGTCTTTCCACGCTTTGGGTTCGGTTCATCGCGATCAGTCCAATAGTCCCAGATCAATCAATATAACCAATTAATAAGTAATTAAAATAATAAAGCGGAAATAATAAAGAATAATAAATAATAAATAATGATTTTATAACAACTGTTTAGAATATGTCAATGCAATGAATCAACTATTTTGTCTAAATCCTATTCACTCGTTTATTTTGTAACACGTAATTTCATTTATAAAAAATAGGTAAGTTTTTATTCGTTACGCGATAGTATTGCAAATCTTTCTTCAGTTTACTTTCCGGGACTTCAATATAGGATATTGTTGAAACGTTTACTCGGGAAATCAGTGAGTTTAGTGGTGCATCCGAGCAGCTTGAAACCGGAACATACTGAGTCGCGCGCGAATACGACCAATACTGAATTTTTTACTAACAAATATCCTTCTCCCGTGACACTTGTGGAGTGCGCAGTAGTATATACGGCTTCTAGTAACAACAAGTGTTGGACTAACATCCCTTCCCATTCCTTAGACGATCTACGTTCGGGCCTGGCCGGCGCCGGTACTGAGTAATGAATTCTGGAATTACCAGAAGATGTACATTAAAGGATGATTTACCAGTCCCAGGATGGATCATCTAAAAACTCCCTGTGCAATTTCAGCTAATCCCGATCAGTAACGGAGTAGCAACCAGGGGTGGTCGCTCAAGCTCAAGCTCAAATAATTAATATATTTTGGATTTATCTATCAACTTGAGGTTCCATTTAGCTTACTAGAATTTTATTGGTTAAATTCTTTTCTATTAATTCAATCAAATCAAACTGCTTTTGAGATTTAGCTGTTTATTAATTTCAGTTAATTCATTCGACAAAAAACGTTCTAATGAGTACAATGTAGTCAAGTTATAATATTGTGGATCGGAACGCAAATTTCTGTGAACTTTCACCAAAATCGAAGAGATGTTCAACAGTGTCGAATGTTTTTACACGTGCTGTTGTCGGTTCAAAATTATCCAGAAACTTTGGAAGCGAATAGTGCGAGATATAGTTTGAAATCGTCCCCAATATAAACTAATTTTCAGCCAACACCAAGTAGCTAAACGGTGTCATTAAAAAACAGTTTGAACAGCAGTGGACTCATGTTGCCGCCTCGAGGTACACCTGATATTTTCGTGATCGAAAATGACACATAACGTTCGAACTTGACGCATAAGACTCTACTACGCAAGAAAGAGCACAGTCAGTCCATAAACTTTTGTGTTGCACCCAGTCTTGCATAAAAGAAATCAGTCAAACACCGCTTTTTGATCAGATCAGCTGTGAAAAATTCTACTCTACTTGTAAGACACTTTTGCCGATTTGCATCGAAGTGCGTCGGAGATGAAAACAAGTTTCGATTTACGGGCCGTAAAGCAAACCTAGCATTATGAAAATACGTTTAGCTATCTTCGAAAGTACACATACACTCTCACCTGAATTTTCTTACAGTTTATGCAAGTCAACCATAGTCACGTTCAGTTGCAATGAAAAGACTACGTCACTGTGCCGCCGCACTAAACGAACTGGAAAGTAAGCGGAAATGGGTGGTCAAACTATTCTGGAGCCTGCAAGTGTATGGGGTTTCTCTGCAAAATCCCTAATCTGACATAGTTTCGAGCAAAGCAGTAAGCAGTGGATCCGAAGTATGCACAGTGTTCTGTGTGGGTGTATGTTCCGATACTATCGATTCGATAGCAGCTTAAAGCAGGGCTGATTTATTCGTTCCGAAGCGAAACGAGATAAATTTTGCTTGATCAAAACATGCTTCCCATAGAACTCGGTATCACAGAGAAGCAAACTGAGCAACAGCTAGAAAGAAGTGTTGTTTACAACTGTTATAGGAACTTCAGATAGCTCCTTCCGATCAAATACATACGAACGGAGTACGTGGGTTGGTTTTCAAGCAACTTCAATTTAAGTGGAACCAATACCGTACCTCCTTACTCCCCCCCCAGCCGTCCTACGCAGTCAGAACCGGAATCGATCCTTAATGTTAATAAAATTCCTCAGTCCATTAGTCGGGCAGAAACGGTTTTACGATGTCATGAAGTAGATTAAACGAATTGAGCAATCGGATTCCTTTATTATTGCTGATGCGAACGGTTATTCAATTATCAATCGGATTTTTTGAGGAATTTAGACCATTGTTTGTTGGGAAAAATTGTTGAGATTAGGTTACTTGATATTAGATTTCTGTTTTTACTTTTCATCATTGTCCAACGAGTAGAAGACAAACAGAAAATTTCTCTAATATGTTCTTCATACTCCAAGAATAGTGCAAATAGTGCAGAGTAGTTTTCTCATGAAAGTACTCATATTCCAATGCCTGAATGGTTGGTAGGAAACAAAATTACTTATCTTGAGACTAAATTTCAACCAAATCAAAAATGGCGCGCTCTTGTATATCGACTTGAACTCCATGCAACATTTTTTGCAGAATTTGAATTTTTTCTACTTTATCCATTCGAATAAAATCGGTTCAAAATGTTTCCAAAAAAGTGTCTAGATCCTATTCTGCAAAGCCGTTTTTTTGTGTCAAAGATCTTATTGGTAGCATACCACTCCAGAACCACCTTGAAGTAGTGGCAGCTGACCAAATCTCGTCAAAAGATGACTTTGCCACTATGCTTACGGATGAACGGGAAACGGAAACTTTTCGGGCATTATTGGATGTAATCTTGGGATGCCATCGTCATGGATGTGACGAATGGATCCATTTTCAGGCCGCAGCTGCAAATCGCTTGCCAAACCATGGCCATCTTCGCAAACTTGTCGGTAAATAAGAACTTGAATTTTTCCGGCGCAGGGCTTCGTCATCGTACAGTGGAAGTTCACTTCATCTGAGCTTAGCAAAGTACTCAAAAATTGAGAAATGAATTCAAAATTACCGTAACAAATTAGCAACTCATTAGTAACAAATTATACACTGGGTTTCGATTTATTTTCAAGCTTATTAAGAAGGAGTGCTTCGTTGAATTCACTTGATCTACTTGAAAATAAAAAACAGCTACAAATTCAAAATTACAGTGACTATTAGCAAAACTCATCGCCAATAAGTGCTTCGCTAAGTTCATGTTTATTTGCTATAGTTGAAGGCTGACTAAAAGTAAATTGGTACGCACAAAAAGACGCGTAATTCTTAATTGAAACCTGTTTTAATCTACCTAGTGGTGTTATGATGCCTTTCTCATATTACTCATAACATCATAAATATTACTGTGGAATTCTCAGAAACAACTGTTCATTGAATAGAAACAGGAAAATTTGTTCGAACGTAATCTAACGAAATCTACAAATCCAGTTTACCCTGTAGTTCCGAAACCGGAAGTAGCATGTAAGGAGTGTATCGAAAAGTAGTTAGCAACATTGATTATTGAATAAAAAAGCAAAAAACATATTTTGACATCAGTTTTCGATATATTGTAGAAAAATTACATTTTTATGCATTTCATTATATTGAAGAAAATCTTAGTTTCTGTGAAACGCTCGCACTTTGGACTTGACATTCTTCATTAAATTCTGCACAGTTACTTTTGTGACTTTCCTGGTGGCAGCTGTCCAGTTTTTTTTTGAGCTCCTGCATGTTTTGGGACACTGTACCTTCCTTCCGAAAGTGCCGCTTGACAATTGCCCAATACCTTTCAATTGGCCGAAGATCCGGGCAGTTCGGTGGGTTGATGTCCTTTTCCACGAATTGTACATTATTTTTTGACAACCACTGTAGAATGGAGTTGGCGTAGTGGGCTGAAGCCAAATCCGGCCAGAAGAGAGGAGGAGCCTCATGCTTTCTGTACAGTGGCAGCATTCTCTTCTTCAAACATTCTTCCTCGTACACCTTGGTGTTGATTGTGCCCTGTAAACCACAGGTACAAATTGCTTGTCAGACCAACACCTTCTGGTACACCGATTTCGTATAATATTGCGATCCGGGCAGCGCTAGAGAGTCTTCCTTGGCGTAGGTTTCGTCATCGATCAGGATGCATCCGTCTTTATTCTGTAGAATCCGGTTATACAGTTTTCGCGCTCTTGTTTTGGCCTGAACTTGGTGTGCCAGGGACTTTTTCGGCACATTCTGTTTCTTGTACGTTATCAGGGAGTTCCGAACTTTGATCCGTTGAATCATCCCGATGCTGGTGTTGAACAGCTTGGTCAAATCCCACGTCGACGTCGATGGGTTTTTTCATGATGTACTCAACCACTTTAGAGTCCCGGCCGGGCTGGCTGGGACCCGTTTTCCTACCGGATCGGGGCAAATCCTTCATGGAAAGGGTCTTAACGAACTTCTCGATAGTATTTTTGACACTGGTGTGGTGCACTTTCGCCCGTTTTGCAATTTCGTTGTACGTGACACCACTTTCTGAGCATCAAGTGTGCAGAATTTTCGTTCGCGTTTCCGGATCAATTCGACTCATCATTGAAACGATAAACCGTACCGAAACCAATCGATTGCGCAGCTGTTATTGGCATGTAAACAAACATGTCACCGCAAAACACTCTGCAAAAAATTAAGCCATTTCAGAGTAATAACTGTTTGAATGTTGCTAACCACTTATCGATACACTCCTTATAACGAATTCAGGAATTACGTATGCAACTGTAAGACTTTTTTTTTAATCTATAAGTTTGTGAAAATCGATTTGGTCCAAATTTTCCAGCTATTGACATTCTTTTATTCTTTCGGCTAAAATTTTTATCGACCACAACAGCGTTTTTTTACCAAAATCACACATTAGTAGCAGACATTCGTAACCGTATCGTTTTCTTTATAGCGTGTCCGAAATGAAACAAAGCACGCATCGTTCGTGTTGTGTTTTCTTCTTCCACGTTGCACGGACCGGTGCGTACCGGTGTTGTATTGTCATTCCATATGACGGTTTGAAAGTTTGGACACTTATCGCCCTGTAATAGCAGAACCTGAAGTCGGATTCGGATGAAATTTTACAGTAGCTTTGGAGAGAATGTAAGCTTTAAGAATCAAATGTAAGCCAAGTTCTTTGTGTTGGTAATTTCTATGTTTCTATGTAACTAGTAGTTGAATGTTCATGACGAAATCCAAATTTCTCAGGTAAAAAAAATTAATTGTCATTTATATGAGACATCATTTTCAACAAGATAATTTTTTCAAAAAGTTTACTGAAAGAAGAAAATAAGCTAATTGGTCGATAACTTGATGTTTCCGCTGAGTTTTTATCAGGTTTGAGGATGAGAATTACATTAGCGTTTTTCCATCTCATAGGGAAGTAAGATAATCACTGAAAATAACTTTAAAAATTCGCTTAGTTACATGATTTTTTGTCGTGAATACGACTTACTTTACTATGGGGTGCCTTTTCAAAATTAGCTATATGGAAGAATGGGCAGAACTTAATCGTGAATATCTCGACTTGTATTAATGGCAACAACATAATTCTTTCACTATTTCATTAAAAATATGATCAGGAATTTATGATAAAATTTTAAACAGTGTGAGATAACCACAAACAACTCAAAAATTAAGTTTTCTCAAAATTTGAAAACAACGCGGAAAACTCTTTACTTTCGCTTGGGTTCTTCGCGCAAGGACGACGATTTTGAGGTAGTCAGGCACATATCTTCAACTGCCTGCGTATGAAAGGGGAACTGTGGTCGAAAATCGATCATTTCTTCTTGTGCTGTGCGTTGGAAGGAAGCGGACGTTGTGGGTATGATTTAATCAAAAAGCAGCTTCGGAGAGTGCACCTGCGTGGTTAAAAATCTCAAACGCTCAGGTCGCAACTCTCATTTGGACCAGAGTTACCATATTCACAGATTTTTTTTGTAAAACCACAGATTTTTTGTCTATTTTGCAACACAGATTCTGAACACAGAACACAGATTTTATCAAAATTAACAGATTTCTACAGATTTTTAACGTGTTGTTCATAGATTTTCACAGATTATGATCGAAAATATGCAACACAGATGTTACACAGATTTTTCAAATTGAAACACAGATCTCAAAATGGCAACTCTGATTTGGACTTCAGTCGTCCAGTGGAGCAGATGGCAATGAAAGCAGGCCTTTTGCGTGGTATAAAGCCTCAAACGCTTAGGTCGTGCTTTCATTTGGACTTCAATCGTCAGGTGGAGCAGTCGTCAATGCTTTCATTTGGACTTCGGTCGGCAGGTGAAGCAGTCGCTAGTAATAAGAGCAGACCTTTAGCGTTGTACAAAACCTTAAACGCTCAGGTCGCAGAGCCAGTTTCCCTTCGAAGAAGATCGATTACATCATCCTGTTGGTGGTCGTTTGCATTGGAGCAAAGTACAACGGAAAATGAACAACAATGTTTAACATTATGCAAAATCAGCCCTTCGCATGGCTCTAAATGTTACCTAAAGAACTATAAAGCTTGCTTCTTTGTAAATCGAAAATTAAAATTATCAGTGTAGTGCAAATCTAAGATAATTTGATAAGTTTTTTGCAATTTTCACAGTTCTAAATTCGCAACAGTGTTTAAAATCGTATATATCCAATCAGTGTTTAATATCGTAGAAAATTATACAATTTGGCTCTTCTGGGATGCCAGAAATTAATCCCGTACAGCATTTTGATAGTATCTTTTACTAAAATATTGAAATCCGAAATGAAATAATCGACATCACAACTCTCTAAGGTGCCATTTAGAACCATAATTTTATACCCAAAGAATTATGCGAAATTTTACTTCACTATACTGTATACGCCCCATTTTTCAACCAGTTGTAGTTTGTAGTAAACTTTTTGCAGATTTGCTATATAAAATGCATAGCACCGGCTCAGAAGCCATTCATTTCGAATTTGGCTGTCGTTATCATCGTGTTCATTATGGTGCGATCGAGGAAGAAGCAGGAGACTTCAACAGAACACATGTCAGTTTCGCATTCACGGACAATAGGTCATCCTGGAAATAGAAGACGGAAGTCAGCGGTATCCATCGGAAGTCAATGGTATCCATCGGAATTTGAACTCGTCACTCTCCATCACGAACGTCTTCATAAAAGGTTCTTTTCAGAACCACCATTATTTTATCATAAGAAACTATACTGGTTATTTCGTAATATTTGTGTGTCAGAATGTTTAATGTAACTAATCTGTACTGTAGCCTATCGATCAACTAACTTATATTCGGAAGTATAAAGTAAAAGTGTCAGTTTTATTCGTATTCACGACATCCAGTTATGTCTCTGACATTACACACCTATACTTTTTGTTTTGAGGTTGATAAATTTGGCTGACCAAATTCCGATGTCGTCAGAAGATTGAATAGGGAATTTCCAGTACCGTATCTGAAGAACTACTGGCGGTTTCGAGCAAAGGTTCTGGCCATACAGTACCGAACAGATGAGCTGAAGAAGTGCTGCCAAAGCAAAGCGCCACGGTACGAACAGAATATCAAGGACAGTTCACCGAAAATTTAAGTCTACTGAATTTTTGAGTATTGAGTAACTACATTACTACTTATAAAAGTAAACCGATAATTCGTGTAGCATAATTTCCCACAAGCTCAAACTTTTCCAGTAATTGTCGTTGTTTAGTTGATTGGAAATCATACCAATTTAGATTCATTCAAACGGAGCACGGAGACTTGGTTCGTTCCGATGAGGTTCAGAAAAAGAAAAATAAGCACCGAACTGCCGTTGCCATTCGTAGAGGGTCACTTATCGCATCGAAAAGAAGTCAACATTTTTTATGGAATGTTCCGAGCACCGAAAAAGAAGGCATGCTCCCACATTCCACATCTTCAAATTTCTACCGAAAGCATTTTTATTATTCATGACTACAACGAGACAATGCACCCCGAGATGAAAGTAAAAAGCAGCAAAGTAAATCCATCCGAACGCCCAAGTTTCGCAGAAGCAATTTCCTTTCCACAATAATCATGGTTATCATTATCATCATCATCGTCGTCATCGTCGTCGTCGTCGTCGTTAATGCCCTGATTCCCACATCATACGCCTCGAAAAAAAAACAACGAAATGTACGCCAGCATGCTTGCTGACACGGCCGCCATTGTAATTCTTGTTCCGAAAGCTACGTGAAACGATCCAAATGTGATGCTTCCTGGTTTTTGCCTTATATCATACTCTAACCGACTTCGCATAGATGTACTGCACTGGCCATTTCCTCGTAGAGAAGTGTTCCGGCCAAGAAACAAAAGCGCCTCGTTTTGGTTCTTTTTTTTTGTTATCTTAGCACTCGTGCCAGAGACTATTCTGTAAGTTAATTGCACAGACACAATCGAACATTTTCGACATAGCGTTCCGGGACGACCTGGTCCCACCTGGAACAGCAAAACCTGCACCGTAAGCACATTTCGCCCGCGTCAGTCTGTCGAATGTGCTGACCAAGTCATATCACATAGTCGTTAAAAGCTAATGTAGGAAGTTTCACAAACTGGCCATGCACCATGCCATCACCGGACGTTTCCGACCGACCTACCGGTCATTTCTTGGCTGTTATACTTGGTGCGAATGACCCAGCACCACCACCACCACCACCAACTACCGTATAATGATCTCAGGTTCACCGGTGCCCAGAATGACATCGCTTTCGCTGCGCTATCACATCGCGGTCAAATGCCAGCACAGGCACACAAGCTTAGTTCGTCTCTCGGTGGTCTTTGCTTTCATCAGATGTGATTTTTTTTCCTTCTCCACCATTGCTGCCGTAGTGGGAACAACAGTAGTGCCCTTTCCTGCTCGCACTGACTGGCAGTGTCTTTGTTGAGCGCCGATAGATACACGTTTGCTTTGGGAGACAATAATATTTTCACTAATCTTTGACAGAACGCCGACCACGTTTCCATTTGCTAAAAGCCATCCGTCGTTGCTCGCCTGCTACGATAATTTTTTAACAGGACAGTATCGCAGGTCCAATGATGGCCCTTCGCCGATCCGAATGAAATATTACTATGATTCATGCATTATACAATGGAATCCCGTTGAAAAAATGTTAAAACCACTAAAATAGAAACAAAAATAAATTACCATTAATGGAATATCGGGTAGAGGAAAGTCGTATAAAGCGCCTCTGTCGACTAAAACGCTCCAGTTGCTTTTGAAGCATTTAACTTTTCTAAACAAAAGTTTTATCACTAACACTACCTTTTCCTAGGATTTTTTTACTAAACAAGTTTGGTATTTGCCGTCTGCTGCAAAATATGACTAAACTGAAAATATTAAAGATGTAAAATTTTACGTCACAAAAATAAGCATTTTATCCGTATAAGACGTCAAATAATCGGTGTCTATTAAGTAATTAGCATTTGGCAGTGATAAAACTTAAACTTAAACATGCCAAGAAACTTGGCCATATTTTTTTTCATAACAGCACAGCAAAAAAATATTAAATTTCCAGCTGATGCAAACGCACATATAATTCAATTCATTAAACTGTAATGCGTAAAATGAGTGAATTTTACATAAATGATTTAAACAACTAGAAAAAAAACGTGTAAATTTAAGTCTTTTGTGACCGATATATTCAAGCGTCAAAAATGACTCTGACCTAACACATGTTCAACGCGTTCTGATATATTTTTCAGAGCTAAAACCTGTTAAATTACACGCCTGCTTGGAAAGTGGGTTATGTTTGACACATATTTCAATCATTCTTGTGAAATCCAGTCATTTTGCGAATTACGTTCTTATTAATTGTGTCATATATGTGTTAGATCAACTGTAAAAATGAGTCATTTTTGGCGCTCGAATATGTCGGTCTAAAAAGACGTAAATTTACACGATTTTTCTAGGTGAGACTAGTTCAATTTGAACTGCTCTGCACTAATGAGTCAAAGACGAAACGTAAAAATAATAAAAACGGTTATGTGCCCTAGCACAAAATTTGGCTAACCGGCTAAATGAGATATTCTTTGCTTTTTGCCTCTCTAATATAGAAAGGTTATGCAATCACTGTGAAAACCGACTTTTGAACCGAGGCCCGGAGGGCCGTGTTTCATATACCATTCGACCCAGTTTGTCGAGAACGCAAAATGTGTGTGTGTATGTAATGTTTTTTTGCACTAACTTTTCTCAGAGATGGCTGAACCGATTTTCACAAACTTAGATTCATATGAAAAGTCTTCTGGTCCCATACAAAATTCCTGAATATTATTAGGAACCGAGTATCGGTTCCGAAGCTATGGGATAAAATGCGCAAAAAATGAAAATATGTGTTCTAACTTTTCTTATAGATGGCGCGACCGATTTTCACAAACATAGGTTCAAACGAAAGTTATTGTGGTCCCATATAATTGATATGAGAAAGACATCATTACACCACTTGGCGGATTAAAACAGGTTTTTCTCTCTTCTGTTAAAAACTCATCAATTTTCACGTTCGAATGACACCCAGAATTTTAATTTTGTTATGAGTACGAAATAGTTAACGAACATATCTCGGTTGATTTTTCGAAGGGCCGTATGAGCAAGTGACAGTTTCTCTTTGTTTGCTTTCTCTTTCGATAATTGTGACGCGATTATAAAAGTTTTCGTGGATTTCACAAATCTGTTTTGGAAGTCGAAGGTTTCGGGTTTCATTTGATACAAAGAGTCGAGTGGTGAATGAGGAAACCGCTAAGTAACTAATAGAAGAGAAAGTAAACAAAGAGAAACTGTCACTTGCTTATACCGGCTCTTTGAAAAATCAACCAAGATATCGTTGTGAGCATTTCATGTCATATAAACCAATGAGAATTTTTCTTTGTTTACTTTCTCTTCTGTTAATAACTCCTTAATTTTCACGTTAGCTTACAATAACAGTTCGGCTGAAAAGTTCGTATCGTTTAATAGAAACACACATTTTTTTGCCAAAATTCGTTTTTATTATTCAACATAATTGCCATCATAGGCGATACAGCGATTATAGCGATCTTCCAACTTTTCGATACCATTTTTGTAGTACGATTTGTCCTTTGCCTCAAAATAGACCTCAGTTTCAGCGATTACCTATTCATTACTTCTAAATTTTTTACCAGCGAGCATTCTCTTGAGGTCTGAGAACAGGAAAAAGTCACTGGGGGCCAAATCTGGAGAATACGGTGGATGAGGGAGCAATTCGAAGCCCAATTCGTTCAATTTCAGCATGGTTTTCATCGACTTGTGACACGGTGCATTGTCTTGATAAAACAAAACTTTTTTTCTTCTCCAAATGAGGCCGTTTTTTTTTTTTAAATTCCGTCCTTCAAACGCTCTAATAACGCTATAAAATAGTCACTGATGATGGTTTTTCCCTTGCGAATCCCAAAATACAGACGCCATAACCTTACCGGCCGATTGTTGAGTCTTTCCACGCTTTGGGTTCGGTTGATCGCGTGCAGTCCACTCAGCTGACTGTCGATTGGACTCCGGAGTAAAGTGATGGAGCCATGTTTCGTCCATTGTTATATATCGACGAAAAAATCGGTTTTATTTCGATATAACAGCTCCAAACACTGCTCAGAATCATCAATTCGTTGTTGTTTTTGATCGATTGTGAGCTCACGCGGCACCCATTTTGCACAAAGCTTTCTCATATCCAAATATTCGTGAATAATATGTCCAACACGTTCCTTTGATATCTTTAGGGTGTCAGCTACCTCGATCAACTTCACTTTACGGTCATTGAAAATCATTTTTTCCATTTTTTCACAATAACAAAAGTAGCTTCACTCAAAATGCAATATCTCACAAACTAATAATCAGACAGCTGTCAAATTTATACACGTATCTTTTGAAGGTTGGTACTAACTGAAAATGGTATGGATTTAATTCTAGTGGCGCCCTCTCATAGAAACGATACGAACTTTTCAGCCGATCTGTTATATTCGTGTAGAATGAACAATATTTCCATTTTTCTCACTATACCAGATATGTAACGAACATTTGTGTAATAACGCAGATATACTCGAAAGAGAAAGTAAACAAAAATAATCAGTGATTAGCTTTCAGGCTATTTCGCACTAAATCAACTCATTTATTGTTTTGTTCGATGAGTTCCATTGTGAAATATAAGTTCGATATCAAAAGGTGATTAGGGCTCCCTCCACATGTGGCAAAATATGATAATTGTAAATTTTCAAAGTGGATATGATTTTACAACAACGATATTGCATTAAATTTTGCGTTAAAAACGGTTTCAATGGTGCGACGACATTGTAAATATTAGAAGAGTGTTTCGGCAACGATACTCTTAAAAAAACAGTCGTTTATCAGTGGCACGAACATTTCATAAGTGACTATAAGTCTGTGAATGAAGATGAGAGAAGCGGTAAGCGATGCTCACAGTTTTCATTGATTACAAGGGTGTTGTATATCATCAATTCCTTCCGCAAGGACAGACCGTCAACAAGGAGTATTACTTGGGCGAAATAAGACGTTTGCCTGAAGCAATTCGCCGAAAACGTCCAGATTTGTTGTCAAACAACTCGTGAATCTTGTTCAACAATAACGCACCATCACACAACGCCATCGTTATCCGTGAACATTTGGCTAAAAACGAAACGAACACCATTCAGCAACCACCGAATTTACCTGATTTGGCTCCCTGAGACTTTTGCTCACCGTTTTCGCTGCTCTTGCGGTCCATCATTCAGCTCATGAGGAACCTTGGTTTCTTTTCCCATGACGTGTAGACTCAAAAAATGGCTTATTGGCTAATGTTTAACATCCCCGTCATAACAAAAGAAACGACAACGTATACCAGTTTTAAATTTGACAGTAGAACTGTTCGAGTAAAGAAAACTAGAACGGCTGGCTGGGAATATGTTCAATTTTAGTTCTATTATAGATAGCCCATATAAAACTTCTAGCTGCTGAATTTTCTCTAAAGCTTACTGAAATGTAAAGGGCGATTTCCAATAGATATAGAATTTGATTAAAAAATAAACAAATTTATGAAATTTTTATTGGAATCAATAGAACGATCAACACAATTTAATGTTCGAAGATGATTTCATGCAAATGTTGGCCGCGGATCCGCTTTAAATGGCCTTTGCGAAAGGTCCAAATTTAGCATACTCTCTTCAACATATCGCTCGGTATTTCACGAATAAATGCTTAAATATTGGCTTTCAGTGCGTCAATCGTTGCTCGTAGACACGAGCCCAACAAGAAAAAGTTCAAAGGCGTTAAAATACATGATCTAGGGGGCCAATTGACGAGCCCAAAACGTGAGATAAACTGTTAGCCGAAGGCGGCTCTCAATTTGATCATTGTTTCGCATGCCGTGTGGGATGTGGCACCGTCTTGTTGAAACTACATATCAGGCATGTCCAATTCTTCCATTTTGGGCAAAAGAAGTCGTCAATCATCACACGGTAGCGCTCGTCATTCACAGTAACGGGATATGTTCAATTGCTCATAGTCGCTTTTGAAGAAATATGGCCCGATGATGCCACCGACCCATAATCCACACCAAACAGTGACTTTTTTGGGATGCAAGTAGCTTTTGCAATGCTGCTAGCTGGTCTGCACTCAAGATGCGGCAATTTTTCTAGTTGACGTATTAATTAATCCAGAAATTAGCTTTGTTGCTGAACACAATGTTTCGATAAAAAAGTTAATCTCTTCATATTTTAACCGAACATGAATTTTGATAGTAAAATTCAATAGTTTGCAAGCATTGTTCGTTCGTAAGTCGATTCGTGATTAAATTATAGATCAAACTGAATAAGTTTCACGATGATACAAGACACTAGAGTGCCTATAACCAGAGTGACGACATCTCATCCGTAATTTTGGCAACAATTCAAAACATTCCATTAGCTTTACATTGAATTGACAGGTCGTTTGCTCGTTTGGAACTGGGAGCTGTCATTCCAAACGAACAGCTGCCGCCACTCTGATTATAGTCACTCTACAAGACACGATTCATGGGTGATTTGTTAAAAACAGTGTTGCTAAAAAGATACTTGCATAAAAAATCCCCTTTTATATACTGTTTTCCCTAGTTTAAGAAGCTCGTTGGACAAGACACAATTTTGATTCCATCATGCTGTGAATTACATCGCTGTCTTTGCGAAGCGATTAGATTTGGCACTTGATGTAGATTGTTGGCTATCTTAACTTTCGTCACAATTTGGTGCAAAAATCCTTTCGTGTTATACCAAGGAACTTAAATTTTCTCGCCGTTTTTCCTGCTATCTGTCATTCGGTACAAGTAGAACCCATTTTCCCACCATCCCATTTTTCTCATGACGTGTAGATGATCAGAAATGGTTTGGTGACTAACGATTAACTTCTTCGCCATGGGTTTTTGAGCTTGGGTAGTGCTTCCGTTTCACAATTCTTGCAATTCAGAGTATTTGAAAACACAAAGCCTACTTCAGTGTATGAAATGCGACAGAACTCATGGTAGGAGTAGATTTTTTCAAACCAGTTCTCATTTATTTTACGATTGATTAAATGCGGTCCTTCGTACAATGAATCGTTACATAAAGGGTTAACGATTTCGAACCCCTTGCACTTTATCATGTGAAACAAATTAATATTACCCAGTAAATTTTATCGAACCACATCAGTCCAATCCACAGTGGTCCGGATCCACAATTTATGGGGACAAAAACATTTGTGGCTTAGCCTTATATTTTAGAGCTATGATGTCTTCAGAACAAACGAAAAAGAAGGTAAACAAATAGAGGCTCTAATTCAAGAATAGGCCCATTTGTCGAGGTGGTTCAATATTTTGAGAAAGATCTGTTGCTCACAAAGAATCGTCGTCACAAATCTGTTTATGGAAAGAACGATCAATCAACTGACAAGTGTCGTAAATGAACAGAACCCAAACCCGATTTGAGCGACAAATTTTAGAAGTTTCAAGTATGTCAGCATGATTGTGTGATGAAACAAGTGCATTCCACTGACAATTGAATGGATTTGTTATGACTGCTGGAGGGCAAAGTTTGGACGTCCGTTGTGCAACAACGTATTCGTCTGGGAACAAACCTCGATTGGCCGACCCTTGATCTTTTTTCAAGTGTTATTTGTTGTTCTGGAATGCCACGATCATCTTGAGAGCTCGGTGGAACGGTGATCTGGAAACGGTACGGCTGACGTCATATTGTTGCATATCTTCACGAGTACACACGAAGGCGATTACCCGTCGTTTTGTTCGGCACTCCAGATGAGGGCTCTAACAACGAAAACAACAACACACAGCACAGTTAGATGAGTTGAGAGAGGGAGATAATATATTTACTCCATCCAACTCGCTGGCGTGCGCTATTTTTGTGTTGTTTTCGATCTTTTTTATGCCACTTTGTGCTCCACAGAGAGAAGGTGACTGGCGAGCTGGGTTGCCAGATATACGGAGGGAAATCGTAATTCAATTTCTTTTGTTTATCGTTGTCGGGCGGTAGTTCTGGATAAGCTGGCACCCCTAGACAGCCAGAAAGGATCATCCGCGTTTGTGTACGAGAATTCATAAAAATGAAACCAGACCTGTCATGCTTTCCTCTCATTGTGGGTGTCCGTGTGTGTTTAAGAAATGATACCAAAAATCGTGGGAAAAGTGCTAAACCTGATTGCTCTATTTTTAGTTGCCGTAAACGTTTCGGTTACTGGTATTTTAAGGGGTGTTCGTTCTCATATATGCAACAATAGTAGGCTGGTCGGGGAAAAAGTAATGCTGTTGGATGGAAAGGATGCTCACATGCTTCAGTGCTGCCGATGCAAACAACACACCAACACACAAGCGCTCGTGCGTTCGTGTTAGTAAAGCTGCACGCAGCAGTCGCGATTAGGGAGGAAAATTTTATGTTGCAAACAAAAGCGCAGATTTAGCACACGCAACTACGTCCGATTTGCCAATTTTCGTCGGTTAGCTTTGCCACAGAAAGCCTAGTTTATGTGCTTGAGTTAAATCGAAATAAGTCTCAATCACATTTTCATGCACTAGGGGGGGAAACTCCTTATATGGGAGATTTAGCCCTCCGTCGTCACACTGACGGATGTTAGCTTCGTTCCAGCTTTGTTTACCTTTCCTTGAAGTAGTCCAGTGTCACAGATTCGGAATCGAACTCGCTGTAATCGGGCAACGAATCTCCATCGAAGGATGACTGGATTCCACTCAGTCCCAGTTGTCGCTGGTAGTAGTCATCGCTTTTGGCCGTCAACACTTTTGACATTTCACTTTCAGCCTTTTTTTTGTATTATCTTACGACGAGAGCACGTTCACTTTCACCCGCACTTTTTCTCCTTAAATTATGTTATAAATAAACTCCGATCTGATTGATTATTAAATTCAGCACGAAAAACCAATTAAGATTTCCACTCAAAACACCAATCTTCCCTATTTGGATGTAAAAAAAAAATTAGAACACTTGTACTCGTCAACTAAAAAACACACTTTTCACGCGTTGGGACCGACCGACCGACGGTTCGGGATCATAAAATTATTTCCTAAAAAAAGAAAATCTACGCGAAAAACCAAGAACCGAAGCAGCAATCTGATGTGTGGCCAGCAAGAATTGATTTTCGCTAGGTCTCACTCTGGCACCCGTGCAGCTAAAGTTTGTCTCTTTCCCGACGGTACTTTTCGCACACTAGTTTTTGCGTTCTTTTCGGCGTACTCCTCTTCTGTTGGCAAACTGCAATATCGTAAACCAGAACATCAGAAGGCAGAGAGCAAAGAAATTCGTGGTGGCCCCCGTTCGGTTTGAAAGTTCTTCTTTTCTGACGCACTATGCTGCCGCTCGGTTCTTCGGCAATGACGAAAAGACACTCACCTATCCGCGACCGACGCTCTTTCGAAACTGAAACTGAAATTGTTTTGTCTGCCGTCGTCAGATCGTCTCTCTCATGGGCATCGCGCTCCCATCGTCGATGCTGATCTCTTTCCCTCTCTCTCTTCCTCCGAACGACGACAAAGGGAAAGTTTTCCAGACAGAATCAGCTGTTTTTGTGTTAGTTACTGGATTGTCGCGTACAATGTTTGCACTGCAAAAGATTGCACGATATGTTGCGTAGCATTTGCAGAAGCTTTTTCGTGTGGATAATTTCTGTTTGAAGCTTGGATGCTGTTCGTCAACTTGTTAGTTTGAACATTTGGCGCTCCTGGACATGCGGTCGTTGTTTGTTGCCGTTGACAACAACGTGCAATCAAATTTCGATAATAATCCATATGAAAATTTGAAGTGTCAGAATAACGATCCGGATAGAACAAGATTCTTTTCGATAATAGAAGAAAATAGCAAATGAGGACGAAAATTTTGATGTGGTGTGTTAAAAATGAAATGTAATGTCATACAATTCAAAATTTCGAGACGAAGATGAGAGTTATTTTTTCCCTCTCAGCAGACCGTTCAATTTTGTTGATTTTTGAGCGCTTGTTGAACGACATATTGCACGAAATATTCGTTCAATTTGCTGGAACGGTTTGTTGTTGTTTTTTCTCTTGCAAAAATAGTGTGAAAATTAAGTGTTACCTTTACATAGAAAGAAAATTTGTTGTTATTCTACGTGAAGTAGAAGTATTGTGGAGGTATGTATTGTTAGTTTAAACAAATAAGTGGAGAAAACTTCAGAAATTCTGCAGTAAAACTAGTCCAACGGGGCTCCAACTCCTCATGTTAAAATGGCTCAACAATGGACCTCTGTCTGCCGCGTTTCTTGAACGAAAAAAATGGCATTCGGTTCAACGGTCTGTTTCAAAATCGGCAAACGAAGGACCCGTCTTGGCCACCCGTTGAACGATTGATTGGACTTTCATTGGACCAATGATCCAACGTATTGGACCAATGAAGGACCACCGTTGAACGTTTTTTTCTAAGTGGGTTGTTTTTAGCTGTTTTAGCCAGTGCTCGTATTTCACGGATGTTCGAGCAGCCATGCTGGAAGTTGAGGAAACGAATAAAAAATCCAGAATTGAAGTTAGAGAAAAAAATACAAATAATAATATAGCTTCTTCTTCTTCTTTTTTTCTGGTTGGCGTCACCTCACTTGAGATGACGTCGAATTGATGGCACAGCAACTAAGGCTATTGAACAATCCAATCAGCGTGGTCACCACGAGATAGCGTTATGGTGATTGTTTTGACATATCCCATGTATTTAGAAAAATTTTGGACGATTTTTTCAATTTACTTGAGTTTGAAAGAATGCAGATGGCAAAACCTTACAAATATGGGTAAGAAAAACGATTATCCACGTGTTGTCATCAAACATATGATTTCAAATTGTCCTATACTCTTGACAATCTCGGATGAAATTTGAAATTTTCCGTTCACATAAAGATTTGATTTAGATGATAAAACATGAGTAAATAGACTAGTCATAAAACTTTTGATCATAATATATCAAATAATCTCAACATCCAACCCAAAAAACAAACAATATCCCAGATATGAAAACAGTACCCAACCTCACTTTCTCGAATTTGATATTTCATCTTACGGTTTCTTCATAAATATCAATCAAACATACCACGGAAAGTTTCTGAATTATTAATGATCGATTTTTTTTACCAAATTTTCACACGTTTTTGTATGTTAGTATTCGATTTATAAGAAAATAATAAAAACCCTGCATTTTGTTCGAATCTTCAAGTAAAATCTGAAAATTATCACCATCGCTTAGTTCAAAGCTCGCCACTCGGGCAGCGTACCGATCGCAAAAGAGTTGGTTGGATTCTTCAATTGCCAGTTAATTTTCGTTTATAGTCCTGAATGAACTTTCTTTTCACTGGACTACAAGCGAAAATCTCGCTGTGTGGCTGCGTCGAATCGTCAATGTATGCTGAAAATCCTTTCTTTCTTGCGAAATGCTCGAATTTTCTCCGGACTAACACGATGCAACGTGCTCACCCGTTGCTCACCGGAAGTGCGAATATAGCTTAAAGCGTGAAAATAAATATAATGTCGAGTGAATTGACACGAGGAAAAACGCAGCTATGGTTGCTAGATCACAAAATTCGTCTGTAAAACAATGGGGAGCTGTGCCACAAACATGAAGCAGACGGTATGTTTTATCCAACCTGTAGACAACTTGACAGCATACATCGAGAATATAAATAAAAGTTTTGGTTCTCTGAGTAGAGTAGAGTAAAGTAGAGTAGAGTACAGTAGAGTAGAGTAGAGTAGAGTAGAGTAGAGTAGAGTAGAGTAGAGTAGAGTAGAGTAAAGTAGAGTAGAGTAGAGTAGAGTAGAGTAGAGTAGAGTAGAGTAGAGTAGAGTAGAGTAGAGTAGAGTAGAGTAGAGTAGAGTAGAGTAGAGTAGAGTAGAGTAGAGTAGAGTAGAGTAGAGTAGAGTAGAGTAGAGTAGAGTAGAGTAGAGTAGAGTAGAGTAGAGTAGAGTAGAGTAGAGTAGAGTAGAGTAGAGTAGAGTAGAGTAGAGTAGAGTAGAGTAGAGTAGAGTAGAGTAGAGTAGAGTAGAGTAGAGTAGAGTAGAGTAGAGTAGAGTAGAGTAGAGTAGAGTAGAGTAGAGTAGAGTAGAGTAGAGTAGAGTAGAGTAGAGTAGAGTAGAGTAGAGTAGAGTAGAGTAGAGTAGAGTAGAGTAGAGTAGAGTAGAGTAGAGTAGAGTAGAGTAGAGTAGAGTAGAGTAGAGTAGAGTAGAGTAGAGTAGAGTAGAGTAGAGTAGAGTAGAGTAGAGTAGAGTAGAGTAGAGTAGAGTAGAGTAGAGTAGAGTAGAGTAGAGTAGAGTAGAGTAGAGTAGAGTAGAGTAGAGTAGAGTAGAGTAGAGTAGAGTAGAGTAGAGTAGAGTAGAGTAGAGTAGAGTAGAGTAGAGTAGAGTAGAGTAGAGTAGAGTAGAGTAGAGTAGAGTAGAGTAGAGTAGAGTAGAGTAGAGTAGAGTAGAGTAGAGTAGAGTAGAGTAGAGTAGAGTAGAGTAGAGTAGAGTAGAGTAGAGTAGAGTAGAGTAGAGTAGAGTAGAGTAGAGTAGAGTAGAGTAGAGTAGAGTAGAGTAGAGTAGAGTAGAGTAGAGTAGAGTAGAGTAGAGTAGAGTAGAGTAGAGTAGAGTAGAGTAGAGTAGAGTAGAGTAGAGTAGAGTAGAGTAGAGTAGAGTAGAGTAGAGTAGAGTAGAGTAGAGTAGAGTAGAGTAGAGTAGAGTAGAGTAGAGTAGAGTAGAGTAGAGTAGAGTAGAGTAGAGTAGAGTAGAGTAGAGTAGAGTAGAGTAGAGTAGAGTAGAGTAGAGTAGAGTAGAGTAGAGTAGAGTAGAGTAGAGTAGAGTAGAGTAGAGTAGAGTAGAGTAGAGTAGAGTAGAGTAGAGTAGAGTAGAGTAGAGTAGAGTAGAGTAGAGTAGAGTAGAGTAGAGTAGAGTAGAGTAGAGTAGAGTAGAGTAGAGTAGAGTAGAGTAGAGTAGAGTAGAGTAGAGTAGAGTAGAGTAGAGTAGAGTAGAGTAGAGTAGAGTAGAGTAGAGTAGAGTAGAGTAGAGTAGAGTAGAGTAGAGTAGAGTAGAGTAGAGTAGAGTAGAGTAGAGTAGAGTAGAGTAGAGTAGAGTAGAGTAGAGTAGAGTAGAGTAGAGTAGAGTAGAGTAGAGTAGAGTAGAGTAGAGTAGAGTAGAGTAGAGTAGAGTAGAGTAGAGTAGAGTAGAGTAGAGTAGAGTAGAGTAGAGTAGAGTAGAGTAGAGTAGAGTAGAGTAGAGTAGAGTAGAGTAGAGTAGAGTAGAGTAGAGTAGAGTAGAGTAGAGTAGAGTAGAGTAGAGTAGAGTAGAGTAGAGTAGAGTAGAGTAGAGTAGAGTAGAGTAGAGTAGAGTAGAGTAGAGTAGAGTAGAGTAGAGTAGAGTAGAGTAGAGTAGAGTAGAGTAGAGTAGAGTAGAGTAGAGTAGAGTAGAGTAGAGTAGAGTAGAGTAGAGTAGAGTAGAGTAGAGTAGAGTAGAGTAGAGTAGAGTAGAGTAGAGTAGAGTAGAGTAGAGTAGAGTAGAGTAGAGTAGAGTAGAGTAGAGTAGAGTAGAGTAGAGTAGAGTAGAGTAGAGTAGAGTAGAGTAGAGTAGAGTAGAGTAGAGTAGAGTAGAGTAGAGTAGAGTAGAGTAGAGTAGAGTAGAGTAGAGTAGAGTAGAGTAGAGTAGAGTAGAGTAGAGTAGAGTAGAGTAGAGTAGAGTAGAGTAGAGTAGAGTAGAGTAGAAACAAACGTCGCCAAATATAAAAAATCTGGGAAACTATGAACGGATAGCTTCGTAGAGAAGAAAAGACCTTCAAAAGTGTATAAGAAAAATGACTCTAGTTTGGCACAGAATTTGAGGAGTAAGTCAACCAAAAGATGTGTTTATTGATTCCCTGAGAGTTTATATAATATGCGAATTAAAATTATCTTATTTTGCTTATTGTTACCTCAGCAACAGATAGATTCAGCACACCTAGCATATAATAGCAATAAAAGAAATATCAAAAGTCAGACAAATATGATGAGACATGCTTCAATCAGAACACAAATACTTTTCCTAGTCAATCTTATTTCTTCCTAAAGCCATACGTCAAAAGTTTTCATTCGATTTCACTGCTTCGCAGGAATTCGATTCCTCTCGTACGGATCGTTGCAGCGTCCGCATTTCCCTCACCAAGAGCTAAACAAGATGCACGAAGAAAAACTAAACTAATTTAAATTCCTCTTACCACCCGGGCATACCGGAAGGATTGGCTTCGAATCACAAATGTGCTGTTGCTAGTAACTATGAACTCTATGCTTCTAGTGGTAGCGAGTACCAAGCAAAGAAAAAAAAACTACTAGAAGAGAAATAGAGCAACGCTCAGATACACCTCCATAATCAAGTCGACTAGTAACGGAATTTGTACGCCCGCTGCAATCAGACTGGAACAAGTTGTTGCTTCTTCCGTTATGGCAATGTCACCGTTAGGGTGACTTAATCCGAACCAGTCCTAGAATCTAATATATGACAGGTAATGACTGCTACATGAATCAAATAAAAAGAAAAGTTCAGAAATTTTTTCTCAAGCAAATTATTATCAGTTATTGACAGAGTATATTTTTGAAACACTCTAATCAACACCCCCGTATCGTTGTCGTGTTTATTTGGAATTTTAGGAATCAGGACGCGTAGATAAACTTTGCTGGAAAATCTTTCTGCTTTCGCTTGCACGGAACGGCAAACAACACGTCTGTTGTTTTCCGAGTTCATCCGAGTTGGTTCGACTTCGGGCAGATTGTCGCTTGTAGTTGACAACAACAATCGATAAAATTATGCAAATACTTCCGAACGCAATCTCCATGGTTGATAGCAATAATATTCTGTCTTCATAATAAATACGAATCCACACAGAAAACGAGCCGGAATGGTGTCTATTTTATTTGCCAACCATTATCGAGAGACAATCAGTAAACAGAAAGATGTTTCTTAGTTAGTTTAAAAAAATAATTTGATAAAAGGAATCACATTGGGAAAAGAGAAACAGACATAGATAGCAGAGATGCCAGGTAAAAATAGTCTGCATATCCGAAAAAATATCTGCAGTTTACAACTACGATACGCTAAACTGATTTCGAGCAACAAAAAAAAGGTCGCGACAATTTCAAAAGTCTGTAAATTTTGACGAAAGTCTGCGAAAAACTTAATTTTCAAATGTCTGTTAAAGTGAGTAACCGGCTGCCGGCTGCTCGGCCATCCATGGAAGTTGACCATCAATGTTAACTTCCCTCTCTGAGCAGCCTAGATAGCCGTGTAGTGTCGGTAGCGGTGTCCACCTGTACCGGTGGTATAAGTCCACCAAACAGGTAAGCCGTGTGGCATTCGGCGGAATTATTTTCTACCAAGAATTGATCCACTGGTTTCCTGTTCCATGTCGTAAAAGGCCACAAAAATAGGATCTCCTAAGTCAAGGTGTATTTCCGTGCCGATGACTGAATGGCTGCAGGAGGTTAAACAATGCAGTCGTGAACGGAATATCTTGGGATTTTCCCTTACTGTGTTAAGCGAAGCTCTGGCACAGTGGACGACTTCTTTCTTCGCAACTCGTGGGATTTAAATGATTAAAACATTTAAAAAAATCCTTACATGATTCGCTATAGGCGATTATAAGCCAATATATTTGGTTTCTTCTAGTTGATGTACGATAAGTGCTGGAGGTGGAGTGTTCGTTACTCTGATTGATAATGGTTAGAGTGGCACAAATCAATCTTCAGCATAAACGTACAGCAACTATAAATCTATCCAGACTTCTGCAAGAAGGTAAAGCTTCTATAGCTTTGGTTCAAGAACCATATTTCCAAAAGGGAAACTTCTACGTTGGAAAATTGTTAAACCCAGTCTTTCTTGCCTTCAACAAAACCGGTATGACTAATCCACGTGAAATGCCTCGAGCATGCATACTTGCAAATAGTGCTCGGGATATTTGTGCTGTCACAGTTGGTATGACTACTGATGGCATAGACAGGAAATATGTCTATTGTTCGGCATATTTGCCGCATAACCAACCTTCGCCAAGCGATGACTTCAAAAAGGTTGTATCATACTGCTGCAAAAGAGATTTACCGCTTGTAATCGGCAGTGACATAAATGCTCACCATATCATTTGGGGCAGCACAGATATAAATTCGAGAGGCTCTGATATGATGGAATTTGTGAGCAGTACAAACCTGCACATAGTCAATGCAGAAAACCGTCCAACTTTTGCGAGAGCTGGAAGAGAGGAGGTTTTGGACGTAACTCTCTGCTCTCATAGAATTGCGCATGAGTTGGTGAATTGGCTCGTCTCCGATGAGCTCGAACCTTCGTTGTCTGATCATAAGTACATCTTCTTTGATCATTCAAACGTTAAATTTCATATTATCACATATCGAAATCCCAAATCTACAAACTGGGACCTCTATGAAGAGGGCTTGGCGACTAGATTTTACGGGTACCAACCAACAATTGAAACCCCAATTGATTTGGAAAATGTTGTCGACGAGACAAATTCACTCATAGTTGCAGCATATGAAGAGGCTTGTCCACTTCGGATTGTGCGAGCTACTAGAGGAACTCCTTGGTGGAATGCTGAACTTGCTAGACTAAGGAAACTATGCAGAAGAGCTTGGAACCACCGACGCAGAGATGGGTCGGAGGCATTCGTGTCGGCTCGAAGGGCTTACAAAAATGCTCTTCGATCGTCTGAGCGAAGTGGTTGGAAAAGCCTCTGCACAAATGTCTCTAGTCTCAACGAGGCTAGCAGATTAAATAAGTTACTTTCGAAGTCTAAGGACTTTAATGTCAGTTTCTTAAGAACTTCAGATGGTGAACACTTGTCTGATGAAAGTGATGTACTTCACTGCCTTTTTAACACTCACTTTCCAGGATGTATGGATCCATCACCGACAGCTCTTCCCGAGACTTTTTCAGGTAGTTACGATTCTTGGGCCCTTGCTCGAAGCGTTGTGACGATTGAATCGGTCAAATGGGCAGTTGAGAGTTTTGCTCCGTACAAATCTCCTGGAAAGGATGGAGTTTTCAAGTGTTACTGCAGAAAGAGTATGAACATTTCAAACATGTTTTGAAGAAAATACTTACTTTTAGTCTTGCGACAGGATACATTCCAAGAGCTTGGCAGGAAATAATTGTCAAATTTATTCCCAAAGGCGGTCGCGACACTTATGAGGAAGCGAAGAGTTTCAGGCCTATCAGTCTAAGCTCATTTCTTCTTAAAACAGTGGAACGCATAGTAGATCACTGTATCAGGAATGTTAGTTTGGGCGTGCATCCGCTACATGGAATGCAACATGCTTACCAGCGTGGAAAGTCCACTACAACCCTGTTACATGATGTTGTGTACAACATTGAAAAAGCTTTCTCACAAAAGCAATCTTGCTTGGGAGTTTTCCTAGATATTGAAGGTGCCTTTGATAACGTGTCTTTCAATTCAATTCTGGAAGCAGCCCGTGGTCATGGCATACCTTCAAGTATCACAAATTGGATACACGCAATGCTTAGCAATCGACTTCTTTGTTCATCGCTTCGGCAAGCAGAGATTAGAAAGCTGAGTGTCCGTGGGTGTCCTCAAGGTGGTGTACTATCCCCACTTTTATGGAACCTAGTCGTTGATGGTTTGTTAAGGAAACTTAATAACCTTGGATTTCCGACTTATGGTTTTGCCGACGATTATCATATATTGATGACCGGTATAAGCATTAACACTCTCTTTGATTTAATGCAGCAAGCCCTGCGATCTGTTGAACAATGGTGTTGTCAGGTTGGATTGTCTGTAAATCCGGGCAAAACATCAATGGTGCTTTTCACTCATCGTAGGATAATCACAGGAGCTCGTCCGTTGCAGTTCTTTGGTTCAGAGGTGACTGTGGTCGAACAAGTTAAATACGTCGGGGTTATTCTTGACTCAAAACTGAATTGGTCTGCTCACATTGACTTCAGAATTAAAAGAGCTTGCATGGCTTTCGGCCAATGCAGACAAGCTTTTGGAAAATCATGGGGACTCAAACCCAGATATATTCATTGGATCTACACAACTATCGTTAGACCAATTTTAGCATATGGATGTCTTGTATGGTGGCAGAAAGGAGAAGTCGCGACAGTTCAGTCAAAGCTAAATCATCTCCAAAGGATGGTCCTAATGGCGATGACAGGAGCATTCACGACAACTCCTACTGCTGCTCTAGAGGCGCTACTGTGTATTAAACCACTACATGTGTTCCTAAACCAGAAGCATTATCTTGTGCATACCGTCTTAGGGTTACAGGGCTTTGGAACAGTAACCCATTAGATTATGCTACCAGCCACACTCGCTTGTGGTCTCAAATGGTTACGTGGGATGAGTATTTACTCGCTCCTAGTGACCTAACTCTCACATGCAGTTTTCCTTTCAAAACATTCAATGTGAGCTATCCTCTTCGTGAGGAATGGTTGTCTGGTTGTCTGGAACGACAACTTGATGAACACATAGTTTGTTATACGGACGGTTCTCTGTTGAATGGTCGTGCTGGTGCTGGTGTCTACTGTCGTGAAATGAGGCTGGAGCAGTCTCATTCACTTCGTAGATACTGTACTGTGTTCCAAGCAGAAATCTACGCGATTCTGTGTGGAGTACAATCGGCACTTCAGCAGAGGATCTG
Source organism: Malaya genurostris (assembly GCF_030247185.1). Classification (NCBI taxonomy): domain Eukaryota; kingdom Metazoa; phylum Arthropoda; class Insecta; order Diptera; family Culicidae; genus Malaya; species Malaya genurostris. The sequence continues at coordinate 127,989,392 of NC_080570.1, read as the reverse complement.
TGGTAAGCGAATTTATTTTTGTTCCGACAGTCAGGCAGCCTTAAAAGCACTCAGTTCAAATGACTCACGGTCGAATCTAGTGATCGCATGTCGAACTCAAATTGAAGACCTCAGCATTTCAAATGCTGTTTACTTCTTATGGGTACCCGGCCATTCTGGTATTACTGGAAATGAATGGGCTGATGAGTTGGCTAGAGCTGGTGCAACGAATGATTTCGTTGGTCCTGAACCAGCTTTACCACTTTCAACTAGTTGGATAAAGCACAAGATTCGTTCTTGGGCTGCATCCAAACATGCCAGCTACTGGCGCAGCTTGCAAACTTGCGCTCAGACAAAAGCATTTCTACCAGATTTAAATCTGAAAATGTCAAAGTGTCTACTGCATTTCTCCAAGCATCATTGCAGTATTCTGGTCAGAGCTCTGACTGGACATTGCAAACTCAATTATCACATGGCTACTATTCAACGTGCTGAGCATTATTCGTGTGATTTGTGTGAATGCGATTACGGTACTTCATATTATCTGATATGTAACTGTCCCGCATTGACGCAGCTACGTATCCGGGTTTTTGGTTCTCCATACATGGTTGAGTCTGTGTATGCGGAGCTAATATTGAAGGATATTCTCTCGTTTCTCACCCAATGTGGTAAGGAGCTATAGTCAGAAGGGTTCATCGTTCTTCCTGGAGTGAATGAATCCCTTCTGTATTCACCTTAAATAGGGTTTAGCAGATTGTTTGGCATCCTTTGGGGGGTACCGAATTTACTTCTGCTCGTACATACTGCGAATCGTTCTGCATTCTTCCGGGAGTGCAGAATTGTGTCACTTTTGTAAGATCTCTAAATCCTCTCGGGGGTTGGAGGTTTTATTAACAGCAGACTGTTCGGGACCTCGTAGAGGTTCAGAATTTACTTTTGCTTTTATGTGTTTTTGTGTCGTCAATTTTTCCCATCCTCCTAGTCCAACCCTTACCATTTCCTTTCAATCCTTCCCTCTTATATATATCGGGAAAATGATGCTAAAAACAAATTGATGGCAAGGCACAAATCTCCAAATATCAAGGGGAACGTGCCATTTGAGCCAATTTGTTCTGATTCCTGATAATTTTCAAATGTCTGTTAAAGTGCACAACAAAAAATTTACAGACAAATCTGCAGATCTGGCTTCTCTGATAGATAGAGTAAAATTTACTAGATGAAGCGTGATCGTTTAATGACTATACAGTCACTACACGCTTAGAAAAAGTTACTCAGATTTTGAGTACTAGTTACTCATTTTCAAATGATACATGGAAACGTCAAAAATTGAGTAGTTATCAACAATGATATTGAGTAACTGCTAGTCTAAATTTCAGTTTAACGCAAGAACTCGTTTTTTTTGTTACTATTCGCAAGATCAGTCTAAAAGTTGTAATAACCATTTGTAGCAACAGGTTGTATTTTTTGTTAGTGAGATCGCGTATTTCGAGGGTGAGTCGCTCAACACAAACGGTGTTGTGTCTGCAAAAACCGGAATGATGAACTCCGTGTTGTGCTTTAGAATGGAAACGAATATGCTCAAATGTCATTTTTGAGGAATAAATGTATGATTGGTGCCTGAGCATAACTGACATGTATGTTAATTTGCGATTGACACACTACTCCAAGCGACCACCACTTGATATAGTATTGAGTTCAATTACTTAATATTTTAATACAATGCACTCAGAAAAAGAGCAATTTTTCTGCAAATTTGGTATATGTGAAATAAATTTTCACTCAAAATTTGAGTGATAGTTACTCTATTTTTGGTACATGTACAAATAAAGTATTACTCAGTAAATGAGTTGATTTTACCCAAATATCGTTTCCAGTGGAAGAACTCAAATTTGAGTAACTTCGGAGTTACTCTAAATTAGAGTTGTTCCACTTTTTCTGTAGATGAGTGAGATCTTACTCATTTTTGAGTAACTATTTTTAAGCGTGTGTACTTGCTTGTGTGATTTTCAATCAATCACGAGCTAGTTCGAAATTGGCTCGGAAAGTGGATTAACAGCAGAGTTACCATATTCACAGATTTTTCTGTAAAACCCGGCCCCCTGTCACGACGCCATCTTGATGAGATCAAAATCGGAACTTCAAAATCAGCTGATAGCAACGTAAACAAACAAACAGTAATACTTTTGTTTTACGCGTTTACCTTGTTTAGTGCACGAAAGTTAGTAAATTTTGGGTCGACTCTCTCACAATAACTGGTCGGTTTACCTTAAATACAGCAGACAGTGTTTTGGGACATCAAGTGGAGATAATTTTCACAATTTGAGAGTCGCGATGAATATCATAACATCGCAATGTTTGGGGCTCGAAACGCGAGGGGCTCGACGTAATCGGTATACTTTCAAATGGCTGGTGCTCACATACCGGTGTCAGATGGGTGGTAAAACCACAGATATTTTTGCCTGATTCTGTGTCACAGAACACAGATTTTTTCAAAACTCACAGATTTCTACAGATTTCTATGAATATTTCATAAAAATGACAGATTTTCAAAATGTTTTTCACAGATTATGATCGAAACTATTCAACACAGATGGTACACAGATTTTTCAAGTTGAAACATAGATTTTAAAATGGCAACTCTGATTAACAGTTGTCAGGTCCTGTCATACACTGCTAAAAATCGACACCTTTTTTAAATGTGTTTCTCTAAATACATTTCAAGTTCTAGACTCACTAACATTAGGCTCTCTGACAGCTCACTTACAACCACAAATGTAAATGAGATTGGTTTGTTTTCATCAGGAAACGCATGCATTAAACACGATTCAGACGATCAATCAACTTCCGTCGACGTCCAGATTATTTTTATACATTTTTTTAGCCGAATATTGCTCACGTATCCGACGTTAAAATGTTCCGTGAACTTGACGTAGTTTCCTTTCATATGAATTGCTCACAATTAATGTTGCTGTTCCGTAATCGTTTCATGTAGGTGATAGTCGCTTGATGCTGCGTGTGAATCGCTTTTACATATTGTTTTGTTTTCATCAGGAAACGCGTTGGCCACCCATTTTTCAGTAAGGCCGCCCATCATTTTTCACCGGGCATAGAAACCTCAATATCAAGTACCAGTGCAGTAAAACTTCATTCAATTCAATTGAAACTGAATGTGGAACACATTGACGATCTCTCCACTGCAGTAAACTTCACTCTCTGACACACACAATGTTTGCTGACGGCCCGAACGAGCAGCATTCAGTTCATCACTCGTTTCTCTTCAATCGAGGCTCAGTTTAACAACCGTCAGTTGATCTTTTGAAGTAACAAAATATCTCCTTCAATTGTGTGAGAGCGGCCTTCATATGAGGTTCATGTAAACATTCGAATTGGTTCAAGATAATTGATGAAAGACTAATCAGATAGCTGAAATATCAATCACAGAATACACATAAATTCATTGTTTCCTCCTTCAGTTTTCATTTTCAATACTTTACTCCATTTAAAATCAGAGATGGCATTTCACCAGAGTGATACACGCTAGAGTCAGATTTTTGCCACACCGAGGATGCAAAAAACGAAGCACCGCACAAAGAGGAAAGCGCACTTCTTCTCAGTGTCGAATAGACAGCATTTGAGTGTGTGCTTGTGGTTAAAGCAGCTGGCGCGAGTGAAACACATTCTCTTCGCATGAATCGCTCACACGCGCTCTCGTCTAAATACACCCAAGTGACCACTGGCGCGTGATGGTGAGCGAACACTTCTGTGAACTTCAATTAATAGAGAGTAGATCTGGCCTTGCTATGAAAAATTTGCAAGGAAAACCGAAAATATTACGATAAATTGTTTTATTTTGCTGATTTTGCGTGTCCACGCTTCATCTACGAAAGCCATACAGCAGGGTGCTCACCGGCGTGTACACCTCTGTGAAAGTATCTGCATTCACCTCAGAGAATTTATTAGCTAATGCTCTAGCACTTTGGTGCGATTCAGTGGAAGAGGTAAAAGGAAATAAACAAACGCACTCACGATGCGTGCACACTTTACACAACAGTGGTGTATAAATGTGAAAGAGAAGAGCTCTCGCTGAAGTTGTCAGTGCGAGGGGAGAAATTTTGCTTGCTCTTCGTCACACAGAGGAGATAGACATCTCTGTTTAAAATTCTATTCGTTCGAATTTGCTTACTACCAAGAGCGAAGGCATTGAAGCAAGTAGACTACTTGGCGGCTTGCTCAGTGCAAGCAAAACTTCAAATGACTAGGTACGTCTATTCAACTGACGATGAATCTTGGGAGCTTCACTTGAAAATGGTAGCAAAAGTCAAATGAATTAGTAGGGATATGCTGACGGTAGGCGGCCATAAATTTCATTTTCATGTTATATTATTCGATAGAAAATGAAATTTTACCGCACTGTAGAGAGTACGCTTCATTTGTGCTTCAAAATTCTAGCGCATAAAAGTAAAGAGTGTCCAAGGGGAGAGTCGCTTAACACAAAATATATTGTGCCTCTAAAAAAACACGTGATATACTGTGAGTCTAAGTGTGCCACGCTGTTCCCTATGAAACAGCTACTTGTCAAAACTGAGCCCTTTGTGTGCCGCAACTGTGCAACTGTATGAAAACGAAAGTGCCAATATTGATAAATGCGCCAACACATTGTGTTAATGTGTGATTGGCACATTGTTCTAAGCGTCCTCGCCTTGAGTGTGTCGTCATATGGCTGAATTAAATGTCATCACATATTAATATTAAGTGCAGATTTGTTGATATAGAATGCTTTGAACATGATACTAAAGTGTGTAACCTTATGGCAGAGATCAATGTCACAACATGTCAGTTTGAAGTGTCGCTGTATTTGTGTATTTATGTTTTCCTAATAATCCTTATATTCCCGGACAATTGCGGCAATACTAAGTGTCAAGCATATAATGAAAAGGCTTGATCAAAATGGCTACAAGAATCTTCGTGAGACTGATTGGATCAGGTTTTCTATCACATCTCTTAGAAATATTACACAGTAAGTATATCGATTTCATTGTCGGCGACTTTTCAAAACATCGTATCAGCAAGTGACAGTTTCCGTTTTATTTTTTGTTTATTTTCACCTCCCAATTTCATCCATGAAAATAAACAAGAAATCATGAACTAACAGTTGGTATTTGAGAATAATGAAAAATTAATTAATCGCATTGCAGCAATAGGATCATCTACGTACGAGTTAAAAAAAATATTTTATATTAATTTGTTTTTATTTGTATGACTCATAAAATGTTTTTGCTTTCAAGTAATGGAATTGGAGATTACCTAAAAAATCGTTCAATTCTTCTACGGTATTGTGTCTGTTTGCGAAATGGAAATTATATATTAAAATTATTGAAAATTTTTCCAAATAATTCAAAATCAATAAACATTATTCAACAAATTATTTAAAAGTTCATAACTAACTGATGACACTTCAATTATAAATATATATCCACCTCATATGAAAATGTATTCAATATGATAATTTTAGGTATAAATAATTTAAATTTAAAGAATTTTCATAAGTTAATCGTTATTTGTCTGACAGTTCGAATGTAAGTGTCGAGCGAATTGAATACTAAGTTTCATGTATTTGAAATAAATCTCCTGTTTGTTTGATGGAATTCAAGTGTATTATCAATAGAAATTAATATTATATGTTTTGAAGCAGATTTGAAGAGACCTACACTTGCAATTAAAGTATCGAATCACATGCGGCGAAATTAAGTGTCATCTGCATACAATTGGTTTAAAGCCGAAAATTTTGGTTCTTTGGTTCTAGTTCGCTGTCAAATGTTGTGTTTAAGCAGTGTTCACACGCTCACATTTTTTTTCATGCGGTTGCACCAACATAAGGAAACGATTTCGATGGAATATATTCAAACTATAATAAACCACAATTTCTTTTTCTTATTCAAAGGAGACCAAATTACTTGTTTTATAGAGAATAGGGTAACAGAGGTATTTTGGCCCACTTTAGGATTGATTTTATTTTGGCCCACTATATAAAAATATCCACAAAATATTGTAATATCTTTAAAAACCCCTTCCGCAATAGGTAAATTAATGTGATTAGCTTCAAATTGATGCAAAATGAGTTACTTAACATCGATAAAATCCGATGAAATCGATAAAGTTTGTTAGGTGGGCCAAAATATATGAAGTGGCCAAAATACCTCTATTAGCCTACTACACTAGAGTTATATTTATATTGGGTTTGAAGAAATTAACTTTTGACACCAGTGTGGTTTGATTGTATGGTATGAACGTAGCTTAACATATTGTTGACAACAATGCCACCAAAACAAAATGCGTCGGTTTCAGGAACCAGCTTCCATAGTAGGGGGTGGCCTAGACTAACAACTGGACTAAAAATAAAACAATTTGTACTAGAAAAAAAAACTTCATAAATCTAGTTTTGTGTGTGTACGTGTTCATCGAATGCCAGTTTCACTCAGAGCAAATTTGAGGGTTCTAAGGTCCATTTATGACACATTTGTTGTGGGCTATTTGATTTATTGCTTGAAATCAAATAAACTTCGAAATGCAAAAATGAGGAAATGTGATGGACTTTCATGATTCATTTCCAGAACATATGCACTAGTTTTAACGCCATGAAATAGTTTTCTACAAAAATGACGACGAATCAAAGAAATAATTTTCATAAATCATGGAGATTTTCGCAAAAACCGCATTTATTTTAAGGTGATTAGTTATAATTCTTATTTTTATCCATTCATTCACTATAAAAATAAAAGATTTTATTTACATGTTCGGAAAAAGTCTCAAACTTGTAAATAAAATCTAATATATTCTTACTGATTGCATTCAAAATATCTCCAAAACGACAGTTTATTCATAGCGGAATTCATTCCATCCGAATAAATTTAATGTTGATCGTAAAACTGCTTTCAAAATTTTCTTGAATTTGGAGTTTTAACACAGGTTTATGCTGATTCTTCACTTTGCTTTATAAACCTTATGAAGAATGATCCACTTGGAAGGAACATACTCTTATTAGAGGTTTTCAGTAGGCTTTCTTGGAGTTTAAAGTTTTAATGCAAGATTTATTATGTAGCATTGACAGCTACAAGTATTTAATAATATTATAAATGTTACTTGGGTTATTTGTATTCACACTCTCCAGTTATGTCCGTCACATTACCCACCCGCCTTTTTATAATGTATTATTTTATCATAGTGAATTTTTAAGTAACAATGTAGTCATAAGTAATAATGCGTTCAAAAAAATAACAAGTTTATCGAAGTTTATCAAACTAATCCGACAAAAGCTTGACTCCAGGATGCGTTTGTTTTCGTTCCGCTGCAAATTCTCATATTATCAAACTTGAGCGAATTCAGTACCGTTGTTTGCGAATTGCTTTAGGCTGCATGCATTCGACACATACAATGAGTCTTGAAGTTCTGGCGGGAGTTCTTCCATTAAAAGATCGATTTTGGGAGCTTTCATCACGCCTGCTAATAAGATGTGAGGTGCTGAATCCCATGGTAATTAATAATTTCGAACGACTAGTCGAGCTTCGATCTCAAACAAAATTCATGACAGTATATTTTAACCATATGTCACAGAAAATCAACCCTTCAAGATATATTCCTATCCGTGTCAGCCTCCTAAATGTCCCTGACTCAACTTTATTTTTCGACACATCCATGCAGCGCGAAGTGCGTGGAATCCCGGATCACCTACGCTCTATGGAAATCCCAAAAATATTTTCAAGTAAGTTCAGGCATATTGACTCTGAGAAAATGTTTTACACGGACGGATCGCGAATTGAAGAAGCGACAGGGTTTGGTATGTTCAACAATAATGTTTCGGCCTCATTCAAGCTTCAAGAACCTGCATCTGTTCATATAGCAGAGTTAGCAGCAGTTCATTATAGCTTGAATGTAATCGTCACATTATCTCCAAACCATTATTTCCTCTTCACAGATAGTCTGAGTGCAATTGAAGCCATTCGCTCAAACGCTGCTGGCAAAAATGAACCGTTTTTCTTGGGTAAAATAAAACAGTGTCTGAACGACATATTGAATAATAATTATCTAATCACTATAGTCTGGGTCCCGGCTCATTGCTCCATTCTAGGCAATGAAAGAGCCGATAATTTAGCCAAACGTGGTGCTAATGAGGGTGAAATTTATGAGAGACCGATTGCTTTCAACGAATTTTATAGCGCGACTCGCCAAAGAACACTTGCCAGCTGGCAAGCTTCTTGGGATAAAGATGATCTGGGTCGGTGGATGTACTCAATTATTCCTAAAATTTCGACAAAGGCATGGTTCAAGGGGCTGGATGTGAGTAGGGACTTCATTCGTTTGATGTCCAGACTCATGTCCAATCACTACACGTTAGATGCACATCTCCTTCGAATTGGACTTTCCGAAACTAATCATTGTGCTTGTGGCAAAGGCTATCGCGATATTGATCATGTCGTTTGGACATGCGTGGAGTATCGTGATGTCAGATCTCAACTAATAAATTCCTTGCGTACCCAAGGTAGACTATCCAATGTCCCAGTTCGAGACATTCTTGCTTGTCGTGACCTTTCTTACATGAAACTTCTTTATCATTTCATAAAGAAAATTGAAGTTTCAATTTAATAATTGACCCTTTTGAGGGTTAGTTCTGACTCCTACTGCGTCCATTAGTTCATCTAATAGCAAAATTTTAATAAAAATGATGTGCTGATACAAACAAACTCAAAATAGGTTACGAAATCAACAACAAAATGTATAAAAATTTAAGCTTATCGTATAATTTATAGTAGTAAATCGCTTGGTTCAAATAATGTTCTTAAGTAGATTTAATAATAAATAACGAAATAGCTAATATGATATTTAAAAAATAAGAGGAATATGTTTTATTAAACTCAAATCGCTGTTACTATATTAGTATTATATTAGGTTAAGAATTCTATGTAAAAGTGATGATACGGCGAAGAAAAACTTATGTAAACTGCCTTGAGAAATAAACGTATTTATGAAAAAAAAGCTTGACTCCTGATAATCCTCACTCTTGTTAAAGTAGTAGCCATTAATGCTGAAAACATCACCCCATCCGGTCAAAGCAGGCTACCGAAGCTCCCTTCACAACAACATCTCAAATACAAACAATTGTTAGGGGCTCTCTTCTTAGCTCTAATGTAGCGTTTACACTATTGCTGGTTGCCAGCATGCTGGTGCCAGTGTACTGCCCTCTTAGGATAAAAACGTTCAACGGTGGTCTTTCGTTGGTCCAATACGTTGGATCATTGGACCACAGTTGAACGCTTTTTCCTAAGAGGCCAGTACACTGGCACCAGCATGCTGGCAGCCAGCAGAAGTGTAAACGGGGCATAATGGCCATCAAGTTACGAGTATTAAAATGTCTTTCTTACTCACAACAAGGGACAGTGTTTCGTAGTATTTTTTGCAGTTGACAGTTTTTTGTGTGTGTCTGTTTAGCATGCTGGTAGCAAGCGAACGGAGCGCGTCTGTCTCCAAAATTACCCGCAAAGTTAATTAAATTAGGAAGTCATCCGCTTAGAGAAAATAAACTTAGGTTACGGGCACTGAATAATTGTCATGTTTAGGTTGTGGCTTATGAGCATGATTTCCACCCGTCAGGATTTTATGGTGTTTTGAGTTGAATTAATTAGTTACTTCCAGAAATGGCAAAAGCAAGTACGTTCCATCGGAAGCAAAACTGAGTTCTGGAGCGCTGATCAAACAAACTCCCAGGAGTTCTCACCAGAAATTAAAACTTCTTACACACGTCGTCTCCGGAGGCCAGAAAGTAGCTAATCGATCTTCGCAGAATCGTACCAAAAAACTTAGCCGGTCCGCCTAACCGAACTGCACCAATCCCCCCGGAATGGTGGCTCAGAATGAACTTCGAAGAGCACGGACACGGACAGCAGCGCCTAGTTGCTGCAGCACAGAAAGCCCGCCTGCTGATTGGGCCTATTAGCTGTTGGTAGCCAGAGTCGTCGTATCGACTCCAGCTCCGTTGCTAAGGCGCTAATGGTAGGAAGGGAAAAACTCATTTATTATTTTCCGGTAATTTTCTGTTTCCGCCACTGGGCGCAGTTCTGCTTGTTGCTCGACTTAGCCATTAAGATGGTAGTTTTTTTTCTCTTGAACAGGAAAAATTGCGTGCTCCCCAGGGTTATTTTTGGTTTGCCGGTTGATTTTGGCGGTGGCGCAGATCAATAAATTATGTTGCTCAAACTTTGTCTCGAAGCGGTCTCCTGCCGACCCGAACGAAACGATCGCTCTGTATCGCGTTCGGTTATACAGTGACTTCATGGTTGCCATGGAAGGAGTTTTTCAAAGTCCTATAACGCGCTTGCTGTGGTACGTGCGTCTCTGGCCAAACGCTGGCACTCCCGGCTTTGGTCATGTGAAATGTGCGCAAATTGATTTATGGCTTTTCGAGATGGCGAGGGCTTGCGGTTACACCAAATTGACGCTTGGCGGTTGATTGCTATCTTCTAATTTGGGGGACACTGTTGAGAAGTCAACAGAGTTTTCGAGGATGTCCAGAGCGAGTACTCTTCGGTTACATAAATCCGACCCCCAGCAAACGATGGCGGTTTCGGTTTTGTGTCTATTTGCGGATCTGGAACATGCACCACAGGTTGATGGATGGCGATGTGAAAGTGATGCAAACTGGTTGCTGTTTTAGTGTGATGTCGACCGAACCCCTGCTGGTATGCAACTAGTAAATTGAATTTTCTGTTCACAACTGAATAGTTTATGCCTTATGTACGATTCAGACGATCCGGCTTCTTCCGTCACAGTCAACCTCCGTCAACGTCACCATCAACATTAATTACATGCATTCTTATGGAGCCATTCACACGTAACGTCACCGTCACGGAACGTCTTGACGGACGGAGCGTGTGAACGTTCCGGTAAAGAAAGTATTAAACTAGTTTTGACGGAGGCTGACGTTCCGGTGACGGAAGAAGGCGGATCGTCTGAATCGTACATTATTCTTTCATTGACGGAAAATAAATTTTTAAAACTTGAGTTTTCTACCCAGCCAACCGGTAGTTAAAAATTCTTGTAAAGAAAGTGACATCGCATCACAAGTTACTTTGCTATCTTTTATCAGCAACAACACGCAAAGTGTGTTTTCATATCAATTTAAGTGAATTTAAGTTGTGACTACTAATTTTTCTAATAGTGTTTTGATCATACTTTCAAACTTTGTTGAAATTGGTTCCAAAACCACATAACCTTTAACAAAAATATTCATTTCAATATTTGAAATATTATTGTAGAACATTCGAACATTCTAAAAACTCATCGAACAAAGTTATAATGGAAAAACTTGATTTTGGGGCTCTCCAATAAACAATGCACCATATCTCGAAACCAATGCATTTTAAAGTGTTCATGTCTTCGGCATGTTTTCTTGTTTCAAAATGATCTACAACTTTTCCAAAGACATAAATACTCTATCTCGTATTGTATGCAAAATGATATTTTTTATCTTTAACTTGTAGGTGGATTAATGACAACTTTGATTATATTAAAAGAAGCGGACTATTTCAAACAGAAATTCTTCTGAAGACATGAAATCTTCAAAATTAACCCCTGAAGCGCAAATAAAAAAAGCGTGTTTTGACATGATTGGGACCACTGTGCAACGACCAAATAAAAAAAAAATACGGGTCTAACATTTTTCGATGGATGTTCAATTTGAACTGGTTTAAGCACTGATGAGCCGAAGGCGGAACGCGAAGAAAGCGAAACTAAATATGTACTTTACGTACAAACCAAAAACCTCCAAATATTCTAAATTTAAAGAATTTCTAAAATTTTCTGAACCTTTGATTTAAATTGCGTTTTGAAATAAATTACGAGTCTAGTATAACTGAAAACAGTTCATAAGACATTTTTTTAATGTTGTGTGCATGAGAAGTTCCATGTTACCTGCTTTCCCGGCGGTCACACAAGAATGTCGCGTATCACATCGATGAACACGCTTAAAAATAGTTACTCAAAAAAGAGTAAGATCTCACTCATCTACAGAAAAGTGGAACAACTCTAATTTAGAGTAACTCCGAAGTTACTAAAATTTGAGTTCTTCCACTGGAAACGATATTTGGGTAAAATCTACTCATTTACTGAGTAATACTTTATTTTTACATGTACCAAGAATAGAGTAACTATCACTCAAATTTTGAGTGAAATTTTATTTCACATATACCAAATTTGCAAAAACTTGCTCCTTTTCTGAGTGTATTGTATTAAAATATTAAGTAATTAAACTCAATACTATATCAAGTGGTGGTCGCTTGAAGTAGTGTGTCAATCGCAAATTAACATAGGGTAACAGAGGTATTTTGGCCCACTTTAGGATTGATTTTATTTTGGCCCACTTTATTTAAATTTCCACCAAATATTGTAATATCTTGAAAAACCCCTTTCGCAGTAGGTAATTTAATGTGATTAGCTTCAAATTGATGCAAAATGAGTTACTTAACATCGATAAAATCCGATGAAATCGATAAAGTTTGTTAGGTGGGCCAAAATATATGAAGTGGCCAAAATACCTCTGTTACCCTACATGTCAGTTATGCTCAGGCACCAATCATACACTTATTCCTCATAAATGACATTTGAGCATATTGGTTTCCATTCTAAAGCACAACACGGAGTTTATCATTCCGGTTTTTGCAGACACAACACCATTTGTGTTGAGCGACTCACCCTCGAAGTACGCGATCTCACTAACAAAAAATACAACCTGTTGCTACAAATGGTTATTACAACTTTTAGACTGATCTTGCGAATAATAACAAAAAAACGAGTTATTGCGTTAAACTCAAGTTTAGAGTAGGAGTTACTCAATATCATTGATGATATTTGATGATTTCCATGTATTTTTGACGTTTCCATGTATCATTTGAAAATGAGTAACTAGTACTCAAACTCTGAGTAACTTTTCCTAAGCGTGTAGCGACGATTGTCGTGTTCAGAGTTGCCAGGTTATTTTTTAAAAAATTTGTCAAAACTCAAAAATTTATCTGGGTCTACTATATACAAGGAAATTTTTGCCGGGCTTCATTTTCAATGAGCAAAAAAAGGATCTCCCACCCTTCGTAAAGATGGCAAAATTGTAAAGATCTAGCAAGATCTGACAAAATCTAGGAAAATATGGAAAATTTGGAAAATCTGGCAAAAGATCTGGTTAGTTTGAGTGTCTGTCGAAACGAGAAATATCTGGCATTTGCCAGATAAATCTGGCAACCTGGCAACGCTGGTCATGTTCGTATTGGGCGATGAATGTAACGAAAGTATGATCGTCATCATCGGTATGGGCCAGTGATGGGCAATACGGCTCATTTCAATGAGCGGCTCTGAGCCGTGGTTCGTTCGCTCATTGCTACGAGTCGGTTCAAATGAACGGCTCGTGAGCGCTCGCCCATCACTAGTATGGGCTGCATTTTGTTTTCTGTGCAAAATTCATAACGGCGTCATTTGTGACCGATTTTACCTCGATACTGTCCTATGAAATCAAAAAGCTGTAGTTTTAAGATTGTTGAAAGTGCGTAGGGCTGTCAACAAACGCACAAAGATAACTTTTGAAAAACTTTCATATAATTATTGGATGGAAAAGAAAATCAATATTGATAGGCAGTTATTAGATTTGAGTATTTGCTAGTTGCAGCAGGCCCCACGAAGCAGGACAGAGCCAAAACCACATAAAATTGAGTATAAGGTAATATAAATGGCAATAATAAAAAGAAACATAATATAGTAGTTTAGTTTCTGAAGCTATATACGTTACAAAGTTTTTGGAGGCCTATCTGAGTCAACACCTGATTAAATGTACTATGCAAAATTTTTTTTTGTTCCGATGATAGAGGTTTAAACGTTAAGGACACTCGTGTCTTCGGGCTATAGAAACTATTGGACCCTATGTGCGGGGTTGGGAATCGAACCCAGGCAGGCTGCGCAAAAGCCATCGACTTAGTCCCCAATATGGAAAAATGTTACATTTGACGAAGCGTTACATGCATTACTTTTTTGCAAGTTATAGGCATTACGAAGCGTTACAAATGTTACTTTTTTGTGAGTCATAGGCGTTACGAAGCGTTACTTTTTTTGTGAGTTATGACGTTGCGAAGCGCTACTTACGTTACGTTTAAGTAAGTTATAGTCATTACGGAGCGTTACTTGTTTGTGAGTTAAAGGCAAGTCCCTGCTGGGCCGCCATGTTTTTGTGACCATCATCTTTTCCGCAAAGATGAAAACAACGAAGAAGTATGTAAACATAAATAAAAAATTTTTGATGCTAAATATCTGTGATTTGTTGAAACAAAGTTGATTTTTATATGTTTGATTATGAATGTGATATCTTTATGAAACGTGCGGTGCCAAAATCGACTTCACAATCGATAAAGTGTTGTATTTGTTTACTTTGCTCTCACTGACTTGCTAGCTTTGAAGGCCCCGAAGGACCGAGATGTTGGTTACGATAGCACTGGCTAGAGCGCCTTATTGTTGCCACCGGGCTGGTTAAAGGCGATACGAAGCGTTTTAGGCGTTACTTTTTTGTAAGATATGGGCGTTTCGAAGCGTTACAGGCGTTACTTTTTTGTGAGTTATAGAAGCTGCGAAACGTTACTTTTTAGTAACGTGTTTTTTGTAAGTCATAGGCGTTACGAAGCGTTACTTTTTGTGAGTTGTGAAGTGCTACATACGTTGCGTTTTAGTAGGTTATAGGCATTACGGAGCGTTACTTTTTTGTGATACGGCGATACGAAGCGTTACATGCGTTACTTTTTTGTAAGTTACTGACGTTAGCAAACGTTATATGCGTTACTTTTTGTAAGTTAAAGGTGATACAAAGCGTTACACGCGTTACTTTTTTGTGAGTTATAGACCCTGCAAAATGTTACTTTTTAGTAAGCATTACGAAGCGTTATTTTTTGTAAATGAAAGCCGTTACAAAGCGTTACATGCGTTACTTTTTTGTGAGACATGGGCGTTAGGAAGGGTTACACGCATTACTTTTTTGTGAATCATAGGCGTTACGAAGTGTTACTTGCGTCACATTTCATGTTCTAGGCGTTACGAAGCGTTACTTTTTTGTTAGTTCTAAGCTTTACGAAACGTTACATGTGTTACTTTTTTGTGAGTTATGACGTTACTCGATTGTATATTAAAAACGTTATATGCGTTACTTTTTATGAGTTATAGACGTTACGAAGCATTACAAGCGTTAGTCGTTTGTAAGTTACAAGCGTTACGATGCGTAACATGCGTCATTTTTAGTAAATTTTGGGTGTTACGAAGCGTTTTTTGCAAGTTACAGGCGTTACGAAGCGTTACGTGCGTTTGATTTTTGTTAGTTGTAGGCATTATGAGTGTTACTCTTTTGTGAATTACAGGTGTAACATTTATTTTTTTTGAGTTAGAGGCGCTACATCCGTTACTTTTTTGAAAGTTTTTTGTATTACGAAGCGTTATTTGTGCTACTTTTTGTTAGTTATAGGTGTTAGAAAGTGTTTCAAGAGTTTTGGCATCCAAAATTCAACATATTGAAGAGTCAATTATTTGCGAAATCTATTGGCAATGTCAAAATTATTGAATGAACTTAAATGATCCTACAACGACATGGAATACACTGATCAAAATTTGTACGATAACATATATTATCGAAACGATAACTTGAATTTTAAAGGAAAATTAACATAATTATTATTCACGTGAATTAACTCCACCACATTTTGTGGAAATTTCGAATCTTGAATGCATATCCGAAAACACCTAATATTATTGAGGTCTAAGGTTTTACGATTCCATAGAACAACCTGGTGCAACGAAACATGAGGTGTATTTAGATCATGCATAGAAGATGTGAATTTCGTATCAACTGTGCCGGTACCAAGTACGGATAACGGAGGTGGGTTGAGCCGAGAAGCATATCGACCATAGTATAAACAAATGGTAAGCGGAATTGCGTGCCAAATCGTATTCGAAGTTGGCAAACATTCTTTCAAATTTGAATGAAACCTTCTGGACAAGTGGACTTTGGGACAAAAAAGTTATTACTATCCCCCACCCCCAACCCCATGGAAAATTTTTCAACATTAAGTTCCATGAATAATAGAATACTGAGTATATAAAAGTGCAAATAACTTGACAATTCATACTCCGTTCTCAGAATTTGTAATCCTTTATTGTACGAGGTTAAACTTGAGCATAATGAAAACCGGATGAAATTTATGTTATTCCTTCACGGATCTTCGAACTTTTGATCGAACGCTCTTCATCAAGTTCTGGACAGGTGTTGCATCGCATTTTTTTGGACGCTTGAGCATAAATTTGTTTGAACTCCTGCATGTTCCCAGCTGCCTTACCAGTCTTCTTGAAGACCCTCTTTACGATTGCCCAGTAACGTTCGATGGGTCGAAGCTGAGGGCAATTTGGTTGGTTGATATTTTTCTAAACGAAATTATACACTTTTCTGCAAGCCAATCGAGAGTAGTTTTGGCATAGTGAGCCGATGCTAAATCCAGCCAAAACAGTGGACCTGTACTATGCTTCTTATATAAAGGCAGCAATCTCTTCTGGAGACACTCTGATTGATTAATTTCTGCATTTATAGTTCCGGTAGTGTAACAATGGTTGACTTCAAATCACAGGAGCATATTGCTTGCCATACCAGTACCTTTCGAACGAATTTCTCCACTTGAATCGACCTGTCCGCATCGCTCACGACGACAGTAAAGTATTGTGGACCTGGAAGGGTTTGTGAGTCCTCCTTTACATAAGTCTCATCGTACATCAAAACGCATGCATCCGGACACTGCAAAAGACGCGAATACAATTTCCGGGCTCTTGTTGCTGCTCGCTTCTTCTGGTCTACACTTTGTTTCGAGATTTTCTGCTGCTTGTAGGTCTTCAGGTGATTTCACCTTTTGATAAGCTGGATCATTCCGACACTCGTTCCTGCTTTTTGGCCAAATCACATTGATTTGTTTTTCATGATTAGAGATACCATTTTCTGGTCCATTTTCGGGTTGGGTTTTCTGCCTTTTCCTGGTAGCTCATCCAAAGAATAGTGTTCCCCAAACTTATTAATGATGGGTTTAACACTGGCATGATGATTTCCAAACCGCTTCGTCAATTTTCGCATAGTAATGTCCTTCTCACTTAGCCATATGTCAAGAACCTTTATTTTTACTCCCTTTTCAATACGCGACATTTTGAAAACACCGATTTTCAACCGCACAAACAAGTAAACAAACGAAAGCTGACAGCCAAACACACAGCATGCTGTGATTTGAGCATAAAAAACCATCACAAATACATGCGTACAACACAAATGTATGTGGGTATTTCACCTTAATGCTCGTTAATACCAAACATTTTGGAAAACTTCAATTTTAAGTTATTCATCTCATACTACTGAAAATTTCATCATAAATTGCTGTACATATTTCCGTTTGGTAGGGCGAAGATATTATGTTGCTGGCATAAATTCAACAAGAGAAATTCTTGATTAAGTTCTACCCATTCTTGTACAGAGTAAATTTCAAAAAAGTGCTCCAGTGTTCACAACAAAAAGACGTATTGTCAGTTTCGACGGTTCTTTATTGCAATAAGAGTATGATTTAAGAAGCGGTTTAAATGTTCTCTTCCAAGTCTGTCAATTTATGCGTACAAATACTTTCACTGTTTTTCGGAGAACACAAGCTAACTAACCATCGTTTTGCTAAGTTCAATTTATCAACATTGTATGGCAAAGCCAATGACCAATGTTACGTGACTACGAAGAGTAGATATTAAGCTACCGACATCATCAACCACAGCAATTTTCCATGAACTGCCGTTTGCGTGTCTACATCATTTTTCAAACTCGAGCCCATCAATCAATAGGAGAAACCTTCAGCAAGGCTTCAGGGAGTGGTTGGTCCATTACAGAATCCTTAAAGAAAAAACTTTACACGAAAGCAGCGCGAGTTCGTTATCATTTTTCACCATCGAGACACGAAAAAGCATAGAAAACGAAAAAAAAACAAGAAAATAAAAAGAGGGTAGGCTGCCCTGTGGGCATTCATGAGAACACCACCGGGTAAACTTGAGCAAGCGACTGGGCCGTGGGAGTTGAAATTATGTTTGACTTCTAATTTGTTTACACAGCAAACAGAAAAAAAAACGGAAAACAATCGTGACGTTTGTGCAACAGGTAACAGGTATTGTGATGCTCTTCAGCGAAAAACTCAGCATGCGACGGAATCGATGTTGCAGTTATCCGTGTGTGAATGCGGACCAACATATTGGGCAATGTCTGACATTGGCGGTAAGAAATATTGATATGAAATTGTTTTTTTTTCATGATTAGGATTTTTTAAAAATTTTAACGACTCTATTTGCATTGTATTTATAAAGTCTTCGTTTTAACAAAGTTCATGTGCTATGTGAAAGAAACACACAATTTTGAACCACGGAAGCTTTCACGAAAAACAAATGCTTGAAGAAAACAAAACATTGCTCGGAAGCAGCACCAGTGCAGACTCATCGTCGAATAATGATTATAATTTATCGTTCATTTTCGCTGTCAGATTATGTTCGGTCAGAGCGTTCCTGTCACCTTGTGCAGAGCCTACCCACGTCAGAGGGATGAAGCCCGGCTCGACTCGGCTCGCCAATGTTCACGTCGGTTAGGACCAAGACAATCTAAAAAGCCCGCGCGGTTGCAGTCTCTCAGTGCCCAAGCAGATTGAGGATAGAATGAACAGAAGAGCTACAAAAAAATAGAAGAAATGAAACGCTACTAAGCCGTAAATGTAGCGCGAGTGCCATCGGGACGAGTTGTTCATAAATTATTTTAGCGAATCCTCCGTCACCGTCACCGTCATTCCCGTCACTTTTGCCAACGGAATCCGCATATCCTTGTTGGACAGTGGAGCTGTAGTATGCCTTTGAAATGACAAGTGGGTTTTTTTCTCCACTTTTCCTGTAAGGTTCTGATCACATCCGTAGGGTTTTTAAGCGAATGGTTCTTTTTTTTTAGGAGAATGTGATTTTACTAAAGTAGAAATATCAACGCAGAATTATAAGCAATCGATGGAAAGATAACAGTTAGTGTGATACAAATTCACCTGAAAGAAGGCTTGAAATAGGCCAATTACCTTAATACTTCACATCTGCAACAGGTGTAGGAAATATCTCTGTTTTTCATGTTGGTAAAGATATGTTTCAATTAGTATGTTGCAAATCTGTTCAGTACATCACTTATCGCGGTAGGGAATTCGGTTAGGAACGCTTAGCATCGCTGAGAAATGAAGTAAAGGAATGGAAATCTCCTCACAGTCGGATAATGCAATTTTCTCATTCATCCTTATCCTTTAGATGAGTTTTGTTTTTTAGTGGCCTATGTTTGCTATCATCAATCAATTCATGACCTATCCTTTCAAATCAAATTCGAATTCTTAATCTGCTTAGGTTCAAGAATTTACAGGATCTGGAAGTTCTCTCAAATTCGCCTCGAACTGGTTGGATAGAGTTAATATTGTCGCTGCAGCACTAATCTGCAATTCGCTGGACAGTCCAGCGCAGCGACGTTGCCGAGCGACGTCAGTTGAACTGCCATTTCCTATTCACCAACTGATAGAATCATGTTACTTTATACATATGTTGTTGTCTTGTTTATGAACCACGTGCTTCAACATAAATGAATACATTGTCTTGCCTTCACTATCGGATCACATTGGGTTTGACACTGAACGTTACAAAGGAGAGAATTCTCGTACAATTATGACTGATTAATATATCGCATGGCAGTCTACATACCATTGGTGCACAGTGAACTTCACTAGAGCAACATAATCAGGCGAGAGAGACGTCGCTTCCAATTTTTTTCTGCATGTACAATAAAATGTATATTTTTAGATCGTGTACCTTCAGGCGCTTTTGATGAAATTCCACTCAGTAGGAAATTATATTCTGTTGGTTGTTGAGTGTTTGTTGATCGACATACTGCACGAAATAATCGCTCAGTTTGCAGGAACGGTTTGTTGTTGGTTTCACTCATACAAAAGTAGAAGTATTGTACAGGTATGTAGTGTTCATTTAAAAAAATAAGTGGATGAAAATTTCCAAAATTTCTCCAGTAAAACTAGTCCAACGGGGCTCCAACTCCTCAAATTGAAAATGGCTCAACAATGGACCTCTGTCTGCCGGGTTTGTTGAACGAAAAAGAAAACGGTGCCCGGTTCAACGGTCTGTTTCAAAATCGGCAAACGAAGGTCCCGTGTTGGCCTCCCGTTGAACGGTTGATTTGACGTTCATTGGACCAACGAAGGACCACCGTTGAGCGTTTTTTTTTCTAAGAGGGAAACAATTGTTGCTTTTTGAATTTCTGGTAGAATGATTTTCTGGCACACATAACCTTTCTTCTGGGGAAAATACCGGAACTGGACAGGTTGAAACAGTTAAACAACTGTAATGAGTAATTAGAGCTCTATCAGTAATACCACAACGCACGAAAGAAAAATGAAGGTTCCACAAAATATGTAAATAATTATGCCATCAAGCCACCCACTTAGAATAAAACGTTCAACGGTGGTCCTTCATTGGTCCAATGAAAGTCCAATCAATCGTTCAACGGGAGGCCAACACGGGACCTTCGTTTGCCGATTTTGAAACAGACCGTTGAACCGCATGCCATTTTTTTCGTTCAACAAACCCGGCAGACAGAGGTCCATTGTTGGGCCATTTTTAACATGAGGAGTTGGAGCCCCGTTGAACTAGTTTTACTGCAGAATTTCTGAAGTTTTTTCCACTTATTTGTTTAAACTAACAATACATACCTGCACAATACTTCTACTTCACGTAGAATAACAACAAATTTTCTTTCTATGTAAAGGTTACACTTAATTTTCACACTATTTTTGCAAGAGAAAAAAACAACAACAAACCGTTCCAGCAAATTGAACGAATATTTCGTGCAATATATCGTTCAACAAGCGCTCAAAAACCAACAAAATTGAACGGCCTGTTGAGAGGGCAGCCATTAATGCAATAACCACACTAACTACACTGAAAATAATTTGCACGCTAGCATCATGTTCAAAGCATTCCCTCTCAGCAAGCGGTTCTATTTTGTTTGTCGTTGAGCGCTTATTGAACGAAATACTGCACGAAATATTCGTTCAGTTTGTTGGAACGGTTTGTTGTTGTTTTTTCTCTTGCAAAAATAGTGTGAAAATTAGGTTTACTTCCATATAGAAAGAAGATTTGTTGTTAATCTACGTGAGGTAGAAGTATTGTACAGGTATATTGTCAAAGACTAACAGACAGGACACTCAAATTAGATGCTTCAATCATTTTAATGGTCATTTCGAATATTCCTTTAGTCGGGACAGTACACGCATATGTCATGATGTCACCACGTTACCCTATCAAAAACATCCTGTCTGTCATCTAGACTGTGTTCATTTTTTTCGTTTACCAACAGAGTTGCCATTCATACAGAATTACCATTAATGTATTGATTTGTATACGTCCATGCGAATTTCATGTAGGATACAGATTTAATACATATTGCCAAAACTATATACATAATTGTGCTACTTCTCATCCTTCAACGCAATACAAAATCGAACCCGTTTTGTTACAATATTTACTTGCTTCTGATCTACCGCCACTTAATTTCGGATGAAAATTACCAACACAACAAAAAATAATCTAAATGAGCAAAGTTGAGAAAAAAAAATGGTTACCTTCCAACATCGCTAAAAAGTTAAATATATTATCAACGTAATCCAAGGATTTATTGTGATGATTCATTTTCAAATATTGTGATGAAATCAGGCATGCCTGCAAGCAGCTGATCGGCGTTTACAAACGAGGGGAAACCAACTAGTAGAACAACTTTTACATAACACAAGGGGTGTACCGATAGTAAATAGTTCGCGCAGTACAATATAGGTAGAATTAGCAAAGATAAACTCAAGATGGAATAACACATGGATCAATAAGTCCCGAGACTAACAATGGAAACAACATTTTTTTGCAAATCTTTTTTTATTTATCAACATAATCATAACCTTTTAGGGTGAAACAATGGTTCCAAAGTTTTTCCAATTTTTCAATACCATGTTTATAGAAAAAATTATCTTTCGCTTCCAAATAAGCTTCAGTTTCAGCGATGACCTCCTCATTTGAGCCAAATCTTTTTCCCTGGAGCATTTTTTTAAGATCAGCAAAGAGCCAGTAGTCACTGGGGGCTAAATCTGGCGAGTATGGGGGGTGGAGAAGCAGATCAAAGCCTAATTCGGTCAATTTCGCCATTGTTTTGTTCATTGCTGTTTTTGTTCCATCGAAAGCAATCGCGGCACCCACTTGGAAAAAACCTTTTTCATGCTCAATTTTTCACGAAGGATGGTAAATACACTTCCATATGATATCTGTGTCATCTCAGCAATCTCACAGAGCTTCACTTTACGATCTTTCATTATAATTTTTGTCACTTCACTCACATTTTCCGGTGTAACGGCTTCCACAGGTCTACCTGAGCGTTCCGCGTCATTTGTGTCGGTACGACCACGTTTAAACTCGGCGAACCACCGACAAATCGTTGCTTTTGATGGACAAGAGTCCGGATAACATTTTTCAATCCATTGTTTCGCTTTCACGGTGTTTTTACCCATTAAAAAACAATGTTTTATCAAAACACGAAACTCGGGTTTTTCCATTTTTTAAACAAACTACAAAACGACTTTACTCCAACCTCGATAACTCAGCTGTTTCTGGTCGGATCGACTTAAAATTTTGACCCGTTTCAAGCAAAGGTTAGTACTCTAGAAAGACGTGCTTACTGGTTTACTACGAGCGCCATCTCTGCTTTAGTCTCGGGACTTATTGATCCATGTGTTAGTCTATGATTTTTCATATACCATTAAAATAGGACCCCTCGATGAAATCGGTTCACCGTCAGTTGCAGTACAATTGTTATTTAAAACAAAACAATTAGCGTCGAATCGCTACACGCGTCGTAACTATGACAATGTTTGTTTATGTAGAATTAATCTTAAGTTGCAATATGGAAGAAATCGCGGTATTTTGCTGCATATCGAGTGGATCTTGAGACAGAAAAGCAAAAGTCTGGCAACAATGCAACAACCGTTTCCGGCAGAGAATTTTACCTTACGGTTATTCACGGTTCTGTTTCGGTCAGATTCATGCCATACAAGATTGGCAGAACTGTTTTGAATCGGTTCTACATTTTTACCATCTTAATTTTATTTTTTCAATAAAAAAAGGATTTGAAAGGCAAAAAGTTATTGTGGTATCGTGATATCAGATCTCAACTAATAAATTCCTTGCGTTCAAGGTAGGCTATCCAATGTCCCAGTTTGCGACATTCTTGCTTGTCGTGACGCTCCTTACATGAAACTTCTTTATTATTTCATTAAGTCCATTGGAGTTCAAATTTAAATTTTATTTTATGATAGATTGTTTTCTCTTCCATGAGTTCAACCAATAGCCAGCTATCTTATATTAAATAAAAGTGATAAACTGATACAAACAAACTTGAAATAGTTATAAGATCATGTACAAAATAAATGTATGTCATTTAATGTAATTTATAATAGCAACTCACTTGATAAAAACATTGTTTAGATTAACTAATGAATACCAACATACTAATAAGATATTCGAAATGTATTAGGTTTAAAGTACTATGTATTGTGGATATCACGGCGAAGAAAAACTTATGTATATTGATTATTTTACGTTTCGCATTCAGCTCATCAGTACATTAGCAGATTATGTTGACTGCTAATGCCACCTCGCGGATCAACATAATCCGCTAAGCAGACGTAAAGTCATTGCTATTTACAACGCACTTATTTACACCGGAGTGCAATGACTTTACGTCTGCTTAGCGGATTATGTTGATCCGCGAGGTGGCATTAGCAGTCAACATAATCTGCTAATGCACTGATGAGCTGAATGCGAAACGTAAAATACGAAATATTTATGAAATAAACGTATTTATGAAAAAAAAGGTTATTGCCCATAATATATACTAATAATGGAAAATGTTATTGCCAATAACATTGCTTTTCCACTACCAAACCTATCGACATTTAAATCTCATTTACCTCGTTTCATGATTCGTTTTTTGTGTGTACATGCGGGATTGACGAATATCAAATGAAGTCGAAAAAAAAAGAAAAAATGAAGAAGACATAAATAAACAAGACACGTACGGCGAGATAATGATGCAATTTCGCCTGGTTTAATTTTGACAGCAGCCGAAATGCAGCCAGCCTTCTGACTGTTGCCGGAATTCCTCACAAGCGGAGGAAACGGAATTTTGGTTCCAGGAGCTACGTAATTACAAAACTGTACCGAAGTTAAGCGTCACAAAAATGACGGGTGAGAAATGTCATAACAAACATAACAGGAGGATGTGAACACGAATAAAGATGATAATCGTTCATATTCTTTGATTGTGTGAATTTTGCTACTTTTACTGTTTCGCTTCCAGATTTGATTACACAAAAGACTGACTTATTGGTGACCAATACTTTCTACTGCACAGTTAAATAACACGGAACGAATGAGAGTAGAAAAAATAGCAACATGCAGAATTTTGATGTCGATTATTTCATTTCGGATTTGCACGTTGCAGTAGAAGAAACTTTCGAAATTCTGTTCGGGTTTCATTTCTGGCATTCAGAAGGGCTAAATTGTGGAATTCTTCACGATATCAAACACTGTACGAAGCATTTTATTTGCACTCGTTTGGTGCGAATTTTGCACAAAGCTAATCAAATTATTCTAGATTTACACCAAACTGATGTACCTACTTTTCCTTCGAATTTCCTTCCTTCTCATCTTTCTCTGGAGCCTTTTGTCGCTCAGGGTTCGAGCATTTTTTCGATGCTCTGATTGTTATCTAATTGTGCCAAGACGTTGTAGATGCCGGAACGGGCGTATCCGGCGTCCACAAAGTTTCGCACGATGTTCGTTTTCGACACGGCGGTTTGTTGAACGCGCACACTTTTGAACGAAGTTGTTTCACTGTTTTTGCCCTCACGGTTAGAGTTCGACTAATATAGCTGTCAATTTTTGTCTGCTGACTCATGGGTTACTATCATTGATGCTACGTCGGTAGTTTCGTCAGTGCGGGTAGAGGTAAATTCAGGAAAAATCGGGAAATATTGTCATTTTTTTTTAAATGCAATCGTTATGGCAAGAATCCAGCTGAAACGAAACCGATAAAAACCGACTGTAAAAATTCTCTGCCGAAAACAATTGCTGCATTTTTGCCAAACCCTTTCCCGAATTCTGGTAGAATTCTAGCAAAATATGCTGGCACACAGCCTTTTTTCTGGGGAATACACTGGAACAGAACAGGTTGAAATAGGTCAACAATTGTAATAAGTAATTAGAGTTCTTTCAGTAATACCACAAAATATGAAAATAATAATGGCATCATGCCAGCCATTAATGCAATAACCACACTAACTAGTTCCACAAAAAAAATCTATTCCCAACTCATGCTTAATCAGTTATCGCCCATTTGAACAATATTGTTTATAGCTGGCCAAGCTATTATTTAAAGTGGTAGGATAACCGACCGGCACTTGAAACTGACCTTCCGGAACGGCCAACTAAATTTTAAACATCTTTACTACCGATAGTCATTTTGGGTTCACTACATTTCTATACCTCTGGTGGCGGCAACAAAGGGTTTAATGAAAACATTAAACGAACGACTGAGGCCGTAAAGATAAATATTTTATGCGGAAAGGTCCTTCGGTGGACATTCCGTATACAAACTAGACAGGAAATGAACCTCAGTTAGCCCGGCAACGTTGGGGCTTCGCATAATCTTGATCCCGAGTCGAACGGACCACTTATTTCCATGATAGAGGATTGTTTATCTGACAAACATCATAGCTTCCTTAAAAAAAAATGAAAACAAGATTAAATAAATCCTAATGTCAAATCAGTAAATTAACTGAAAAAAACAAACGCAACGAATCGAAAAAGAATGACAGTCGATGCTCGCCCACTTTGATTGGATTTAGTTCGAATACATTTTGACGCGGCACTAATTTTTATTTTTCTAATCCAAATACACAACCGATTTCGAAATCCCGGCAAACATTGTTCGGCGTCTAAACACGAAAAGCCGTTATCAGAAAATTGATCTCGTTTCGCACCCGAGGCGTGCAAACAGGCTTCCGAACAGTCAAGTACTCGCCTAATTAGGATAAAACGGAGTAAAATGCCAAATGTGAGAAGGAATAAAGCGAAGCCACACTTTACATCCGCAAATAATTCTAAACCATCCCAGCTTCAAACACGCGGGAAAATGAATACTTTTCATCGAAACCGAGAGTAATAATCAAATTCGTTCCATTCTTACACCGGATTGTTTTGATCCGTTTTCCCCTCGAATGTAGAGACGTGAAAATTCGGTAAAATTGGCAGAAAAAACACACTTCCGATCGAGCCGAAACAAACGAGAGATAGGTGCAAGTTCATCCGCCACCGACGGGAATTAAAAGCAGCTAATTAGCCGTAAATACTAGAAATTTATGGCCCTTATTGATACGATAAAGAACCCGAGTTGGATTTCAGATCAAGCGAAAACCGGATTTAATGAAAAGATAGTCAGTCCCGGTTTATTTTTTTTCTTTCGTGTAGTTGTCGATTAGTAATTAAAATTCGGAAACCGTTCCATTCTAATTTGGAGCTGTTAATCCATTGAGGTTTCTATGCCCGCTGAAAAATGAACGGTGGCCCTACTGAAAAATGGGTGGCCAACACGTTTCCTGATGAAAACAAAACAATATGTAAAAGCGATTCACACGCAGCATCAAGCGGCTATCACCTGAATGGAACGATTACGGAACAACAACATTAATTGTAAGCAATTCATATGAAAGGACACTACGTCAAGTTCACGGAACTTTTTAACGTCGGATACGTGAGCAATATTCGGCTAAATAAAATTAATAAACTAATATGGACGTCGACCGAAGTTGATTGATCGTCTGAACTGTGTTTAATGCATTCGTTTCCTGATGAAAACAAACCAATCTCATTTGCATTTGTGGTTGTAAGCAGAGATGCCAGATATTTTCATAGAAAATCTGTATTGATTTGTATAAAATATCTGTATTTATCTGTATTCGCTAATAAAATGAAATTTCTTCAATACAATTATGTTAAAAGGTGTTATTCCAATAGATTATGGTTATAGAGTGGTAGATTAAATTTCATATCTTATATTATATTCATCGACGAAATTTTATAGTTTTTTCCTATCAACAACATTTAAATTATGGTGCCATATACTTGTCTTATTTGAAAATGTTCACTTCATAAGTTGAGATGGATTTCCAAAACCCAATATGCAACGTCGAGTCAGGTAATGCAACTGTCAGTCTGGCAATAATGTTTCATGATGCCAAGACTTGTCTAACTTTTAAGTTCAATTTAGTTTCAAATTTTAATATAAATGGATTTCAGTGTTCTTCATTAAATATCTGCACAAAAAATATATGTTTTAAAAAATGATTTGTACGTTGATTCCTAAACGTTTATCTCGTCATTGCAATCAAATACTAATAGATAGCTCAAATACTAATAGATAGTTTAATTTTTTCCTTAATACTTTTGGTGAAATCTGTATAAATCTGTATTAAATTTAAGAAATCTGTAAGCAATCTGTAATCTGTATTAAATCTGTATGCGCATGTAAAAATCTGTATAATACAGATAAATCTGTATAAATGGCATCTCTGGTTGTAAGTGAGCTGTCATAGAGCCTAATGCTGAAAAGAACAACAACATTTTGTTTTCACGCTAGTATTTGTATGGTTGATATAACTTCACATACAAAACAGTTTATTGAACTGAAACTTTTAAGGATTATCAAGAGTTCAAATAGTCACATACAGAGAGTGGCGCATTTTGTAGTATTGTAATTTTCACTGGCGGTTAACAAAGATTGCTATACGACAAGATAGCGACAACCCTGATTTCTTGTTTGTGGTTCCAATATTCTGAGTTCTGTCAATTGTTTCTGGTATCAATCTTCTTTACTCTGGTTTCAGGATTCTAGTATCTACATTTTGACCTTTGACTTCTGGCTTCCAGTTTTCGCCTCCTGGCCTGTTCTTCTGGTTTTTGTCCACAGGCTTCTCGATGCTGGATTCTGACGTCTAGCTTCTGTCATCTGGTTTCCGGCTTCCGAGTTGTTTTCGGGCTTTCAGAGGTTGGATACTTCTTCGACTTCTAGCTCCGTGCTTCTGGCTCAAGGCTTCTACCTTCTGGATTCCAGCTTCTGTCCTAGGGCTCCTGAATGCTAGGCTCTAGTTTCTGTCTTCGGTTTCCATTTTTCCAGCTTCTGGCTACTGGTTTATTGCTCCTGGCTTCTGTCTTCTAGCTAATATTTTTAAACTTTTGAGTGCAGGATTCTGGTTTTTCTTCTTAGGCTAAAGTTCTCCGGTTGTTGATTTCTGATTTCTAGCTTCTTGTTTCTGGTTCCAAGGTTCTGAACTCTGCCAATTGTTTCTGGTTTCAAGATTTTTGCTCTAGTTTCAAGCTTCTAGTCTTCTGGTTTCTGTCCTCAGGCTTTCCGATGCTGGATTTTGACTCCTATTTATGACATCTGGTTCCCGGGTTTCCAAAAGTCGGATGCTGGATTTCGGCTTCTACCTCCTGGATTCCGGTTTCCGTATATGAGCTCCTGAATGCTAGGTTCAAGATTTTGTCCTAGGTTTCAAGTTCTGAGGCCTCTAGTTTATGGTTTCAGGTTTCTCTCGTCTGTCTTCTAGCTAATGGTTTTGGGTTCATAAACCCAGGATCCTGGCTTCGGATTTCTTGCGTCTTGTTTCTCGCACCTAGTTTTAGTTTTTGGCGTCTGGGTTTTAGATTCTGGCATTGGCCGTCTGATATCTGCCTACTGGCTTTTGTCATCTGGTTTCGAGATGCAGATCTCTGACTCCTAGCTTCTGGCATTTGATTTCCGGTTTCGGGATTAACTGCGGGTTTCCAGATGTTGGATGCTGGATTCTGGCTTCTAGCTCCTTGATTCTGGTTCCCGGCTTTTGCGTTCTGCATTCCAGCTTCTGTCCGTGGGCTCCAGAATGCTAGGTTTTAGCTTATATGCTCGGTTTCTAGTTCTCAGGCTTCTGGTTTATTGAATTTAAACCTATGTCCATGAGCTTCTGAATGCAGTGCTCTTGCTTCCGTTCCTGTGATCTTGCGCATGTCCTTCTAATCAGGGCTTGTATTGTGAATCCTCAAACGAACGAAGCAACAAAAAATATCTGCTCTGAACACTTTGCTTGACATAGCTGAATGAGAGACCTATATTAGAGAGAAACTGGATGCGTGAGAGTATATGCTACTGAGCAGACCAATTCCCCTTGCCAAGTAAACTGTCTGTGCTCTCCGTCTCAGTTAACACATGAACTAAGCAATCCATGACAATGTAATGAAATGAAGGGTTCGCTCTCGTTAGTATTGTACGAGAAAGAAGACCTTGCCTCACGGTGTGCTACAAGACGCGAAGCAAAGTCATATAGGCAATGTTTACGGTTTATTTTTAAAAAGTAGGTTTACAGAAATCATTTTTAACATAATGTTCGCATCCCAAGACCAAATTTGATCACATTTCGAACATACTTTAAACATTTTATAGCAGAAGTTTTGCATTTGAGCCCATTTTCAAAACGATCAATTTGTTTCTTGGCAGTTTACACTGTGTATATATCCTAGAAACACTAAAAGCAATGTTCTTTAAATTAATATTCATCGGAACTAAAAGTTATGAAACTAGTTTCCTCATAGGCATCTACAATATGAGAACCATTCATCAAATGCTAACCTCATGAAGCATAGGTCTCAGCAAGCGGGCATATTCATGAACTAATGAACGAACGAAGCAGCTCTCCTGGCTTGGGTTGCGCTGTGAATTCTACCTGACATACGAATGTGTGTGAATAGCACAGATGGTGAAACTCTTTCGTTCATATTCGTTGCTTCAATTTGCAAGCCCTGCTGCCAGCATAGTCCAGGTCTCGTGGCCATAGAGAACAACCGGTCTGATTAGCGTTTTGTAGATGGTCAATTTCGTGCGGTGGCGTACTTTTCTCGATCGGAGGGTTTTTCTGAGTCCAAAGTACGCTCGATTCCCTGCCAAACTACGTCTATGAATTTCTCTGCTGGTGTCATTATCGGCGGTCACCAGTGAGCCCAAATACACGAACTCGTCAACCACCTCGATATCGTCACCGTCTATCAATATTCGTGGTGGGAGGCGTAGTGTTTCTTCTCTAGAGCCTCTTCCTCTCATGTATTTTGTGTTTGATGCATTTATGGCCAGTCCGATACGCCTAGCTTCAGCTTTCAGTCCGATGTAGGTTTCCGTCATCTTCTCAAGGTTACGTATCACAATATCGATATCGCCAGTGAAGCCAAAAAGATGTACGGACTTTCGGAAGATCGTACCACTCGTGTCGATCCTTGCTCTTCGAATCACACCTTCCAAGGCAATATTGAACAAGATACAAGAGAGTCCATCACCTTGCACGTAGCCCTCTCCGAGATTCGAAAGCACACCACACCACTTAGAAGCTCTCGTTTCAGTCTCCTGGTTTCTGCTTTTTGGATACTTGGGCTTCTGTATGCTGTATTCTAGCTTCTTTCCAGTTTTCGAGCTTAATGCATTTGCCCTCATGCTTCTGGTTTCTAATTTCTAGCTTCTTGTTACTGGCTCCAAGTGTCGGAGTTCTTCCTCTGGTTTGTTTCTGGTTTCAAGCCCGCTGGCTTATGTCTGCGGAATTCTGGTTTCTCGTTTCTGACTTGGTTTTCGGTTTCGGATTTCTGGTTCGTGCCTTCCACCTTCTGGCTCTGTCTTGGACTTCCGGGTCAGAATTACAATTAATTGACTCAAGTGGCACGTTCCCCTAGCTCTTGCTTCTTGTGCTTCTGAATGCTGTACAGAAAAAAAATAATGATTGTCTGGACATGTAAATCAATAGTACTATGAAATATACATAAGTTGAATCAATAATTTGATTGAAGACCATAATCGATGTTAAACTTAATTAGAATGCTGGGACTTTCCAATAAGTGTTATTTTAATAATATATAAAAAGAACTGTAAAATAACTTTAAATACTAATTTTATCATTTGTAGCGTGCACTACGGTGTAACGGAACTGTCTGCTGTATCGTTTCCCAGATCTACGAACAAGTGGCTTAAGCGCCACCTCTTACGAGGACCACTTGTCACGTTCAAGGTTGCCCGACTAGAAACTCCGCCTCAGAGCGGGTCAGATTACAATAATCTTGGGGAAAACGAAACGGAAGACGCAAACATCAAAGGGTACTCCGAGTCAAAGGTCGATCCCTAATAATCACCTAACGAATCCGCGAATAAACAACCGATTTTCCCAACCAACTCGCAGATTCCTCACTGGCAGAACCCCTAAGAACAACCAAATAATAGCCAGCGAAGAAACCAGAGTGGGGACTGTTTTCCCGAGCAGTCCAACCCAGAGTACTGAAACACAAACTATTAACGAAACGACCGCGAACCAGAGACCCTTTAAAGAGACAAAACTACCGGAATATTACTTCAAATGACAACACATAATCTTAAGAACGTGAATCACTATCGAACATTTATTCGACCAACAAACACCTAACGGTTTCTATTTAAATTCAAACATTTATTCGAATTTCCTAGTTACTAAACTATATTCGAACATTAATTCGACACACTACATATATTATCCTAACTTACTCCTAATTACATTTCCTACATACGAAAAAAATTACATTTTTTATTTCCCGGTTCAGGGCCCTAGCAAGTGCGGGTGGAGATTCTGGACGGTACTATAATTTCGGAGCTTTTATATCACCCTGCGCAGGGATTTAGGCGTTTACTCACTCTTATTAGTCGACCAGCCTTCTTTCTGCTACCTGCTACGTCGTATTGCTGCGCACGGTACTAATTCCGCGCAGATGTGTCGCTGTCGATATTTGCGCTTCCTAGCGCAGATTCTCCGGGTGAGGTCCTCGGGTTGAAGGGTAACTGCTGGTAGTGTTGGACCTCAAAACAGCATACCAGCAACAAAAAACGGAGCAGAGTCCGGCACGCGGCGAATTTGCGATGGCCGCAGATGACACGTGGAATCGTTGTGTCCTTCGTTTTGATGGTAACTAACCATACGGTCACGAGCAGATGGATCAGGCGTGGTGGCAGGAGGACGGATGAACTTCGCTGGCGGTGCGGTTGTAGCTTCACCAAGCGCAAAATCTGAAATTAAAAGCCGTCGTACGGCTGATCGACATTGTAAGCTATTGTCTACACGCCGTACGTTAACCTTTTTTATTACCTTTTGATGGTCTTCGCACTTGCACGCAAAGTCTCCGCACTTTCAACTAACTCCTAACTGCGCTAATACCTATTTGAAATAAACTCTGTAACTTTGCCTGCTTTAAAAAAAGTCTCATGTTATAAGACTAACCTGTTTCGAACATGAACTACACAAATTTAACCACTCTGATCTCTTCCACTGATCAAATTGAAATGATTGATCAGAGAAACTGTTAATCCTCAGATACGAGATTTTGGATTTAAGAAACCGGAAATCGCATTACGAACCCATATTGGACTACTCAGAACCGAACCGAATTCTCGTTTTCCCTTTAGTAGTCCACATCTAACCGTCTCATATCCCCAAATCAACGAACTTCGGGTCAATGTTTGAATATCAAGAACATGAAAAGTAAGTCGCATCGTCGCTTCGCGAGTCCAAAGGTCACGATACAGCAAAGAGAGACAGAATTGGAGAGAATAGGCAATCGGCATCTACGCAAGCGGCGCATTCTAAATTGCCGCCCGATGTTCATTCTTCCAACTTTAGGTAGGGAAAGAAAGCTTAATCGATAAGCTAGGCAACCATATCGAAGTGACGGAAGCAAACTTTTTAATTGAAACCACGTGATTGCTACACATTGTGGGCTCTAGCCTATCCTTTAAGTTTGTAGTTCTCGAGCTACTGTTTCGGAGTTGTGACCAATTTGATGTTTCAAATTTATCTACATAAGAAACCTCTTTCAACTGCACGACATTTTTAATCAAACAATTGTTTATAGTACAAAACCAATTCACTTTCTTTTCAGAAGCTCTTCTATACTCATGTCGACGATCTCATAAATTGTCTGTAGTAATTTATATCCCCACAGACGCTTGCAACCCAATTCATTATCCATGGAGTCGTACGATTCTGGCACTATCAGTAAGTCAGCTACAGTATGAACCGGAAAAAGTAATATCATTTACACACAACGTAGAAAATCGGTACTACAGTCCGACCACGATGGCGAATGGACAGGTGACAAGATTTTTCTATGTGGGAGTGAGGTTGTCATTTTTTATTGGAAAAACAAGTAGATATGAGGAAGAATAGTTTTAATAGCGACCGTTTCACGATCATCCGTTGAATCATATCTAGTTTCTATAACCGAGAGCAAATTTTCATTTCATATTTACCAAGACGGGGAAACTTGATAACTTGGAGAAATTAAACTACATACTAACAAGAAAAAACATATATCGACGTGAACATTTCATAAGGGCACATAAACCAATGAGAGATTCTCTTTGTTTACTTTCTCTTCTGTTAATTACACCTAAATTTTCACGTTCGCTTACCAAATTTGCATATAGAATGAAAGAAAATATCTCCTGCTTTGTAATGGTATCATACATGTAACGAACAATTGCGTAATAACGCAGATATAATCGAAAGAGAAAGTAAACAAAGAGAATTTGTCAATTGTTTTAAGGCCCTTTTGAAATGTTCACGTCGGTATCAGCTTTGAAATAGAATTTTGAACCATGTTTTTGGCATTAAAAATGCCTTACTCTTCACTATATGGGGCCGGGTGTCAATTAAAAGTTTCAAAAATAGTCGCGTAACCTTTTTGTGTCATAATTTTGAACGTTAATAACTCGGTCATTTGTTGATGGATTGTTATAATTTAACAACCAATCGATTCGGGAACTTTTAACTTAAACATGTATGATGACGTCGTTTCAGTATTTCAATAGCATACTATTGAAAAAATGGTTGGAATCGACCTATGTTTTCATCCACCAATCCCAGCTGAGGAAATTGACGTCATTTTCTTGTTCGGCATAGGAGGCTTTGCGTCATGCACAAAAAACACCGCATCGTTATGCGTAGTATGAAGAGAAATCTATAAATATATGCTGCAAAATATTTCTTTGTCTAGTCGATGCTTGACTTGTATGAAACAAGTAGCAAAGATAAACTCAAGATTACAATGTCCCATACGATTCATCGAAAATTATCGAACCAGTAATCGTGAACCAGTGAACTTAGTAATGGTGTAATTTTGTTGACCCTTCGTTAAAAAGCGTCGATAAACATTTGAAAATGACGGTAACATACCATAGCAACAATACAAGTTTGGAAGGAAGTAAACATACCGCACAAAATATGTTGCAACATCCATTCGCTTTAATGCTTCTTAAGATAAGAATATTGCAAATTGAATAGATTCTTAGCAACAATTCTAATTGATTTTTGTTTTCCTGTTGCAACATCCACTCGATATGCAGCGGAAAACTGCAATTTCTATCGTATTGCAACTTAAGGTTAATTCTATATAAACAAACACTGTCAAAGTTACGACGCATGTAGCGATTCGACGCTTGTTGTTTTGTTTTAAATAATAATTGAAGTACAACTGACGGTGAACCGAAATCATCGAGGGGTCCTATTTGAATGGTACTTGAGAAATCGTAGACTATTCCATCTTGAGTTTATCTTTGCAAGTAGCTCGTCCAGTGAGCTGATGACTGGATTGTATATGCGTTCACTCGCTGGATTGTCGCTTTTGCATTATGTGTTGGTGAAATTTCCTGCTATCAGCGCAACACCGTTTTCGCTTGAGTATCCTATATATCATTCAGTATTGAAGAACAGAATGAGCGTTATTACCGGTTCTTTTGAAACAGCCCATGTTTTTAGTAAATCTTTGGCAATAAAAATGTCCTACTCTTCACTATACGGGGCCAGGGGTCAATTAAAAGTTTCAAAAATAACCGCGTAACCTTTTTGCGTCATATTTTGAACGTTAATAACTCATTCGTTTGTTGATGGATTGACATAATTTAACAACCAATCGATTCGGAAACTTTTAACTTAAACATGTATGACTACGTTGTTTCAGTATTTCAATAGCATACTATTGAAAAAATGGTTAGAATTGACCTATGTTTTCATCCACCAATCCCAGCTGAGGAAATTGACGTCATTTTCTTGTTCGGCATAGGAGGCTTTGCGTCATGCATAAAAACACCGCATCATTCTGCGTAGTTCGAAGAGGATTCTATAAATATATGCTGCAAATCATTTCTTGATTTCAGTTCATGCTTGGCTGTGAATGAAACAAGTAGCTCGTCCAGTGAGGTGATGACTAGATTGTATATGCGTTCGCTCGTTGGATTGTCGCTTTTGCTAAATCTTCACTGTACGAGGCAGGTGTCAATTTAAAAAATTTACAAAAATAACCGCGTAACCTTTTTCTGTCATAGTTTTGAGGCCTTAGAACTCAGTCATTAGTTGATGAATTTATATAATTTAACTACCAATCGATTCAAAATCATTTAACTTAAACTTATGCGGTAACGTCATTTAAGTATTTCAATTGCATTGGATGGAATTGACCTATGTTTTCGCGATCTATAAATATATGCACGAATACATTTCTGCTTTAGTTCACCCATGGCTTAGCTTGATTCTCCGGTAACTAGCAGGCCAACTTAGAATTATCGGCGATTGATTTTTCGAACCTAATTTGAAGCGCTTGTATCTCTGCGATTTATTGATAAATTTTCCTCATTTAACTTGATTCGAAAAAGTTTGAAAATGTTTTAATTTGTCAACGGGTAGTTTGCATATTGAAATCTCCATTTACATACGAACGGTGGCGCGCAAATAAATTCAGTATAAAGTTGTGTTATGATGATAATCATAGATGATTCTTTTTCATTAAATGTGGCTAAATACAAAGAATTATCTCTCAGCATAATCCCTCAGACCCTATTATTAAGCCAAACAATAATCGAAGTATAAAGCATAATATTTTGGTCTAACCTTGCTTCCCAGAATCTTGAGAAGGGATCCAGACTAAGTGTAGTGTCATTTAAAGGATATTTTCCAAAAATTTTCAAATGTAAAAATTTGTTGAAGGCATAAAATAGAGTAGAATCAATTGTTTTGAAAGAATCTAATTGTCGTTTTGATCATTCGCTAAAAATGTAAACACTAAAAGCAGAGTAAGTTTATAATTCTTCACTGTTTAATGAATCCACCATCATCTTTATTTTTGTATTGATTATGGGTATCTTAGAATTATTACATTTTTAATGTAATCGTAATCGGTCGTGTCTTGCATACAACCCTCTAATTTTTTTTCAGATGTTTACTTGCGTGGATCTCGGTACCATATTTAATTTCATAAGAAAATTACAAACACAGCCAAAACCGCGCAATCTCTCCACCAGTGTTAATTTTACATCGTGTAACCCTTCATCAGCAATCACCAAATGACGGATGGCTGTCACCGTCTGTCATTCCAATGATACTTATGGCAATAGTGATGATTATGATGATGCAGAAATCTCCTGACACTGGCTAGTGAGTGATAAAGTTTTGCAATGTTCAGAAGAACTTTCATAATATGATGACAACTGTATGCTAATAACCGTTGCTCACCCCGGGAATCACCAAAGAAAGATGACAAACCGACATCCACGAACTGGAATGGAACTCAAAAAAAGAACAAACGACAGTGGCTCACTTTCTAGAATGAATAATGAAGCAAATCTAGAAAATCTGGAATGAAAGCGAACGCTGAACTGTTGTCCTGCTTGCCGAAGGTCGATTCAACAAGGTCTGGTGCAGCTACTCCCATCCTCCTCACCAAAAAAAAAAAAAAAAACCCGAAGTTAGGAGCACATTCCGTTGATGATGGGTTATGAATGAACAGATTCTTTGCACTCCCTTGGTGGGTATATCCTTTATCACTTCCGACGGTACGCTCAAGGATACTAGTTTTCATCCGAGAGGGGTGAGCAAACGATTAATAATCATTAGCCGGGTTTTCTTAGAGCTAGATTGCATTTTGCCTTTTCGCTTTCTGTACGGAAAGGGTCAGCTCCAGACTAACTGGTGAAGAATTATAAATGGGAAAATATGTTGAAGTTGGCAATTGGGGGGCAAAATTATAAATTGAAAAACGGTTCTTTCTGGTACCAACCTGTAATTTGTACATTCCGATGGGGAATAGGACATTTAGTTTCACCATGCGATTCGTCTGTGTAAAGGAAAATTGCATGGCTAGTACTACGATTCAATTGACACTAAGATTCGTTTCAAATCGGATCAAACTGTTGGGAATATTGGATCAAAGATAATTATTGAAGACATGACTGTTCCTACGAAAATAAAAGTTCAATCTGGTTCCGCTAGGAGGAGCGCAAGGCTTGTTGAGTTGTAAACATTTCCACTGAAAGTGTGCCATGAGTGAAACAAAATCAAATGTCAATATTTCCTCTCATTTCGCTACCGTGAATCGCGTTATTGAGTAATGTACTTCCGTTTCAATATATAAATTTCCAAAGGTGATTTATTTTCACTAATAAAAGTTTTATAAACTACCATGCGTCTCCATTAATATCCGTTTAGAAGGAAACGCGTGGCACCTGGATCTATCAGATGCTTGGAGATTGCCGAAATGAAATGGAATCAATGAAGTTCGCACTTCGGGCAAGGTTTAGTAGCAAAGAAGCATGACAAAACGATCATTATTTGAAATGATGAAATACACTGAAATCTCCATTTACATACGAACAAAACGATGGCTCGCAATTTAATTGGATTAAATTCAGTACCAATTTGATACAGTTAAAACGCTTCAAAAGAATCAGAATAAAATTCTGGAAGTTATCCTAGAGTGGCCTTCTCGGTTTAGTATAGCAACTATGACAATATTCGTTTATGTATTAATAAAATCAAGTTACAATATGAACTAAATTGCAGAATTTTGCTGCGTATCCAGTGGTTCTTAGTATGCGAAAGTAAACAATCAATGGAACAAAATATTTTCAGTGAACTGTTTCACATGTTTACTTCCTTGTATTGTTGCCATAGTATTTAACACTCTAACGACACTTTTTCTGAGTTTACTGGTTCACGCATACTGATTCAACGTTCCTCGATCACAATATATAAAATCTTCTCTTCAATCGATCTACTGTTTATAAAATTAATAAGTTTGTACGTTCTCTTTCTCGAAAATTGTTATTACCATAAAAACTTGGAGTAGGTAATGTCAGAGACATAGCCGCGAGATTGACGTAGGACTGCATTCGAGATTTGTATAGATAGCAATTGATTTGATACCGTTTAAGATATTGTAGTCCTGAAAAGGACCACTCGGTTTCGAAAGATTGCGTTTGTATTCTAGGAATTGAAGCGGCATTTTAAGACAGTTGTCTAAATAAGTTTTTTACGGTACTTTTGGGGTCCCGAGAAGAACGGCTTTGGAGTCCTGGAAAGGACTATTTTGTTACTGATGATTACGTTTGTATTCCAGGAAGAAGGGCGCCAATCAGTGTCATTTGTAAGTTTGAGCCTTAACCTAGAAGAAATCATTGCATAAATATTAGAGCTGTGCGCCGCCGCGCCACGCCGCCGCCGCCGATAATTTCGACACGCCGCCAATTTAAGAAAAAGATGATCAGCGCGCCGGTTATCCCATTTTAATCGTGCCGCCGATAATATTACATCAGCCGAAAAAATGATTTTATCAATGTGGAAAATTGTTTACAGTTTTCATGAAAATTCATTGAAAATTTCAGTACAGTCACTTTACTCCTACTTATACTGAAAATCAGTACTACCGATGTCAACCGAAGCCAATGTCATTTGATTCAAAATCTATTTCCTGTCTTTATTTAAAAGGTTTTGAGCTATTGGCACATTATCGCAACATTATCGGTCGCGACATCTGAAAATGAAAAATGGAACCAAGAAAAGGAGGGTTCTTCCGAAAAAAATAAATAATGTTAGGTTTTTTCGGATTAACATTTTTTTTAGAAACCGGTGTAGTGTTGATTTCTCGGGTACTAGAATGTTTAGCGATCGAGTACTATTTATTTTGGATACTTTATTTGTTATTCCCGGGCATTTGAATAATGGAATTGAACAAAGTTTCATGCTCCATTCTAAATAAACGTTAGTTTTCGCACAATAAATTAAGATCAACGTTACCAACTCAAAGTAAAAACATTTTCTTTTACTTCTACTATGACTTTTCAAATGAATTTACCCGTTTTTATAAGAAATCGTTACAAATGTGAAGTAATTAAAATTTGAATTTGTTAATTTGATATTATTTTTGATATCTGAATGAATTTGAGCGACAAATCGATTTTATGTTAATTACATACGTACGAAAAAGATATATTTATTTTTTGAGTTGATAAAACGATTTTTATACATTATAATTATCAACTATGTAAAAAGCGATTTGAAAAATAGTTCCGTATAAAACTTCATATTTCTTGCTCATAATAAAAAAAACCCTTTGTATATGAATGAAATATTTATTTAAACAATAGTCAACCATCTCCAAATAATCGCACTTATACTCATCTCAATTTCTCTTCTAATTCGATGCATTTGAAACCATTTACCATCTCTATTCACTACGTTGGCTTTAATGGATCACATAAACATTAGGATCTTTGATTGTAGGTCGACAAAACAATAAGATAGAGAAATTGTCCTGTGTGAATCAATATTAAAATTTCAAATATGTTGATAATTGATTACGCCGAATCGCGCCGCCTCCGCCGCCGATGTTTTCAGGAAATAGCGTCACGCCGATTCGCCGCCGCCGCTGGTCAAAAAGACGTTTCAGCCGCCGATGTTGACAATTTTGATCGGCGCACAGCTCTAATAAATATAATCGTAACACAAGTCGTACAGAATTTTCTCGTCAGAAAATACAATGTTCGGAAATTGACCGCTTTCGGCCAAACGAAGCAACTCCTTCGCTCTCTCAAGTCAAGTTTTTTTTTTCGCGTTCACTTTTGGCAAAATGCTTTCTTGCACTTGTAAAAAATACAACTCCGAACTATCATTTAGCAAATTTCTAGAGAGCTGATGCCCGTGTGTCAGCTGCGCGAGCGGCCTGAAGTTGGTTACACTTCGAGTGCCGGACCCTGTATCAAAATGCTATACGGGATTCATTTCTGGCTATCAGAAAGGCAAATTGTGGAATTCTCTCAATATTGAACATTGTTCGGAATATTTTTTTTTGAATACGATGCAGCCAAATACTAGTTTTATTTGCAGAACCGTTTCAAAACAGATCTGTCTGTATTACATGGCAAGAATACGGCAGAAACAGAACCGTGAATATTCGCTAGGCAAAATTCTCTGCCGGAAACGGTTGTTGCCATATTCTTGCCGGAGTTCTGACGGTGTGGGTGTAAAGCACTTTGTTTTGCTAGAAATATCTTATGATATAACATTTTTTTCTGTCATCCCCGTAGTTCGTCTCCGTAATCGTTCAAATTTTTTAATTAAGTTACTACAATTTTTAAACTAACTTACTACAATGTGAAATGTGCTATATTTTACCACTTTCGAATATTG
The DNA here is from genome assembly GCF_030247185.1 of Malaya genurostris. NCBI lineage: Eukaryota > Metazoa > Arthropoda > Insecta > Diptera > Culicidae > Malaya > Malaya genurostris. The sequence continues at coordinate 127,948,617 of NC_080570.1, read as the reverse complement.
GTTATTACTGGAATAGTAAGGAAAATGATTGTGATCGTGTCAAAACATTCGGAAAAGTAACTAAACTTGCTCACTTGGTTGACTTTACACAAACAGTTGCTGTCAAAAAAAAGTTCTGTTCATTTTGTGAGGTTGTTCGTGTAAAACCTACCCGCTTGTGAGGAATTCTGGCAACCGTCAGGCTGCATTCTGGCAGCTGTTAAAATTGCGTCATTATCTCGCCGTATGTGTTTTGTTTATTTCTCTCATCCTTCTTTTTTTCTTTTTCTTTATTCGACTCCATTTGATATTCGTCAATCCCGCATACAAAAAATGAATCTTGAGACGAGTTAAATGAGATTGAAATATTGGTATGTTTGATAGTGAGAAAGCACTGTTCATAATTATTATTATGAAGGGCAATAACCTATTGCCTTTCAAATGACTTAAAAAAAAAACCAAGGCGCAAAAAATTTCAAGACGGTTCTACAACTGATTCAAAACAATTCTGTCAATCTTGTGTGGCAAGAATCTGACAGAAACAGAACCGTTAATAACCGCTAGGCGAAATTCTCTGCCGGAAACAGTTGTTGCATTTTTGCCAGACTTAGCCAGCCATCTGGGGAGAAATCTGCCCGCCGCGTACAAGTGGGTAATAGGGGACGCTGCATATTCCCAGTGAGTTTGGTCTGATTAGTGTAACGCCATTTTATTATACTCCAGCTACAGAAATAGATGGCTTTGTCACAGATTTTCAACAAACTTCAAAAGTTTATGTATGAGTTCAAAAAAAGAACTGCTCTTGATTCTGTTGTGTATATAATTGAATTGTCATACTTTAAGTAACTTTTCGTTGCGAATATAACTTGAAATCAGCAAGAAAACTGTCTTGAAAATCAATAAAAAATAAAAAATAACTTGAAATCAACAAGAAAGCAATGTCGGAAAAACAGAAGAAAACGAATTGGCAATTTAGTTCGCCATATCTCACTCAACTCCTGCAGATTTTCGAATTAACCGATTGACGACGAAATCCATTTCAAATCGGTTTTTCATAGAATTCCGGAATGATTAGGAACTCTGAATGCTGAATACCACATGTAATTTGAGTGAAATTTTTGATCCATTCGGATTTCACGTGGTGCATGAAAACGTTATCTGACAATTCGGCCTCATATTCCCTGCTAACTCGTCAAGAATTTGATTCGGAATTCAGCATGATTTTCAAATAGATTACGAATCAGATGCAACAACCGATTCCGACTCGGATCGGTTCGGAATCGGTTGTTGCATCTGATTCGAAATCCATTTGAAACCCCAAACTGAATTCCGAATAAAATTCCCGACGAGTAAACTGGGCAGTGTTTGCATAACTTTTCTACTCTCGACACAGAGTGAGATGTCAACATCCATGTCACACACTTCACGCTCTATGCTTCAGAGCAAGGCTTATTATTTTCAAATTAAAAGAGAAATAATTGAAACATATTTTTTCATTTACGGTAAAAAAACCATGCTCACAATTTTGCTCAATTGAAGCAGAACAGTTTGACAAAAAATACACCATACGAGGCCCGATTAAATACCGTAATAATGCATGTTCCGCCTAATGAAAGATGTTTACAATTCCCGTCGCAATATGGCGTCGGTTTAATACCGTTTCGCTGTCATCAGTAGCATATCATAGAATCATTGTCCGTGTTTTTTGCATGCAAATATTTGCACGCCTCATTGCTGTCGCTCAGTAATTTAGTTTCGCAATTGAAATCCAATGCACTCATTTGTCTGTTTTCAGTATTTATCACGCAAACTTTCACTCTGCATCCCGGCCTCGACTACTTCCCGGTCCAGAGTTACATACATGGAATATCCATTGTATCGTCAGTGCGCCACAACGCTTCAAAAAAGTTTTTTTTTGTGTGACTGCACACAGTGCTTCGAAAACATTGAATAAAAATCAATTTGCGCGAAAAACTAACTGGACACACGCACACACATACATCCAGTAGATGACAAAAACAAGCACATTCCACGAAAAACCGCAAACTCCATTATCTGTGCTCAGCTCAGAAGTGGCACTGTTATTCTCATTTACACGCAAATGAGTTTCGACGGTTCCGATCCAACAACAGACAGGAAAATACATGAACGTGGCGCGATGAGCAACAGCTATCTAAACTGGTTTTCTATTCTCAGGAACGGTTTTTTATAATGTTCTATTGTTTTTTTTCTATTTCCATTTAGAACATTTTTTTGCAAAACACGCGATCTCACCAAACAATCTTTTAAAGTACACTACTTTAGTCCTCATGATCCATATGCTTTTTTGTACTTCGGATGGAATTTTATTTGAAGGAAAAAAATTCTGCAATTGAAAAGAGTGACTATATCGAACCATGCTTAACTTCCTTGGATATACCGAAAATATCTACATCATTATGATGTAATACTTCATATTGGAAATGTACTTGAGTTATTGTATACCATATTATTCACTCATTGTTAGGGGGAATTCAAACTCTGGATTTAATTCCTAGTAGATCTACAATACGTAGTAGATGCGCATGGTTTAGTTTGAGTGAATTTTATATCCAATGGGTAATGGCTAGGTAGTAAATACTTTTATATATCGAATGGTGGGATCTAGCTTCACATTGAATCATTTGCTAATTATTACATCATTGACCAAATATTTCCATTACATTTATTCCGATAAAATAATTCAAAAACATTAACCGTAAAAGCTCAGTAAATGATCATTTCTTTTGTCGTTAATACGAGTTACTTTACTATGGGGCGTCTTTTCAAAATTTATCCTGAGATAATTTTTTGATCGTGACTATTTCTTGTTTTATCTAACGTATCAACATAATTTTGCTACATGTCATCGGAAATATGATCATAAATTGACGACAACATAATCATAAATAATTCAAAATTAAGTTTTCTGAAATGTTTAGTATCAACGAGTATGACGAAGGAAAGCTCATACCGCGTTAGAGTCAAAATTTTGAAACCTCATAGCTTAGTGATCTGTAGGAGGATTTCTATAATCTAACTACCAATAAATTCAAAATTTTCCGCTTGACCATGTATGGCAACTATATTGAAGTGTTACAATAGTACACAATTGAAAACCCTGTTTAATTTGACTCATTTCAGCCAATCAGAACACGTTTCAAGTAAGAGAACAAAATAACTGCTGCTGCACAACTGTAGCGGTATAAAAGATGAACATCGAATATTTACCCACTATTTTCTGTGAAACGGTTGTCGAAGCAAGACATACGGGAGAACAACACCGAAGACCTTACGCTTTTGGAATGAAGCGAGCAATGGGCACATTGTCGCAAAGCTGATTTACCGGTAGCGACACCTGCCAATGAAAAATGGAACCAAGAAAAGGAGGATTCTTTCGGAAATTTTCATATCGGCAGTAGTGATTTGCAACATTTTTATCGTTTATTCAAGAGTACAAATAGATATCAGCAATAAAAGTACACTCGGAGTAGAAGAAAATCGATTTCAAAGTGATTACTACTACTTTTTTAGTGTAAGCTACGATTAAACATGGAAAATCTACAGAAATGTGTGAAATTGGGTAAGGTTAGGTTTTTTCGGATCAATATTTTTTTAAACAGAAACCAGTGTAATGTTGATTGCTCGAGTACTAGAATGTATAGCGATCGAGTACTATTTATTTTGGATACTTTATTTGTTATTTTCGGGCATTTGAAAAATGGTATCAAACTAAGTTTAATGCTCTATTCTGAATAAACGGAAGATTTCGCACAATAAATTAAGATCAACATTACCACCTCAAAGTAAAAACTTTTTCTTTAACTTCTATTATGATTTTTTAAATGAATTTGCCCGTTTTCATAAGAAATCGTTGAAAAGGTGGAGTAATTAGAAAATTTTCCTACCGATTTGACAGCTCTTGCTGAAAGTACACTGAAAATCATTTCTACCTATTTTTTGAGGAGATATCACTCATTGTCGAGCTCTTCTATAAGCTACCGAAAATTAGGGTGTCTCTGCTCAAACTTTGAGTTGATCGGTAAAAATGAGCAGCGTGCTTTTTTATGGCATATCAGGAATCAGAACAAATTGGCTCAAATGGCACGTTCCCCTTGATATTTGGAGATTTGTGCCTTGCCATCAATTTGTTTTTAGCATCATTTTCCCGATATATAAGAGGGAAGGATTGAAAGGAAATGGTAAGGGTTGGACTAGGAGGATGGGAAAAATTGACGACACAAAAACACATAAAAGCAGAAGTAAATTCTGCACCCCTAAGGGATGCTGAACAATCTGCTGAGGATCACATTTAGTGGAAGCAGAAGGAAATTCTGAACCTCTACGAGGTCCCGAACAGTCTGCTGTTAATAAAACCTCCAACCCCCGAGAGGATTTAGAGATCTTACAAAAGCGACACCATTCTGCACTCCCGGAAGAATGCAGAACGACTCGCAGTATGTACGAGCAGAAGTAAATTCGGTACCCCCCAGAGGATGCCAAACAATCTGCCAAACCCTATTTAAGGTGAATACAGAAGGGATTCATTCACTCCAGGAAGAACGATGAACCCTTCTGACTATAGCTCCTTACCACATTGGGTGAGAAACGAGAGAATATCCTTCAATTTTAGCTCCGCATACACAGACTCAACCATGTATGGAGAACCAAAAACCCGGATACGTAGCTGCGTCAATGCGGGACAGTTACATATCAGATGATATGAAGTACCATAATCGCATTCACACAAATCACACGAATAATACTCAGCACGTTGAATAGTAGCCATGTGATAATTGAGTTTGCAATGTCCAGTCAGAGCTCTGACCAGAATACTTCAATGATACTTGGAGAAATGCTGTAGACACTTTGACATTTTCAGATTTAAATCTGGTAGAAATGCTTTTGTCTGAGCGCAAGTTTGCAAGCTGCGCCAGTAGCTGGCATGTTTGGATGCAGCCCAAGAACGTATCTTGTGCTTCATCCAACTAGTTGAAAGTGGTAAAGCTGGTTCAGGACCAACGAAATCATTCGTTGCACCAGCTCTAGCCAACTCATCAGCCCATTCATTTCCAGTAATACCAGAATGGCCGGGTACCCATATGAAGTAAACAGCATTTGAAATGCTGAGGTCTTCAATTTGAGTTCGACATGCGATCACTAGATTCGACCGTGAGTCATTCGAACTGAGTGCTTTTAAGGCTGCCTGACTGTCGGAACAAAAATAAATACGTTTACCACAGATCCTCTGCTGAAGTGCCGATTGTACTCCACACAGAATTGCGTAGATTTCTGCTTGGAACACAGTACAGTATCTACCAAGTGAATGAGACTGCTCCAGCCTATTTCACGACAGTAGATACCAGCACCAGCACGACCATTCAACAGAGAACCGTCCGTAAAACAAACTATGTGTTCATCAAGTTGTCGTTCCAGACAACCAGACAATCATTCCTAACGAAGAGGATAGCTCACATTGAATGTTTTAAAAGGAAAACTGCATGTGAGAGTTAGGTCACTAGGAGCGAGTAAATACTCATCCCACGGAACCATTTGAGACCACAAGCGAGTGTGACTGGTAGCATATTCTAATGGGTTACTGTTCCAAAGCCCTGTAACCCTAAGACGGTATGCACAAGATAATGCTTCTTGTTTTAGGAACACATGTAGTGGTTTAATGCACAGTAGCGCCTCTAGAGCAGCAGTAGGAGTTGTCGTGAATGCTCCTGTCATCGCCATTAGGACCATCCTTTGGAGATGATTTAGCTTTGACTGAACTGTCGCGACTTCTCCTTTCTGCCACCATACAAGACATCCATATGCTAAAATTGGTCTAACGATAGTTGTGTAGATCCAATGAATATATCTGGGTTTGAGTCCCCATGATTTTCCAAAAGCTCGTCTGCATTGGCCGAAAGCCATGCAAGCTCTTTTAATCCTGAAATCAATGTGAGCAGACCAATTCAGTTTTGAGTCAAGAATAACCCCGACGTATTTAACTTGATCGACCACAGTGACCCCTGAACCAAAGAACTGTAACGGACGAGCTCCTGTAATTATCCTACGATGAGTGAAAAGCACCATTGATGTTTTGCCCGGATTTACAGATAATCCAAACCTGACAACACCATTGTTCAACAGATCGCAGGGCTTGCTGCATTAAATCAAAGAGAGTGTTAATGCTTATACCGGTCATCAATATATGATAATCGTCGGCAAAACCATAAGTCGGAAGTCCAAGGTTATTAAGTTTCCTTAACAAACTATCAGCGACTAGGTTCCATAAAAGTGGGGATAGTACACCACCTTGAGGACACCCACAGACACTCAGCTTTCTAATCTCTGGCCTGCCGAAGCGATGATCAAAGAAGTTGATTGCTAAGCATTGCGTGTATCCAGTAAGGGAAAAACCCAAGATATTCCGTTCACGACTGCAATGTTTAACCTCCTGCAGCCATTCAGCCATCGGCACGGAAATACACCTTGACTTAGGAGTTCCTATTTTTGTGGCCTTTTACGACATGGAATAGGAAACCAGTGGATCAATTCTTGGTAAAAAATAATTCCGCCGGATGCCACACGGCTTACCTGTTTGGTGGACTTATACCACCGGTACAGGTGGACCGTAGCGTTATTCTTAGCAGTTGGGAAACCGCTACCGACACTACACGGCTATCTAGGCTGCTCAGAGAGGGAAGTTAACATTGATGGTCAACTTCCATGGATGGCCGAGCAGCCGGTCAACTGAAAATCATTTCTGCCTATTTTTTGAGGAGATATCACTCATTGTCGAGCTCTTCTATAAGCTACCGAAAATTAGGGTGTCTCTGCTCAAACTTTGAGTTGATCGGTAAAAATGAGCAGCGTGCTTTTTTATGGCATAACTTTTGTACTAAACTTACATTTACCTAAATTTTGAGGTCATCACTCGTTACCCAAAATTGGGGAGATGCACTTTAGTTGATTTTAGGTAGGTTTTGACCCAAAATTAGGTATCGACTGGTAAGAGTGTATCATCTCTAAACAAGCAGCGCCTCTACATTTCAGTTTTGCCACAATATGCCATTAGAATTGTGCCGAAGAACTGTCGCAGTAGGAAACTCAACAAACCCACTCCAAAAGCCTGCTAACCCTGTTGGAATGAAGCGAGCAGCAGAATGGTGTAAAGGAACTTCGTGGGGAAAACACTTTTTTAACAGTGATTTGCGTTTCCAGTGTGCAGCATTGGATGTCGTCAGAGCTTCATGGGAGCGCTGTGTTTCAAAACACCACTGCTCAGTTAAGTTGACCGGAATTTGAGTAGGAATTAATTGAGAGTTCCAAATGTATTGTCGCTGCCGCACTAATTTGTTATTTGGTGGAACTGTCATTTCCTATATTCATCAATTGATTAAATCACAGATAACAGACTCAAACAAATTTGTTGATAATCCTCAGTCACCCTACTGCCACCAACTCGACTATTTGCCGCGATTTTTCACGATCCACTACATTTCGGAAATATACAAAACCCTCCTGTCTGTTATAGAAATAGTCCAACTACAACAAATTGAACACCTCTCACACCATTTCCCCAAGTGTCAAGGACAACTGTATATCCATATCGTTTGAAGCACACGAGAATTCGACCGGAATAATTGTCATTTTAACCAACAGCAAAACAAAAATTTTGCGTTAAGTGAATGCTGCACCCAAAACAGTGTCGATCGTAGTGACACCTGCAGTATTCGCTACGCTGATTGAGCAAATTTTACACACAGTCCATATCAACTGCTTTTCAAAGAAGGGCGTCATTTACATACGTAAACAAATCGAGTTGCTCTCTCCTACTAATAAATGCTTGAAAATCCTACAATTTTGCCTAAAAATTCGGATTCTAAAAAATCTCAATCTTAGTAATACAAAGAACTATAAAGGGCGAAACTGTTATTTCATTTGTTTACGTAAATTTCGCCGTCCGTGCTCCATATCAATAAACAGGGCGATACTTCAATTGCTAAAAATGCAGGGCGAAACTATTTATTTTCGTTTTTTGAGAAGGTTTCTGAACTTTTTATTACTGGAAATAGTAAATGAGACGATAAAATTATCCGCAGATTTATCTTATATATATATAGAAAATGTGGAAAAATTGCATACTTTTTAAAGATAAACCAGCAGTTCATCGATTTATCAAGAATTGTTCGGAGAATATACGATTATTTCTAAATAGGAATTGAAACCAAAGCCAAAACATTCATCGATGGTTTCTCCATTTACTGCCAATGTTAGATATGCCCTTCTTTGAAAAACAGCTGATATGCACTCAAATAAAAATTCACGTTCGATTCACTTGAAAAATCACGTAGAATGGTTTCAAATGTCAAATTGAATATTTTACGTGACGAAAATGAATGTTATACCATCATCCCCTAAAATGAATAGAGTCATCACATAAGGTTTACGTGAATTGACCAAACGTCAAACAATCTACGTGAATTTCCAGTGTGAAAACCTCGAGTTTGAAAATGGCGAGCAGTGGCCCTCGAAGTGTAAGTAGTGTAAATATTTGCGTGAAAAGTTATTTAATTACAATTTTTTACTCCATCGACCGGACCATTCCAGTATAAAAGTTTCCATGTGTTCAACTGGACCGAGTGCCTGCGTGAGTCCGGAAGTTTACCCGCTCCTGCCGAATGCTTCAAACAGGCCGTCGGTATGAAGCTAGAGACACTGGAACCATGTAATGCGACTTCAACCTGCATCGGTAGTGTTGTGGGAGTTCTTGGATCTCGAATTCGGCTTCGGTTGGATGGCAGTGACAACGGTTGGATGGCAGTGGCTTGTCGATTTGAGATACCACGACGTTATTAGTTGCTTTTTAAGCCGTTGGAATTATATGACAATTTTCTGAAATAAATGTTTTATATTTCATGGCATTTTTCATTTCATAGATTTATATCAAAATCTGGAATCTCCCTTTTGACTTCAACCAATATATAAAATAGTAATTTTCTGGTATCTAAATTTGATATGAACTGATAGATAAATGTGATATGAACAGTAAATTACATTTTACCTATGAAACACGTAACTTTTACTGGATTATGCATTAAACAGCTTTTAAATGCCAGTCCATTAAAACCTACGTGAAAAATAGGGTGGAAAATATTCACATAACTTTTCACGTAACTATAATATGATTATTATTTTGAGTGTGTGAGCCCGCTTCAGTTCCAGCAAACCCTCTTAGAAAAAAACGTTCAACGGTGGTCCTTCATTGGTCCAATACGTTGGATCATTGGTCCAATGAAAGTCCAATCAATCGTTCAACGGGAGGCCAACACGGGACCTTCGTTTGCCGATTTTGAAACAGACCGTTGAACCGAATGCCATTTTTTTCGTTTAATAAACCCGACAGACAGAGGTCCATTGTTGAGCCATTTTAAACATGAGGAGTTGGAGCCCCGTTGGACTAGTTTTACTGTAGAATTTCTGAAGTTTTCTCCACTTATTTGTTTAAACTAACAATACATACCTGCACAATACTTCTACTTCACGTAGAATAACAACAAATTTTCTTTCTATGTAAAGGTAACACTTAATTTTCACACTATTTTTGCAAGAGAAAAAAACAACAACAAACCGTTCCAGCAAATCGAACGAATATTTCGTGCAATTTGTCGTTCAACAAGCGCCCAAAGACCAACAAAATTGAACGGCATGCTGAGAGGGGAGTAACAGAGACGTCAAATTGCTCATGTTTTCTGGATATTTAAACCAAATACAAATAATAATACCCCTAAGTCCCATACAAACGAACCGCCAATGTTTTGTTCACAGCCTGAACAAGTAAGCCTAGCAAATTACTCCCTTTCGTTGCGATAGTTTGAAAATGTGGAAGGAGATCGTTTCTGGCAACCCTTCATGCTAGTTGCTACGGCGCAAAACAAGTTTGTTTGTTTATGTTTTCCGTTGTTGTATTGCAACAAATTCAAAGATACACTCCAGCTAATCGATGAATGAAGAATTGCGATATTTTTTGGCAGTGATAGGACTTTATTTCATAGACGGGCCTTGGTGTGGAACATGGGTACGATTCGTATACGTACCACGGAAACAGCGATTAGCGCTCTACACGATAAAATAAAAGTTAAAAGAGAAACAAATGCAAGCTGTCTATGCGTTTTCCCAATAGTCACTCATATATGCGTGACCCAGACAAATTGATTATAGCCCGAACGGTGGCAGACACAACAGTTTTTCTTTCATGATGGATAAACTTATTAATTGAATTATTTTCTATTAGTATTATGACGTAAAGGTTCCCCGCATTTAGCAGATGTTGGAAAAATTCCTACTCCTCTGACGGGAGTGATTTGCAATGTGAAGAACGGATGGCTACCATAACGATTCGGTGAACAGTGCCGAGACATTCTAACATATTATACTGAGCAATTTCCGAAAAGCCAAGGAGCAAATTTCTGAAAAGCCAAGGAGGACAAAAAACAAACTCCGATATGGAATAACCATATCTCATACACAACAACATAATTCAAGTTTATTTTTCACTACAATAAACAGTAACTATGGTGAACTTGTTCTTACCCTTCAGTGTTGCTAGTTTTATAGAAAACTCGTTAAAGTACATTGTCACTCTGACAGTGTATCATGACAGTGTACCGCACGATGCAAAATGTGTCCTTGAAAATTTGTCGAAGTACTCCGTATTATAATTTGTATTTGTTTAAACCATGTTATATCATACATATTTTGTTGTCTAGATTTTGACTCACGTGAATAAATTTTCTTGCTTTCACTATCGGAGTTCGTCACAACAGAATATCTCTTTTTGGATACGTTTTAAGTTGGTTTAAGCATGTTTAGGAATCGATGGATTTGAAACTGAATGTTACATGGTAGTGAAATTTCGTGAATGTTTAATCTGCAAGCACAAAACTTACTGGATCCCCCTGTAACCACTTTTTGTTTTAAATTATAGAGGCTTTAACATCTTAGGTCATTCGCCTCTTCGGACCTGTAAAACTTTTTGACCCTATGTGCGGGGTTGGGAATCGAACCCAGGCGGGCTGCGTGAAAGGCATCGACTATCCCATCACGCTATACCCGTCCCCGCTGTAACCACATGTTTTATCTTATTTGGAATCCAATTGGAAGTCACAATGAATTCCGAGTCAAATTTCGGACGAGTGTACACGCCAAGAGCTATCTCAGTTAAGTTTTGAACTTGTCTTGTCCTGCCCTTCTACCTCATACCTAGCTATCAAAGTACACTTTTCGACACTTCAACTATTTCAACTAAAATGATTTTAAACAACCATCACGTCCGAAATAAAAATAATGGATTAAGACTCGACTATTTGACGAATCGGAGACCTACCCATGTTATATAAATCTCGGCGTATTTCTCCCGGCTATAAATTACATAAATTACACTAGTGGAGCAATTTTGTTGCCATATTCGAAACAGAGACGTGGACAAATTGGGCTTCAGACGGCTTAAATATACATAAGAAAACTAAATTCGTAATTTAAGTTAGTAAAAGAGGCGTATGAAATGTGAAAAATGCCGATAGAATTGCAGGGAATCACTCAGCATGTCAAGTCTATCTTGTGGTCACGACTTTCCTCCTCAGCAGCTTGTGATTGAGAGAGGTCGATGTCAGTTAATGCTTGCTCTCGTTCGGAGTCAAGGATTGCTGCGTCGAATGTTGGTGGATTTTCGATCTGACATCGATGTAGCTGTCAAATATGAAACATTTCGTATTCACATCCCACTAAAAATAGAGAAAAACTAAAAACACTTCTTAAACGGAATACTTTCAATGAAAGCACAGCTAACGAATCATAAATTGAGAATAAGCGGAATAAATGGCTATGATTTGAGCTCACCATAATCTATAGAGTATGAAGAATGAGAAATAAAATGAAAAGGAAAATGATATTTTCTTAAAAGCTCGAAAGAATAGATAAGCAAACATTCTCTCAAAAAATTAGAAAATAAAAAAAATCTTTTTTTGAAACAAGCCATACTTTAGCAATCAAGAGTTCTGGTAACTGAAAGTAGGGAAAAAGAAACTCCCGCAATTGTAGCTTTTTACGACATGGAAGCAAGAACCCAGTGGATCTTGCTTGGAAAAATCAGCGTAATGTTGGATGCATATATAGTCCAATGCACGTGCGAATGTGTTGGTGTGGCTATTCTCAGCAGTTGAAAGGTTAATGCTAGTGTGAGTATGTCGAAATAACCCAGTGAATTTTGTCGAGCCGCATCGTGCCAATTATTGAAGACACATATGCAATGAAAAACACTGCAATGCCAAGAGAACAGTCGAGAAAGACATAAAATCGTTCATGAAACTCTATATCACGTAATGGAACTGTCTTCTACTTGGTTCATTAGTTCATAGCTTACGAAATTCTATATGCATTTTCGCAGTGTATGATTATGAGTCAAAAATGTTTTACCTCAGTGTAAAATTGAACCCACAACAAACTTTGACTTCGGCTTGCACACGTTCTAATTTCGTATATGAATAGATCTGCGCACTCTGCATCGGTGTCAGTAACAGAGAAGTCAAATTGCTCAATTGTAATTTTCACTGGTGGTTAACAAAGATTGTGATGCGACAAAATGCAGCAAAGATAGCGAAACTGCCATTCGCATCGATTTAACCCTTTCGAGACCATAAACCAGAAAAATATTTTTTTTAATTGACCGTTATATGTCAATGCTTTTATAACCAGAATAATTATACAATGATACTTTGTATTAATCGATGTCTTTTTCTTCAAAATCTCGGGCTTCACTCGAACATTCATTGCAAAAATAAACTACTATAAAAAATTGCAATCGTCTACTTTAAACATTCAGTCGTTTTTGACAGATACATATGTTACTTGTTAATGCTTTTAGTAAACAAACAAACAATTCTTATCGCTAGAGAAAATTGCCTTTTAACAGTTCGGCTGAAAAGTTCGTATCGTTTAATAGAAACACACATTTTTTTGCCATAATTCGTTTTTATTATTCAACATAATTGCCATCAGAGGCGATACAGCGTTTATAGCGATCTTCCAACTTTTCGATACCATTTTTGTAGTACGATTTGTCATTTGCCTCAAAATAGGCCTCAGTTTCAGCGATTACCTCTTCATTGCTTCTAAATTTTTTACCAGCGAGCATTCTCTTGAGGTCTGAGAACAGGAAAAAGTCACTGGAGGCCAAATCTTGAGAATACGGTTAATGAGGGAGCAATTCGAAGCCCAATTCGTTCAATTTCAGCATGGTTTTCATCGACTTGTGACACGGTGCATTGTCTTGATGAAACAAAACTTTTTTCTTCTTCAAATGAGGCCGTTTTTTTGAAATTTCGTCCTTCAAACGCTCTAATAACGCTATGTAATAGTCACTGTTGATGGTTTTTCCTATTTCAAGGTAGTCGATGAAAATTATACCATGCGAATCCCAAAATACAGACGCCATAACCTTACCGGCCGATTGTTGAGTCTTTCAACGCTTTGGGTTCGGTTCATCGCGTGCAGTCCACTCAGCTGACTGTCGATTGGACTCCGGAGTGAAGTGATGGAGCCATGTTTCGTCCATTGTTATATATCGACGAAAAAATCGGTTTTATTTCGATATAACAGCTCCAAACACTGCTCAGAATCATCAATTCGTTGTTGTTTTTGATCGATTGTGAGCTCACGCGGCACCCATTTTGCACAAAGCTTTTTCATATCCAAATATTCGTGAATAATATGTCCAACACGTTCCTTTGATATATTTAGGGTGTCAGCTATCTCGATTAACTTCACTTTACGGTCATTGAAAACCATTTTGTGGATTTTTTTCACGTTTTCATCGGTAACAGCCTCTTTTGGATGTCCACTGCGTTCATCGTCTTCGGTGCTCATATGACCAGTACGAAATTTTGCAAACCACTTACGAATTGTTGCTTCGCCCGGTGCAGAGTCTGGATAACACTCATCAAGCTATTTTTTGGTATCGGCGGCACTTTTTTTCATCAAAAAGTAGTGTTTCATCAACACACGAAATTCCTTTTTTTCATTTTTTTCACCCTAACAAAAGTAGCTTCACTCAAAATGCAATATCTCACAAACTAATAATCAGACAGCTGTCAAATTTATACACGTATCTTTTGAAGGTTGGTACTAACTGAAAATGGTATGGATTTAATTCTAGTGGCGCCCTCTCATTGAAACGTTACGAACTTTTCAGCCGATCTGTTAAATCTATAATTACCTTTAATCGACCAGATGATTTATTTCTTTATTCGCTCTAATGCTTGATAGAAAAATGCTGTTAACTTCAGTACAACAGACAGCGAAGGGGTTGAAACAACTGTCCAACTCCTGGGCAGAGATGCCAGGTAATATTCTCACCTCTACGAACTAGGAATCCTGCAATGCAATTTTAAAATTCTGTAAATTAGATTATTGTGAATAAAGTTTCAAAAATTTGTTGAAAATCTGCTTACAAAAGAAATCGGCAAATTTACATGCAAATCTGCAACCTGGAACCTGTGATTCTGACGCTCATAATTTCGCTATTCTGCGGCGATTCCGTCGCATTCTGTGCTCCGCTGAAAACCACAACATAAAAAAAGTTCCCGCTTGATAGGGATTCTGACAGCCAGTAAAAATCTGCTTCGATTCCGCCAGCTGTCAAAATAGCATTGGCAGATTTGGACCGTTGTTCCGTCGGTCATGCCTGGTGAGTCCGCATTTTTTTCTTTTTCATATCAATTTAGTTTAGGTCACGGATATTCTATCTTTTGGACATTTACGAACAAACACAGGAAAGAGTTTTCAACGTTGGTGGATATTTAACCTCTTTTTCAGGTTTTAGTATCATAAATGAATTACAACATTCAAGATGATTTGAATGTTTGGTTTTTGATTATTTTTCAGTAAAATAGCGAAAGAATTTTTTATGGGAAGAATAAAATTTTTAGTGAAAGTCAAGCTAACGTAAATGATCAAGGTTTTGAATATCTACTACTGAGATTTTCGTAGTAGTTTCTTCTCTTGGCAAACACACATGTGTAAGGCAGTTCAATTTTGAAGTCCATTCCGGAATCCAACGTCACCGCAGCTCATTAGAAGCAGACAACCATCATGAATTCAAGAATGGCTGCCGAAACTTTCTTTACGTACACATACCGTCGGCGCCGGTGCCGGGTAAGAAAAACACTTAACCGAACGAAATCATCTCAACCGCAACTCAGCCAAAACGGGTAGTTTTCCCTACGAGAAAACTTAAATTACCTCCAGAAATCCCGCAGTTTAACTCGGAAGCTTACCGGGCACCAGGTAGGCAGATAGATTGCTGCTCGGAACAGTGGAAACTCACCGGGATAAGTTTTAACTAGGACAACCATTCGAATGGGTGTGTCGGTTGAGAATGCAATAACGTCCCAAATGCCATTGTCATTCGACTGTTTGTTTCAACTGATTGTGCAACTTATCGTCGACTATACTGATTATTCGAGTCAAAATTGAATTACATTCTAAATTAGTAATAGCGATGTTTATTGAAATTGCGTGTCACTTGAATTTTAAGCCTAATTCAAGTTCTAAAATGATGAAGTATTGTTGTGAAATTATTACCTATTTAGTAATAGTTTGGCTGTGATTCAAGTATGAACACAACTCCTTAGCCCTACCGGAGGATCATTCACAGCCGGATCCAGCAGCGTCCCTTGTGTCGTTCTTTCCTGTTCGCACCGCACAAAGTTGGAAAGTGATACAATTGGGTCGGTCCCGGGGTTTGTTTCGTAAACTTTCTTGCCGCAATTCATCGACATTATGTTTTGCAAACTTTTAGCTCAGAACTTTTCTCGGTGGCAGTGAAATACCTTGCCGGAGAGCAACCTTGGCTTAGGTTAGGGCAAAGGTGAAACTTTATCTGTAATTATCTTTTGTAAATAATAGTGTGCCGTTTCGGGGAGCCGACTCTGATCGGTCGGCTGGTCCCTTTTCGTGTTCTATACCTCTCCAGGATATATGTGTGTTTGTATATGCCCAGGCAGACAAGCGGACAAGTTTCCAACTCGTACCGGCTAACCGAAGAGCTTTGGATCGGATTAATGTGCAAATATTTGTCTGTTGGGTTTTGCTGGTTCGACTCAAAGTCTATATCTTATGGCGTCCGGTGTTGGTTATGTTTATCGAGCTGGAACTGAGCCTATAGTGTTTGATTGAAGGATTCAAATAGGGTGTGAGTCGGTTGGTCAAGAAGTTCTAGGATAGGAGAATCACCAATGCTGTAATATAGAGTTTTTTCAGATGGGTTATGAACATTTCTGGAAAGCAACAAAGAGTTGAAAATTTGTCATTCTAAACTACTTTATTGATAAACAGTTCCAATTATTTACACTCTAATTTAAATTTAAACTTCACTAACAATCACCGGATTGATAGCGCGAGAACACACGTTCACGAACACTGCGTACAGTCGAGGAAATTTTATTTCATTATTCAGTCTGACATGTGAACTCACAGCATAAACTACAAGTGGAATATCCCAAATATATTATATTTTAATATGGAGCACTCTTGCGATTCACGAGGAACATCACAGTCAGGCCCGTACCCAGGATTTCGTTTCGGGAGGGTCCCTTGAATAAAAAACACACTGTGTAACGCCTATGATTCTCAAAAAAGTACCCTCTTAGAAAAAAAAAAGTTCAACGGTGGTCCTTCGATGGTCCAATACATTGGATCATTGGTCCAATGAACGTCCAATCAATCGTTCAAAGGGAGGCCAACCTTCGTTTACCAATTTTGAAACAGTCCGCTGAAACGAATGCAATTTTTTTCGTTCAACAAACCCGGCAGACAGAGGTCCATTGTTGAACCATTTTAAATATGAGGAGTTGGAGCCTCGTTGGATTAGTTTTACTGGACAATTTCCGAAGTTTTTGTCGTGAATACGACTTACTTTACTATGGGGTGCCTTTTCAAAATTTACCCTCTGAGAGAGTGATAAGTTTTTGATCGTGAATATCTATTGTTGTATCTAATGAATCAACATAATTCTTGCGACATGCCATCGGAAATATGATCACAATTTTACGATAAAATTTTCAGTTTTGTGACATAGTCTCAAATAATTCAAAATTAAACTTTTCTGAAATGTTTGGTATAAACGAGTATCAAAGAGGATAATTCATAAGGCGCGTTTGCCTTTCTCGTATTTTTGAAGCTCATAGCTCAGTGATCTGTGAAAGGATTTATATAATCTAACTACCAATAGAATCGAAATTTTTCAATTTAAACGTGTATAGCAAAAGCATTGAAGTATTTCAATAGTACACTATTGAAAAACCTGTCTCATTTGATCCATGTCAACACCAGCCAATCAGAACGCGTTCTAAGGAAGAGAACAAAATATCTGCTGCTGTACAACAAATCGTCCGGGAAAAATGTTCCGAAAAGTGGTGAATATCGCAGTGAGTTCCTCAATTTGGTCCTTGTGAATGCTAGAAACGAATCCCTACAACATATTGATAGTTTCTTTCAATGAATTATGCAAATCCGAAATGAAATAATCGACATTAAAATTCTGTATGCGGCTATTTTTATAGCCGTTAGGACCGCCCATTAGTGAAAAAGCTACAAACGAAATCACATAAAAGGAAATCTCTCAACAAAACTTGAATTAGTTTGGATTGTATCGCCACTGCGAGCAGATGTGTTTTGTGTCGTCTGCACAATTAGTTTCGCTTTCGACAAGAGCGATTACGTCACAGCTGCCAGTCATTAGCAATGGTGAAAAAACAACGGTGGAGAGCATTGCACAAAATCAGCCGTTCTAATGGCTCTAAAAGTTTTCTAAAGAACTATTAGGATTTGTTGTTCGCAAATCGCAGGGAAATATCCTCAGTTTACTGCAAATCTAGAACAGTTTGGTTAGATTTGTGCACTTTCGCTGTGTGAAACTCACAGTAAACGAGATCAAGTGAAGCCTTCTTTGTTTTTGCGAAAAATGTTCCAGAGTTTAATGTCGTAGAGAATTACGCAATTTGACCTTTCTGAATGCTAGAAACGAGTCCCTTCAGCATATTGATAGTTTCTTTCAATAAATTATGCAAATCTTAAATGAAATAATCAACATTAAAATTCTGAATGCGGCTATTTTTATAGCCGTTAGGACCGCCCATTAGAGAAAAAGCTACAAACGAAAACAGGTAGAAACAAGCCTCTCAACAAAAAGTGAAGCCTTCTTTGTTTTTGCGAAAAATGTGCAAAGGGGAATGCTTGCATAATTCATACAATTGATCAACTAATTGATATTCGGAAGTGTCAAGGAACATGTCAGTTGTTTTCGTATTCACGACATCCAGTTATGTCTCTGACATTACCCACCCGCCTTTTTCCACTTATTTTTGAAAACTAACACTACATACCTGTACAATACTTCTACTTTACGTAGAATTACAAGGGGCAAATCACTCTAAACTCTAGACAATCTCATACTAATAAACTCATGTCATTCCAAAATAATTTTCTCTAATCTCATTTAATCCCAACTAGTTTGGGTAATTTAAAACTAATCCAACCTAGTTTTGCCTAATCATGTTCGAAGTGTATCTGTCATTCGAGCTCCCACGCATAGATGCCATTTATACAGATTTATCTGTATTATACAGATTTTTACATGCGCATACAGATTTAATACAGAGTACAGATTTTATGCAGATTTCTCAAATTAAATACAGATTTATACAGATATCACAAAAAGTAAGAAAGAAATAATGAAACTTTTCCGTCTGAGCGTGTTTGATTGACCATATTGAAATGAAAATTTTTTCGTGCAGCTGTTTAATGATGAACGCTGAAATACATTTATATCATAATTTGAAATCAATTTGAACTGATGTTCAAGGAAGTCATGGCGTCATGAAACTTTATTGTCAGATTGAAAAGTTGTATGACCTGACTTGACGTTGCGTATTGGGCGTTTGAATTCCATGTTTGAATTCCAAGTCATCATTTTCAAACGAAAAAAGTATATGGATTTACAATTCAATTGTGGTTGATAACAAAAACAATTAAATTTCGTCGTTGATGTTCTTGTCAGTGCGGCAAGGACTTACGATATAAAGGAATGCTCCTTGCATTTGCCATTCATTAACAATAATCTAATGGAATAACATATTTAAACATCATTTTTTCCGAAATTTCCTTTCATTAGTGAATACAGATAAATATACAGATACAGATTTTTTATACAAAGCAATACAGATTTTCTATGAAAATATCTGGCATCTCTGCTCGCACATTTACAGCTTCATTTTTTTTTTCTTTGCTGTGTCAGTTTGACGGCTAAGACCAGTATCGGTCCATCTCGCCCATTTACAGCTTCTTATGTCAGAATAATGCTTTTTCAGACACTCAAAAAAATCCACACGTTAAGCTTATGTGAAAAAACACGTAGATTCCCAAAATTGCTTTGTCATCGGAGTTTACGTGCTCTTCTTAACAACCATCGGATCATGATTGAATATGAAATGAATCATATGTCAGCATTATTGTTGTTGTCACATATATTTTATGTGTCACGTACATACTTGAATTCATTTTGTCATGTTCATTTGGTGCTCGCAATATGGCGTCTATTGAAAAACTTCGATCAACATCGGCCAAATCCTTTTTGGCCCTTCTACGGTATTTATCACAATGATTTTAGGGTAAACAATTGCTCATTGATTTTATCGACAGCTAATTTTTATTATACTTTCAGATCTAATATTAGTACCGAGCAGAAGAATAATTTATAAGCAAATGTACCATTGTTTCCAGCACATCAATCTTCTGAAAGTGGATCAACAAAATCACATCCTGAACTATTAGTTCCAGCTGAATGCATTCCTTAAAGGAAACAACGTTTGCTTCAGTTTAGCTGCTTAGAAGGGATTTTCACCAGTGATTCAACAGAAACGAAATTTTATGTCATTTAAAAGTAAAATTTTCAGAATGTCTGCGTGCAAACAAAATTTATCGCAAT
The DNA here is from genome assembly GCF_030247185.1 of Malaya genurostris. Taxonomy (NCBI): domain Eukaryota; kingdom Metazoa; phylum Arthropoda; class Insecta; order Diptera; family Culicidae; genus Malaya; species Malaya genurostris. The sequence continues at coordinate 127,928,585 of NC_080570.1, read as the reverse complement.
GTTTTGTCCAATAGACTATGTAATTTATTAGGTTTTAGTACCAACATACACAATTAGGATTTAATATAGACTTTTAAGTAAAATTCTGGTAAAAAGTAAGTTCAGATGAAATTAATTTTACAGTACAACTTAAATGAGCTTCGTATAAATTTCACAAAACCATTATTTAGAATCAACGAAAATAGTCACATAGATATTACGTGATACAAAGGTGAACTAAGAGTTCATGAGTTCATTCTGTGCTATCTATACATCACATAATTATTACAAGAAAAGTTCTATGGATAAAAATCACATACGTTTTCACGTAGCATTAACGTGAAGATTTTTCTGAGTGGATCTCGGGTAAACTTCTCTAATCCCATTCTAATCCAGCGAGATCCCTGCTAAACTTTTTTACTCCCGGTAAAACTTGTTTGAGTTCAGACAAAGTTTAGAGTGATTTGCCACTTGTAGAATAACAACAAATCTTCTATATCTACTTTACGTAGAAAGAACAAATCTTTCTATATGAAGGCAACATTAAATTTCCACACTATTTTTGCAAGAGAAGAACAACAACAAACCGTTCCAGAAAACTGAACGAATATTTCGTGCAGTATGTTATGTTGTTCAACAAGCGCTCAACGACCAACAAAACAGCACCGCCTGCTGAGAGGGTAACGCTTCATATCGTCCATACACACTTATTTTTTTTTTCACTGAGTCCCGTTAAAATAATTGCCGAAATTTGCACAGCCGAGTGCTCGATAATCATCTCGGCAAAAGATAAAATTGCGAAGTCTCGGCGGCAACCTTAAGTTTGATAAACGTTAGTTATTTCCGAAATTATCAGCAAGAAGTTTACTGCACTTTCGGTAAAGCTATTACTGTATGTTCAACAAGTGGAAATGATGAATTACCGAGATTCCAGCTATTGAAGGTAAACAAAATAAATCGGTTCTAGTTTTTCGAAATAATAAATATTCAATTCTTTTCGTATAAACGCAAAGAAATACAAAAGATGCAAAACAATAAAGAACAATAATGAATTTGTTACCAGTAGCTTCCAATCTCTCTATTTCGAAAAAAAATTGGCAGGATTCGGTAATTTTTTACCGAATTTTCAACAGCTGAACGTTCGGTAATCAGTTCGGTAATTGAATTGATTACCGACCGTTCGGTAATTGCTGAACTGTCAAATAACTACCGTAAAGTGTAAACCAAATGGATCTAACTGATTGTTCGGTAATTTTTTGTTTGTTTTCCTTTGGTTAAAATTCTGGATTTTCGGATTCTAAAAAACAACACAAATTCACAAAAACGAATGAAGAAAATTTCAATCTGTTGTGGCTATGGTTTTATTAGACGAAAAAAGAGTCAAAAGTTTCCGACTGACCGGAATTATGAGCGCCTTCCAAAACACTGCACAACCCGTCGAGTCCACCAGAAATTACCCTCGAACTATTTGTGTAGGCAGCAAGTGGACAAATGATACAATTTTTGTCGTGAATACGACTTACTTTACTATGGGGTGCCTTTTCAAAATTTACCCTCTGAGAGAGTGATAAGTTTTTTAACGTGAATATCTCTTGTTGTATCTAACGAATCAACATAATTTTTGCTACATGTTATCGGAAATATGATCACAATTCAATGATAAAATTTTTAGTTGTGTGACATAATCTCAAATAATTCAGAACGCGTTCTGAGGAAGAGAACAAAATATCTGCTGCTGTACAACAATTCGTTGAAGAAAAATGTTCCGAACAGTGCTTAATATCGTAGTGAGTTTCACAATTTGGTCCTTCTGAAAGGCCGGAATGAATCCCGTACAGCATCCTGATAGTTTCTTTCAATGAAATGCAAATCCGAAATGAAATAATCGAAATTAAAATTCTATATGCCGCTATTTTTATAGCCGTCAGGACCGCCCATTATTGAAAAAGTTACAAACGAAATCAGGTAAAAACAAACCTCTCAACCAAAATTGGATCAGTTTGGATTCTATCGCCACTGCGAGCAGATGTATTTTGTGTCGTTTCGCTTCAGACAAGAGCGATTACGTCACATCTGCCAGTCATTTGCATTGGTGAAAAACAACGGTGGAGAGCATTACACAAAATCAGCCGTTCTAATGGCTCTAATATAGTATTCTAAAGAACTATTAGGATTTGATTAGATTTGTGCACTTTTCGCTGTGTGAAATTCACAGTAATCGAGATCAAGTGAAGCCTTCTTTGTTTTTGCGAAAAATGTGAAAAAGGGGAATGCTTGCATAATTCATCCAATTGATCAACTAATTGATATTCGGAAGTGTTAAGGAATATGTCAGTTGTTTTTGTATTCATGACATCCAGTTATGTCTGTGACATTACCCACCCGTCTTTTTTCAGCCTATAAGTAAACAAAAAGCTTTTAGTGGTTCAAATGTTTTAAAATTTTTGGCAACTGTACCTCAATCCATTCGATGAACTCTTCAAGATTTTTTTCGTTTGGTTAATGAAAAGACACTTACTAAAAATTTTAATAACTGTTTGATAGTTAGTTTCACGACAATCAGTGTTCACAGAAGTTCGGTTATTGGAAGATAATTTACCATACGGACAGAATGAATTTTACCGTACTCGGTGACTATTCGGATTTACCGTATGAATTGTATATCTATTTATAAAATTCTGTAATGAAATTTACGTAAAACTGATCGTCCGGTAAAAATTTGCATAATTATTGTAAAATAAAACTCATGTACCGAAATATAGGTCATTTCTATAGATTACCGAAATTTCTCGTCAAAAATATTACCGAACAAAGGAATTAAATCTTAGTATGTACAGCGTTAAAAAAACGCTTCGAAAATTTCGATATTCCTCCAGACCAGAGAGCAATCACCTTCACCAAATTCATCTGATATTTCTACCAGTCGTGGCGTCTCGTTATTTGGCATCCCGTAATAATTTCTGGACAGTAGAAGCAGGCTATGGAAGGCGAATTCTATAAATAACAATTTATATCAGGTGTACAGCTTTGCTTCCGCCGTTTTCCGATAGGTGGCTGTACCGGCTGAGGCTGGTTAAAATACATAGATGATAATGCCTTTAAAGTGAGTGTGTACAGTGCCTAACGAATTGTCATCGCTGTTTCAGTGACAGTTGTTCTTGTTTTCGTATTATTCACGCTCGAAAATGTCTGTTTATGTGCCCAATTCTCGCCATTTGCGGGAAGTTTTACTTTTCTGTTACAATTCGAAAAAAAAATGCAACTGAAGCGCATCGAATGCTTTCAGAAACTTACGGTGATGCTACTCTGAGTAAAAGAACTTGTCGGGAGTGGTTTCAACGTTTTAAAAATGGTGATTTCGATGTCGAAGACAAACATGATGGTGGAAGAGAAAAAACCTTCAAAGATAAATAACAATTTACTACGAGCTCTTAAAACCGAATGAAACCATCACAGGAGATCGCTACCGAACGCAACTGATGCGCCTTAGTCGCGCGCTAAAAGAAAAGCGGCCACAGTATCAAGAGCGACATGACAAAGTCATCCTCCAACACGACAATGCTCGGCCTCACGTCGCAAAAGTGGTCAAAAAGTCTTGTCTTGGGAAGTCTTGCCCCACCCGCCGTATTCCCCAGATGTCGCCCCTTCTGACTTCCACCTATTCCTTTCGATGGCACACGGCCTGGCAGTTCAACATTTTCAATCGTTCGAAGAGTTGGTAAAATGGATTGCTTCATGGATAGGGTCAAAAGAGGACTCCTTTTTCGAGCCAGGATCCGAAAATTTCCGGAAAGATGGGAGAAAGTTGTCGCTAGGACGGACAAAACTTTGAATAACACATCTGTAAGCACTTTTTCGCAATAAAGCTGTAAATTTTGAAAATAAAACGGCGGAAGCAAAGTTGTACACCTAATAGTTACTGTACTCACTGAAAAGATAGTAGATTCTCACATCTTCCTTCTGGACTACTTCCAAAATATACTTCATTTTTTCGAGTGATCATCGGAAAACTTCTGCAAAATAATGCGTCAGATAATAACCAAGCGAACATGTAAAGCGTAGATGACAATTGTCTTGCCGAATTTCGGCAAAAGCTAACACGTATTACGAAATTTCGGCAAACGTATTTATTGATTCCGGCATAATCGTTATTAAATGATGAGGTCAGCAAAAAGTTATGCTAAATTTCGGACACTTTGTCAAAAAATCAGTATATATTTTTAACGAATCTCGGAAAACATAATATTGATTGCTGAACAATCAGCAAAATTGTGTGTTGCCGATCTGTCTCGGCATTTTACTATACCGAGCTCGAGAATTGGGTTTAAGTGTGTAACTTACAAAAAAAGTAACGCATGTAACGCTTCGTAACGCCTTTAACTTTAAAAAAAGTAACGTATGTAACGATTCGTAACAATTATAACTTACTAAAAAGTAACGCATGTAAAGGAAGAAAAAAACGTCGAATAATCGTTTGGGTATATTTGAATGATTCTTAAAAGAACCTATTTACAGAATCAATCCAATTTTTACTGCTGCTGAGTGTACAGGAACTGAATTCAAAAAATTAAACCGAAATTTGGAACAGGCTCCGAATCGAGTTGTTAAATTCTGAAATCCAAATGGGAAATACAGTACATGAATTTAGTTCTAGAATTATGAAACTGAACGCATTTTTTTTAATTCCGAGCCTGAATAAAGGAACTGAATTAAGTTCCAAAATCTAGTTCCGAATTTAATTCTAGCATGCAGGTTCGGGATTCAGGAAATGGTTTTTTGAAACTGAATTTAGAAAATGAGATCTGAATTTGAACTCATGAGTTAAATTGTATACTGGAGTTCAGAAACTAAATTCTGGTTCAGAAGTCAGTTCTAAAATTCAGATCTTACATTTGGTTCCGATTTCCCCTGAATCGGAATTCCGGATTTAAATTCTAAATATAAAATAAGAAACTAAAATCACTTCCAATATCTAGTCAAGAAATAAGTTCCAGAATTAGGTTTCAGCTCCAGAGTCACAGTTTAAATTTCCGAACCTGTAATCTGGAACTATATTCTAGAACTGAATTTTGAAAGAAAACCCTAAAATTAGGTTTAGAATTCAGGTTTGACCGAAATCCAGGTTCTGAATTCAGTTCCGAAATTTAATTTTAGTATTTTGTTCCAGAATACAATCCAAAATACAGATCTCGAATCCAGATCCAGTATCAGAATCGGAATGCGATTATTGATAATCTGTAGTTTCTGATATTGGTGGAAGATTCTCCCCACGACGTCCAGTTTTGCGTGAAGCATGAGAAGAAATGAACGATCTTCGTCCATGATTAGCCTTTTATACTCATCCAGTTGGAAATTGACGATTTTATGCCATTTCACTACACTCCGGCTTTGTTAAATTCTAGTGAATTTCAAGAGTTTATGCTGGAATTCTAAGAAGAACTGGTTATTTACTAATTCTGTATATCCGAAAAACGTGAAGATTTATATTTATATATTCAGTTATATAAATTTTTATTCAAAAATAAACTGCAAATCAACACGAAAACGTCCAAAATCGGACAAGAATAAGAAGAAAACGAATTGACAATTCAATATTATTCCAAGAAGAAGTAATCTACAAGCTGGGTATTCCAGCACTTTTCATCCTTTATTTTTACTAAAAGCGAGTGTGTTTTTAGATTTCGTTCGGTAATTAGGTATACATTTTTTAAGGGTGCCCATGGGAAATGTTGCTCTTTTTTCGAATTCGATTACGCAACCTACTCGTGGATTGCCCAGGCTTGTCAAAGTTCGCAGTTCGTCGAAACTCACGTAGTTTGTTGTTGTTGATGTTGTTGCATTGTTGAACAAGTTCTGCTACTGACTTCCATCACCGATCGCCGGCAGAGAACGGCAAACAAACAGAAAAACCATGATTCCGGAATCAAATCGTGTTGGTGCCAAAAATGCTTCCTGAACCGTTTTGTTTCTGCTTGTACTCAAGTGGTTTCCTGGTTGGACTAGAAAGTTTGAAACTTCCCTCTTTCCCTTCCGTTTTCAATTCAACTGCTGCATAGTTGGGTTGAATTGAAATGACCGCACGATTCCGTTATCACGTTCGCGAAAAGCGGCCAACAACGTGACTCATTTAGTGCCGGTGGTGAAGACTAACATCGCGACTGGAACCACGTCAATCTCCGGCCATCCGTGAGCGACAATTGATGTGTGTCCCCGCATTGAGGTCAGTGAAAGACAAAGCCGAAGTTCGGTGGTTTTACAAAAGTAAACAAAACTTCTTTCAGTGTTGCCTCGACCTAGTATCGAAGTATTTGCGTAACATGATTTCTTCCATCATCTGGGAATAAACCTTTTCCGAATCTTGCACGTAGATATTGCTTGTTTCAAAACTATCGAAACAAATAGTTGATGGATTCTATCGAGCTGGATCTGGATCGAAACGGATTTTTCAATTGGACAAATCGTCCGGAATTTGATAAAAAAATTCATTGCGATTACATAAGTTTGAGATTTTGCCCCATTGTTTATTAGGTCGTCGACTCTTGAAATCTATGAACCTGATAAATTTACGTGAAATTTTTACACTATTCACCCTGTATATTCTGAACCGGAAGACGGATCTGATTAAAAAACAAACAAGCAGCTTTCATGGGTCCTTCAGACCTTTCATGTTTTTCGGCGAGCAAAATGAGTGACATTATTTTAATTCCATTACATATATCATCCTATAGTTCCGGAACCAGAAGTCCAATCCAAATGAAATTCAGAAACCTTATATGGGAGCATAGGACTGTTTATAGGAGTCTACATTTGTAGAAATCAGTTGAGTCATCTCCGAGAAAAATAATGAAATTATTGCTACAAGCAGTAACATAATTATAAATCTGAAATTGTTTAGAATTTGAAAATACTGCTATTTTTCTGAAACATATGTCATGTACGAACGATTATGTTGCCAAAAACGAACCGTGCTAAAATCGAAATGTCATGAGAAAGGGTGCTGTGCATAGTCTTTTAGGAGCTAAGAAACAATTCCATAGAGAGTATTGAAAATCGTGTTTCGCTTTACTCCGAAACATCGCTTTATCTTCATGCGCGTAAAACTCCTGCTACTGGAACAAGGTGAAAAGTTTCTTACACAAAAATACCGATATCTTGCTTAATAATCGGACGGACTTTGACAATCTACGGCTTTTTGGATTTCTATAGCCGGGCGGACTCTACGTCTAAAAATATATTCTGTTTTCAAGGTCAATTTGGATAGATATCGTCAATAAACTGAAAATTTCGACATAAAACTTCAAATAACTCAAAATATAAACATCGGATCTCAAAATCATTCAATAACGTTGAGGGTGACGGGAAGACCTGTCATTTGCGACTTGTTTGATAAAAATCGGTTCCGTCATCTCTGAGATCTCGACCTCTTTGTTGACAACACACATACATACACACACATGGAAATTTGCTCAGTTTGTCGAGCTGAATCGATTGGTATATGAAATTCGCCCTTCGGGCCTCGGAAAATTTTCTAAAGTGTAAGCGAATTCTATACCTTTATATTTATAAAAATGTAAGAAGAATCAAGAGAAGGTAATAACAAAACAAGATATTCTCGAATTCTTAAATTTGAATATTTCGTGAATGAGAATGCACCGAACAACACAACGTGGTTGAAGTATTTTTTTCACTGCAAAGTATATGTCCCATTTCTTTATGCTTAGTGTAACATTCTGTTTTTCATAAATGTCTTTTCAAATTTCAATCATCTTCCTAAAGATATTTGTATCGATTCCCCTAAATTTACCACATTTGATTTTTTATGGAAATCATACTACAAAGCGTCAATCAAAATTTTCGACGAGAAATTTAAACGAAAAATCACTTGCAGATTTCTAATATAAGCTGCAGACATGTTTTAGTTGCAAACTTTTCTGTAGACTTTGGAAAATCACGTTTTTCGTAGACGTTCGTAAAAATTTACAGACTTTTGAAATTGCCGCGGTCTTTTGTTTTGTTCACTAAATCAATTCCGTGCATAGAATTATAGAAAACTTGAAGTCCACCGACTTTTCTTTCGAGTTTACAGACTTTTTCAATCCTCTATGAATATAATTGTAATTTTTACCTTGCATCTCTGGTTTGGATATACAGAGTGGCGATGCAGCAACAGAAAAATCTTCTTGGTAGTGGTCAAAAATTTCAAAACGAAATTCACATAAGGTGACTAGGACGATTTGCACAAAAGTAAAGAATGGATTCAAATGAAATGTTCAAGCAAGAACGATTGCATCAGCTGCTGGTGGTTTGCATTGGAGAGAAAGATAACCAGAAACGAAAAGTGGACAACATTATATAAAATCAGCCGTTCTAATGGCTCTTAATGTTATCTAAAGAACTATTAAGATTACTTCTTTGCAAATCGAAGGTAGAAATCATCAGTTTAGTGAAAATTCAAAATGATTTGATTTGCTTCGGTCACTTTTCGTTGTGCGAAAATCGTTCGAGATAAAAGTTCCGAACTGTGCTAAATATCCTAAACAGAAAGAAATTCGTTACTGCTGTTATGATTAGAAAATCATGAACTGTGCTAAATATCGTAGAGAATTCCACAATTTGGTCCTTCTGAAAGGCAGAAATGAATCCTGTACAGCACTTTGATAGTTTATTTCAATGAAATATGCAAATCCGAAATGAGATAATCGACGTCAAAAATCGTTTAAAATCTTAGTAGTGAAAAGAAGGAAAGTTCCGCAATTCACACAGTTCGAATTCGAAAATGTAAAGAAATCGTGTCAGTTTTATTCGTATTCACGACATCCAGTTATGTCTCTGACATTACCCACCCGCCTTTTTTTCAAATGACGAAACCTGTTTACTTTTCTCGTATAGAAAGGGTATGTAATCACTGTGAAATCCAACTTTTGAGCCGAGGCCCGGAGAGCTGAACTCCACATACAATTCGAATAAGTTCGTCGAGATAAACCAAACTTTGACTTGATGAATCAAACTTAAATTTAGTCTAATTTTATTTGGCTCCGATTTCTGGTTTCGGAGCTTCTGGGTTATTAGTGTTCAAAAGTGAAAATTTGTGCACTAACTCTTTTCGGAGATGGCGGAACCGATGTTCACAAACTTAATATCAAATGAAAGGCCTTAAGCTGCAATAGAAAAATACACAATTCCATTTAGATCCGATTTCCGAATCTTAAGTTATAGGGTTATAAGCACAAAAAAAATCGATTGCAAAAAAGCGGGTTGTTTTAAACTGGTTGGTAAAATCTTCTAATTAGCAGATCTTGAGTTGATGGCCATAAAACTCAGTTTTGTTCCCGATTCCAGAAATAGTGACTGTTCGACCGGATTTCATTATAAAACTTTTCCAACATGTAGGTTCTACAGCTGATGGCCAAACTAAGTGGTTTTTGTTATTCCGGTTCAAAAAGTACCGGAAGGAAAGAATTTTCAGTTTTGTGACATAATCTCAAGTAATTCAAAATTAATCTTTTCTGAAATGTTTGGTATAAACGAGTATCAAAGAGGATAATTCATAAGGCGCGTTTGCCTTTCTCGTATTTTGAAAGCTCATAGCTCAGTGATCTGTGGAAGGATTTTTATAATCTAACTACCAATAGAATCAAAATTTTTCAATTTAAACATGTATAGCAAAAGCATTGAAGTATTTCAATAGTGCACTATTGAAAAACCTGTCTCATTTGATCCATGTCAACACCAGCCAATCAGAACGCGTTCTGAGGAAGACATCAAAGTATCTGCTGCTGTTCAACAAATCGTTCGAGGAAAATGTTCCGAACAGTGTTTAATATCGTAGTGAGATCCACAATTTGGTCCTTCTGAAAGGCAGGAATGAATCCCGTACAGCATCTTGATAGTCCGAAATGAAATAATCGACATTAAAATTCTGTATGCGGCTTTTTTTATAGCCGTTAGGACCGCCCATTAGTGAGCATTACACAAAATCAGCCGTTCTAATGGCTCTAAAAGTTTTCTAAAGAACTATTAGGATTTCTTGCTCGCAAATCGAAGGGAAATATCCTCAATTTAGTGCAAATCTAGAACTGTTCGATTTGATTTTTGCACTTTTCGCTGTGTGAAATTCACAGTAATCAAGTGAAGCCTTCTTTGTTTTTGCGAAAAATGTGGAAAAGGAGAATGCTTGCATAATTCATACAATTGATCAACTAATTGATATTCGGAAGTGTTAAGGAACATATCAGTTGTTTTCGTATTCACGACATCCAGGTATGTCTCTGACATTACCCAACCGCTTTTTTTTCATTTAAAATAAACTCACTTTTCAATTTAGAACACATTTTCGTCTCAAGATTCATGTTTCTGAATATCTAGGGTAACAGAGGTATTTTGGCCCACTTTAGGATCGATTTTATTTTGGCCCACTTTGTAAAAATATCCACCAAATGTTTTAATATCTTTGAAAAATCCTTCCGCAATAGGTAATTTGATGTGATTAGCTTCAAACTGATGCAACATGCCTTACCTAAGATCGATTGAATCCATGAAGTTTGTTTGGTGGGCCAAAATATATGAAGTGGCCAAAATACCTCTGTTACCCTACTAATCGGTTCGTCTCAAAACATGATCACTATTTCGCACAATTACACCACCATTGAATGCTGGATGAGTTCATAATTAGTAATGTTTACTTTCCACTTGTTTAATTAACGATTTAAAACTTAAAAAATTACCCGACAAGCAATAAAAGTCTTCAAAAATATGAGATGAAAGTTTTTCACTTAGTTCACTTGATTGTGGTTTTTTTGTCGTGAATACGACTTACTTTACTATGGGGCGCCTTTTCAAAATTAGCCATATGGAAGAATGGGCAGAACTTAATCGCGAATATCTCGACTTGTATTAATGGTAGCAACATAATTCTTTCACCATTTCATCAAAAATATGATCAGGAATTCAGGATAATATTTTGAACAGTGTGCGATAACCACAAACAACTCAAAAATTAAGTTTTCTTAAAATTTGAAAACAACGCGGAAAACTTTTTACTTTCGCTTGGGTTTTTCGCGCAAGGACGACGTTTTTGAGATAGTCAGGCACATATCTTCAACTGAATGCGTATAAAAGGGGAACCGTGGTCGAAAATAGATGACATCGCTGTAAAATGTGTGAACTGTGATGGCGACCATCCATCTACTAGCAAATCGTGTCCCAAACGTGCTGAGTTCACAAAAATTCGACAACAGGCGTCCCGCAAACAATCAACGCGCAAGAATGTTCCACAGAAGGATGAAGTTAATTTCCCACGGCTCCCACCGAAGAGGGATATTCCGAATTTGCCGCCACTTCCTCGCAGCAATCCAAAGACTTCAGCCGCTGGATCTCAAAAAGAATCTTCCTCAAGAATCCCTCCTGGATGGGGCAATAATCAACCACAAGCAAAGGATGACTCTGGTGATTTATTCTCTGCTGAACAACTGATCGTCATTTTTGAAACAATGACAACAAAACTACGAAACTGCAGAACGCGGTTAGAGCAAATCAACGCCTTAGGCAAATTCATCATCGAATATGCAATATAATGAGTTGGTTATAGTAAATTGGAATGCTTGCTCACTCAGGAGCAAAACTGCTGAATTGTCCGACTTTCTTCAAGAGAAGAATGCCGATATTGCTATTTTAACTGAAACTCATCTTAAACCTGAAATTTCTATTTTTATTTCCAATTACAGGATTCACAGGCTCGACAGGGCAACTACCAGAGGAGGGGGAGTTGCCATTGCCATTAAACGATCCATTCAGCACAGGCTTCTGTCAGCCTTTAAATTGCAACTCATAGAAGCCATCGGAATTGAGATTACAACGACAATGGGACCCATCATCATCATTGCAGCGTACTGCCCCAAACAAACCAATCTTCGAGATGGTACGTGTGCATCATTGAAGCGAGATCTGGCTATGCTCACTCGACGACAGAACAAATTCATCATTGCTGGGGACCTGAACGCACGGCATGAGCTGTGGGGAAACAGAAGACAGAATCGAAACGGATTCGTACTTGCCGAAGATTACGAAGCTGGACAATACAACATCTTCGCTCCGGATCAACCAACGCGACTTTCCAGATCGGGAGTTCATTCCATTTTGGATATATTCATCAGCAACATCGCCATAGACAGCTCTCCGGTTGTCTTCTACGAGCTCTCTTCTGACCACTTTCCAGTAATATTGACGTTGGGATCTTCACCAGAAACAGTGCCTATTCAACCACGGAGGAACTATTATCGCACCGATTGGGTCCAATTTCAACAAATCGCCGACCAACTTATTAATATCAATGTTCCACTAGATTCCCCGATGGAAATCGATGCGGCCCTATCTTCCTTCCAGCATTCAATCACAGTCGCTCGTGATAGGACGGTTCCAGTACAACATATGCCGAGTTCCTCTCTTCAAATCGACAGTGTCACCAAGAAACTCATCCGACTTCGGAATATCTACCGGAGGCAGTATCAACGAACTGGCATCCTAGATAGGAAGACTACTTATAACAACTTAACTAGGATAATCCAGGAAAGGATATCTGAGCTTCGCAACAGGAACTTCCAGCAAAAGCTTCGAGAAATTCTCCCACATTCAAAGCCCTTCTGGTCCTTAACGAAGGTGCTTAAGAAAAAACCGAAGCCTATTCCTCCTCTGATGTCACCCCAGGACGCAGCTGAAGGAATACCTTTAATCACACCAGTAGAGAAGGCAAATGCGCTAGGCCAGCAGTTTGTGTGTTCTCACAATTTAGGACTCAACATTGTTAGTCCATATGAAAGAGCCGTTGCTGATAGCGTAGCTGAGGTTGACCAATCAGACAGCTTAGTTCCTGAGGAAAGTAGAGTCACTGCGAATGAGCTGATGGCTTTTGTGAAAAAATCCAGAAATATGAAGGCCCCCGGTTTCGACAACACATTCAACATTGAGCTGAAACATTTGAGTATTCGCTCATTTGTCTTCTTAGCTAAACTTTTTAACAGGTGCTGGGAGCTTGGTTACTTCCCTTCAATGTGGAAGTTAGCTAAAGTTATCCCAGTTTTGAAACCGGGGAAAGATCCTTCCTTTTCCAAGAGCTATCGGCCCATCAGCTTACTCTCTGCCCTATCCAAGCTGTTTGAAAAGTCAATACAAAGGCGAATACTTGCTTTTGCAGATGAACAGGATATATTTCTGGAAGAACAGTTTGGGTTCCGGAAAGGAAGATCCACCATCCACCAGCTCACAAGGGTTAACAACGTCATCCAGCAAAACAAATCAGTGTCCAAAACGACTGCCATGGCAATATTGGATATTGAAAAGGCATTCGATAATGTGTGGCACGATGGACTGGTGTTTAAACTGCATCGGTATAATTTTCCCATGTATCTTATTAAAATTATCAAAAATTATCTTGCAGATAGAGCATTCCAGGTTTCTCTGAATAATGCACTTTCAGAAAGATTTACTATTCCTGCTGGTGTACCCCAGGGAAGTATCCTAGGTCCCATTCTATACAACATTTTCACATCAGACATCCCACCTCTTCCAGGTGGTGGTGTTCTGTCACAATTTGCTGATGATACTGCCATTCTTTACAAAGGTCGTGTCATTAATGCTCTGAAAAATAAACTACAGACAGGTCTGGACGCTTTAACAGAATATTTTACAACATCAGACGAATGCAGAATACGATTCGGTGATGAGGTCATTCAATGGTCCGATGAAGTTATCTATCTAGGACTCACCTTTGACAGACATCTGATATTCAGGTCACATGTTGACAAAATCGTTCAAAAATGCAGCATACTCATTAGGTCTCTGTATCCGCTGATTTGTAGAACATATAAACTATGCCTGAAGAATCAGATGGCTGTCTATAAACAAATCATCTACCCCGCAATTGAATACGCAGTCCCTGTTTGGCGGGGTTGTGCACGAACACACAAACTTAGGCTTCAACGCATTCAAAGTAAGATCTTAAAGATGATTCTAAATCTACCCCCTTGGACAAGGACTAGTGAAGTACATGAGATGGCCTCACTGGATATACTAGAACAAAAATTCGAACAATACTGCACGAAATTTGAAGAGAGGTGCTCAATCTCTGAAATACAAATAATTCAAAATTTGTACGTATTAGGTTAGGGATAGTTATAAGTAGGTAGACATTTTATAAATAATTAAAATAAATATTATGATTAAACATTAGTATGTAAAACAAGAGTAACTAAAACACCTATTATTAATAACGAATCGTATGAACAACAAAGATGAAAGGCCAAAGGGTCAAAACACTTGTACTGTAAAATGTTGATGTAATACACAAAAATAAGATTAATAAACAGATATTTATGCAAAAAAAAAAAAAATGCGAAAATCGATCATTTCTTTTCGTGCGTTCGATGGAAGCAGACGTCGTGGGAGTGGAATCATCAACCAGCAGCGACAGAGAATGCACCTTCTGCGTGGTTAATAAAAACCTCAAACGCTCAGGTCGCATCTCTCATTCGCTTGCTGGCCACCAAGGCGAGAACCAGCAGCGACTGAAACAGGATTCTGAGTCTGTTATTGGATCTAAATTTAGGTCTTGAACTCAGGGTCCAGTTCTCTATTCCAGACTTCTATTCGGTTCTTCTTAAAACCATAATAATACTCCTAAAGAATTATGCGGAATTTACTTTACTGTACCTCTATACAACCCATTTTTGTCGTGAATACGACTTACTTTACTGTGGGGTGCCTTTTCAAAATTTACCCTCTGAGAGAGTGATAAGAATCAGAACGCGTTCTAAGGAAGAGAACAAAATATCTGCTGCTGTACAACAAATCGTCCGGGAAAAATGTTCCGAAAAGTGGTGAATATCGCAGTGAGTTCCTCAATTTGGTCCTTGTGAATGCTAGAAACGAGTCCCTTCAGCATATTGATAGTTTTTTTCAATAAAATATGCAAATCCGAAATGAAATAATCGACATTTAAATTCTGTATGCGGCTATTTTTATAGCCGTTAGGACCGCCCATTAGTGAAAAAGCTACAAACGAAATCAGGTAGAAACAAGCCTCTCAACAAAACTTGAATCAGTTTGGATTGTATCGCCACTGCGAGCAGATGTGTTTTGTGTCGTCTGCACGCTTTCGACAAGAGCGATTACGTCACAGCTGCCAGTCATTAGCATTGGGATAAAAACAACGGTGGAGAGCATTGCACAATATCAGCCGTTATAATGGCTCTAAAAATTTTCTAAAGAACTATTAGGATTTGTTGTTCGCAAATCGTAGGGAAATATCCTCAGTTTACTACAATTCAAGAACAGTTTGCTTAGATTTGTGCACTTTTCGCTGTGTGAAACTCACAGTAATCGAGATCAAGTGAAGCCTTCTTTGTTTTTGCGAAAAATGTTCCAGAGTTTAATGTCGTAGAGAATTACGCAATTTGACTTTTCTGAATGCTAGAAACGAGTCCCTTCAGCATATTGATAGTTTCTTTCAATAAATTATGCAAATCCGAAATGAAATAATCAACATTAAAATTCTGAATGCGGCTATTTTTATAGCCGTTAGGACCGCCCATTAGTGAAAAAGCTACAAACGAAATCACATAAAAGGAAATCTCTTAACAAAAATTGAATCAGTTTGGATTTTATCGCCCCTATGAGCAGATGTGTTTTGTGTCGTCTGCACAGCTAGTTTCGCTTTCGACAAGAGCGAATTCGTCACAGCTGCCAGTCATTAGCATTGGGAAAAAAACAACGGTGGAGAGCATTGCACAATATCAGCCGTTCTAATGGCTCTAAAAGTTTTCTAAAGAACTATTAGGATTTGTTGTTTGCAAATCGTAGGGAAATATCCTCAGTTTACTACATATCAAGAACAGTTTGCTTAGATTTGTGCACTTTTCGCTGTGTGAAATTCACAGTAATCGAGATCAAGTGAAGCTTTCTTTGTTTTTGCGAAAAATGTGAAAAAGGGGAATGCGTGCATAATTCATACAATTGATATTCGGAAGTGTTAAGGAACATGTCAGTTGTTTTCGTATTCACGACATCCAGTTATGTCTCTGACATTACCCACCCGCCTTTTTTCATCTAATTTGGTTTCGCAAAGTTGCCAAGTTATCTCATAATGTTACAAAACAAAAATTGTTTTTCTTCTTAGAATTATCATCAAAAAGTATGTTTTTGGTATCCGTGACATTAATTTAATTATATTATCGATATTAATATTTCAATAAAACTGTTTCAGCTCGAATATTACCAGAAAGAACGTGTTAAATACTAATGAAATAACCATTGTGGCAAATCTAGTAGCACTAGTTTCATTCCGCTACATTTACGTCAACATAACGCTGTGAAGTGTGTGTGTGTTTCATCGGCTGTGTACAGAGATGCCAGATATTTTCATAGAAAATATGTATTACTTTGCATAGAAAGTCTATATCTGCTCTATCTGTTCTCACTAATAAAATGATGTTAAAAGATAGTTCTTCATATCTTTTTTAAATAATATATTGTTATTGATGAAAAATTAAATTTTTTATCAATAACAACATATATATACATATATATATATATATATATATATATATATATATATATATATATATATATATATATATATATATATATATATATATATATATATATATATATATATATATATATATATATATATATATATATATATATATATATATATATATATATATATATATATATATATATATATATATATATATATATATATATATATATATATATATATATCGGATCAAATTGGTTCAAAATCTATATCTATATCTATATTTATATATATAAAATAATGGCGAAAAAAGTGTGTGTTGCTAATGTTCTCTGGTATACGTAGGCCGATCTTCAAATGATTTTTTTTGTGACTTTTATGCGGAGGTTTTAGGCTATAGTGCACAAGGAAAATCCTTCGGGAAAGTAGAGAAAAAATTCACTCTCTTGCTCATAAACCGTCAAACTGATTTTGGTTGTATTATGCTTGAATCATTTGGGACTTTTAAGAGCAGGAAAAACTGCTTTAAAGTGCGAAGTGTACGTGTGTACCATTCTACTTTACTAATCTCGAGCAATCATGAGGGTCGTTCGATTATTTTAATTTAAGAGTATTCTAAATAATGTCTATCCTAAGATAATTTTTGAGCTGTGAGAAATTCACAGGGACAGCTACAGGTACAGAAATAAAAGGAACAAGTACAGAAGCTAAGTTAAGAAAAAAATAAAGAAGGTACAGGAACAAGTGCAGAAAGTACAAAACCAAGCACAGAAATGAGGGAAACAGGTATAGTAAAGTACTGGCACAATTGAGTGCAGAAAAAGGTACAGAATGTGCAGATGGTACAGATATAAGTACAGAAGTTACAGGACCAAATACAGAAAATACTGGAGCAGGTACAGAAAGCACAGGAACAAATTTTGAAACAAGCACACAAAGTACAAAATAAAGTGCAGACAATAGAGGAACAAGTACAGAAAAAAGTTAAAAGTTCAAAAGTTAATCGCAAATGTTGTCGAGACAACAATTTTGAATGGCAAATCAGAAGAAGAAAAAGTTTTCATTTCACGCATTCCAATGATGCCCACTGCTATGCCATTTCAATTTGAACGTCATTTTCTTATTCGTTTAACTTTTCTATTACCGTCAATAATCGTTAGAAGTCTGTAGCGTGAATTTAGAGTTTTTTTTCGGATGGTAAATTGTACGCTGCCTGTTTGCGTTTCGGCAAACCATCGGTTTTATATATTTTGTCCTGTTGTCCGCGATATAAAAAGATTGGGGCCACTAGCATACAGCATTATAATGATATTTTTCTTGAATAATCATTAAAATTGATAAGTAGTTTTAATTTTCTACATCTAATCTAATATTATTGCGCTACAAAGTGTGCAGGGGTCCGCTAGTTTTAATATAAATATTTGTCAGTATTCATAATCAATTATCTACATAAAAGATTTCCGCTTTAACATGTGATTTGTCCGTTGATTAATAAACTTTTTAAGAATCACTGTAATCAAATACTAATAGATACTCAGAGAGAAAAGTCTAATTTCTTACTTCTCACTTTTTATGAACCTGTACAAATTATTGTATTAAATTTAGGAAATCTGTATAAAATCTGTACTTTGATTTAAATCAGTATGCGAACGCAAAAATCTATACAATACAGATAAATCTGTATAAATGGCAACTCTGGCTCTGCATTTTGTTTTAAGAAGGGCTAATGCCTAAATAGTAACAATTACTTTTTTGTTTTTATTTCTCGGTTAATCTTCCAAAAGGGCGTATAAGCCAGTGACAGTTTCTCTTTGTTTACTTTCTCTTCTATTAATCACCAAGTGGTTTCCACGTTTATCACTCAACTCTTTACATGAAATGATACCCGAAACTCTCGACTTTCAAACAGAATAGTGATATCAACGAAAACCTTTTGAATCACATCACAATAATCGAAAGAGAGAGTGATTAAAGAGAAACTGTCACTTGCTTATACGCCCTTTTGAAAAATTAATCGAGATTTTAAGTTCACCAAATTAACTTTACAATAAAATTTTAAATTTAAAACGAAAAATTTTTAAACGTTGAAATGATTTCAAACTTGTTCTAAAAATATCGTATGTTGTCTAATAGTTGACATTAGGCCGTTTTTAAGAAGAATTCTGACATTTTGAACCTGAGAGTGTCATAGTGGAGTATTTTGTTTTGATTGCTGTCGCCATTGATTATTTATAGGATGAATAAAGAATCAACGATAGGACACACAACAATGTTTCTTCCAAACGAACAGCTGTAGTCACTTTTATTAGAATTACTCCAATCAAAACACACTAGAATAGAAATGCGACCTGTCAAGTAACGTTGCCGGATGTTGGATAAAATATCCTAATTGTCATAATTATAACAGTTTTAATGTTTTGGCTTAAGTTTGGCACTCGTCCCCACATGAGCAAAGGAGTATGTTGAAATACGAATAAGCTATTAGGTATACGTTAAAGTAAAGATTGACTGCATCTTCCCGGAAAAACTACTGAGCGTCTCCATCAAACTGATAAAGCAACACTATAGCACTTCATCAAAGTAGCGTATTTTTTGTATTCATGTTTTCTGTGGCTGCGTTCGGCTGACTTAATTGACAGAAAGTGAAGCGTCGCCTTACTTGAAAAAACTCGTTCAACATCCCTCGATGTATTCAGTGAGGAAAACAGATGAAAACACACCGGGAGGATCTCACTGCAATGGCGATGCTAGTGTGTTGGTGTGGTCTCTTTCGCTCCCTTTCTCGGAGTAAAAGTACGAAGCTTACAGATTCCGTTTGGGAGTCGGTCGTCCTATGCCTGCAGACGCGCACTCGCATTTCCACTAGGGATGTCGGAAATTTCGAATTACTCGATTATTCAATAATCGAGTATAATTTTGAAACTAATCGATTGAAATTTATTCGATTATCTGGGTTATTAATCGATTACTCGATTATTCATTCGATTATTACAATGGGATTTTTTTAATTATTCGATTAGCTCAATAATCGAATATTAGTTTTAAGCTATTCGATTAAATATTACTCGATTATCAGGGTTATTAATCGATTACTCGATTAATCGATCGATATTACGACATCCCTAATTTCCACTGCTGTCGAGTAACCGTGAGTGAGGCACTAGTCGGAAAACGTCACAATGTAAAGGCAATTGCAATGGATACGTATTTTTTGTTTGTTTCGCATCTCAGTTCGGCAGGCAGTTCAAGGTGATTACAAACGATTTACTGGAAGGCTCTACGCATTGTTCCCTGAACGGTCAGCAGTTCCTATTTTTGTGTTGGTCGCCTGCCTGCCTGTCAGCCTACTGGATGTACGAGATTGCGGCTGTTTTGGGGATTGTTGCGTTTCCAATGGATGCGGAAGGTCAGTTTGATGTGGGCAGTGGCGTTTCTTTCGTCGACGCGTTTTCCCACTACGCGAAGCATGAAGGCGGTGGTGCGGTAATCTCTTCCGGGTTTCGTTTCGAAAAACGGCTGCTGCTGCCGTTGCTGCTATTGTTACTGCAGCAGCTGGGATGATTAATGATGTGGAAACATTTTCTAGAGAATGAAGTCCACATGTCTGTCGTCACATATGCCGAGGAGGCAACGTTCGGTGGTTGCGTGTTTCTTGTCGGTTGAATTTAAATGGTGTTTGATGAAGAAGCTTCGTGCATAATCGATCGATCGAGTGGTTTTTGCTCTCGGCTTTGGTTGGTAGGAAGCAGCACGTAGGGTTATCAAGAGCAGAGCAGACTGTCCCAGGGAAAGATTTGCAATAGCTGAGTGGTGTTCGTTCGGATAATTCGATGCGGTTTCGGTTTCTGGTTTTCAATGTCGGTTCGAATGTAAGGGGGGCATGTTTCCTTACATCAATGGACTAGTGGTTACTTAGGGCATAACAAGTTTTCATTGTTCTGGTGAAGCATGAAACCTATCTTCTGACCTTAAATGATTCGATATCCATTATATGGATTACAAAAGAATTTTCTCCGTCTCTGGATCGTTTGATGATGGTATGTGTCTCGTCCAGTGAACCAAAAAGCAAAACACACTTTACCCTATATTTCCGGATCCGGAAGTAGGATCCGTATGAAATTCAGTAATAACGCATGGGACGACAGGACCTTTCATTTGAACCTAAGTTTGTGAAAATCGGTCGCGCCATCTACGAGAAAAGTTAAAACACATATTTTCTTTTTTTTGCATATTTTACCCCATAACTCTCGAACCGGAAGTGGGATCCAAATAACATTCAGGAATTTTGTATGGGACCTCAAGACCTTTCATTTGAATCTAAGTTTGTGAAAGTCGATTCAGCCATCTCTGAGAAAAGTTAGTGCACTTATTTTCGCAATTTTTTGCACATTTTACCCCATAATTCCGGAACCGGAAGTCGGATCCAAATAATATTCAGGAATTTTGTATGGGACCACAAGACCTTTCATTTGAATCTAAGTTTGTGAAAATCGGTTCAGCCATCTCCGAGAAAAGTTAGTGCAAAAATAGGTTACATACACACATACGCACATACACACACACACACACACACACACATACACACACAGACATTTTGCGTACTCGACGAACTGAGTCGAATGGTATATGACACTCGGCCCTCCGGGTCTCGGTTCAAAAATCGGTTTTCACAGTGATTGTATAACCTTTCTATATGAGAAAGGCAAAAAATACAACTTCTTGTTGCTTAAAAGTACGCGTGGAACTTTTGACAACTTGAAAGTATAGAAAAAGTTCCGAGCGAAATTTTTCGTTGCCTAAACGCTTTAAACTTTGTGATCAGCATGAGCTAAATCATTCCCTTTCATCCTTCAACTTTTAGTTACCAGCCGGTTGTCGTATGCTCGAGTACCGACTTGGATGGATTCTTAGTGTCAATAGGATCGAAGAACTAGCCCTGCAATGATGCTGTACGCTAAGAATCGGCTGCGAAGTCTGTTGAAACAGAAAGGCAAAATTCCACAAAAGGAGTGTAATGTCAGGACTTTGCTTTTCATAAAACCAAATGAAAATTACGCTGAAATGGCAAATTCCTGACTGAAGCACCATAAAAATGATTTCGTTGGTCCTGAGCCAGCTTTACCACTGTCAACTAGTTGGATGAAGTGCAAGATTCGTTCTTGGGTTGCACCAAAACATGCCAACAACTGGCGTTGTTTGCAAACTTGAGCTCAGACAAAAGCATTTTTACCAAATTTTAATCTGTCAAAATGTCTACTGTATTTACCAAGTGTTCTGGATAGAGCCAGGCGGACGTGCAACTTGAGCCAATTTTGGAGAGTTATAACAACTGGAGTAATTTATTTCAGAAATATTTTGCAACAAATTTTGAAATATTTTTGGCTGGTAAGCTGTTAAAATAACAAAAATCATAACAAAAAAGACTCTAGCGGGAACAAAATTGTAACAGATTTTGAAACGTTTGTATCACAATTATTATTGAATTTGATATAACTACAGAAGTCCGAAAGCAGAAATTTATAACAATAGTTGTAAAAAATTAGTTAGCAAATTTAACACAGAAAAATTATATCACAGCTAACTTTTAGCATCGTTTCAATCCAAAATTGTTGAATGATTTTTTTTATTAAATGAATAATTTATTTAGTGATCTGATTTCTTCTTATAGTTTTTTGAAATTCTGATCATTATATTTCGATATTAAGCAACGGAAGAACTCATTTTTTCAATTAATGAACTTTATCATGAGTCTTGCAAATGAAAATAAAACATCATAACTGATTTTGTTATTATATTGTGTTTATAAGTTTTAGCTTTCAACTGTTTTCATTTGTTAAATATCTCAAAATAACACAAATTGTTATAAATATCAACTGTTGATATACTTGTGTTATGATTTTGTTATGTGCATCTGATCGAGAATGTTGTTAGTCGAGAATTTCTCTAGTTGTATATTATTCTTCCTTCATGTTACAGAATAACTACATATCCGGGAAATCTTGACAAAGTTTTCAGTAGCATCAGTTCCATAATTCGACTTCAGTTCATCTAATCACACAGTAAAAAATTATGAATTTTACAGGTGACATAATTCTACAAACAATATAATTCATAACTACTTAGCTTTTCAAATGACGCAATATTTCACTCGTACAGAGTTTTACAGGATTTAAGTATAATTTGCACTCGGCTAGCAATTGCGACTGTATGAACTCATACGCATCATTCACAAACCAAGCAGATATTTGCTTCTGTGGTTCAGTCGATTAACTGGCCTGCTTCGTGATCTACACTGAGCTAAATTCTCATTTTCACATTATATGATATCCTAATATATTTGCACTATTGGAAATTCCAACAAAAATTACATGGTGTATCAATATCATGTCAAACATATAAGATAATCATATAAAACATAAAACTTTTCTTAAAGTTATTTTCATAAGAATTTCATATAGCGAATGGAATTTCCAGACTCAATAAAATTTATTAGAACCCCCTATAACAACTATTAGATAATCACACAACATATATTGGGACAATTTATAAAGTGCATGTTCTGTTCAATCAGAATTTATATAGATAGATTCTTGTAAAACATATGGCTTGTTGTATAACATTTATAAATAGCCTTCAATGCAGACCATTATAGCACAGACTAACAGACATGACAGTATGAGTAAATTCTTATAAAAATAATTTTTCGTGATGCACTAGTTCCACCTATATTGTACTGCGCGAACTATTTACTATCTGTATACCCCTTGTGTTATGTACAAGTTTTTTTACTAGTTGGTTTCCCCTCGTTTGTCAACACCGATCAGCTGCTTGCAGGGATGCCTGATTTCATCCAAATTTTTGAAAATGAATGGTCGCAATAAATTATTGGATTATGTTGATAATATATTCAACTTTTTCGCGATGTTGGAAGGTAACCATTTATTTGACTCAACGTTGTTCATCTAGACTATTTTTTTATTGTGTTGGTAGTTTTCACCAGAAATTAAGTGGCGGCAGACCAGAAGCAAGTAAATATTGTAACAAAACGGGTTCGATTTTGTCTTGCGTTGGAGGATGAGAAATAGGCACAATTATGTATATAGTTTTGGCAATATGTATTAAATCTGTATCCTGTATGAAATTCGCATGGACGTATACAAAACAATACATTACAGGTAATTTTGTATAATTGGCAACTCTGTTGTTAAATGAAAAAAATAAACACAGTCTAGATGACAGACAGGATGTTTTTAATAGGGTAACGTGGCGCCATCATGACACATGTGAGCACTGTCCCAAATAAAGGAATATTCGAAATGACCGTTAAAATGATTGAAGAATCTAATTTGAGTGTCCTGTCTGTTAGTCTGTGATTATAGTTCCATATACCAGTAATATACAGATCAAATGATTACTATTGAATTAAACAAGTGATGCGAATATGCAATATTGTTGAAAACAATGTGCTTTTTATATTAGGAGGAATCAAAAGCTGTAATGAAAGATAGTTGTGTTATTATAAAAACTTTGTAATTTATTTTTATTATTTCATAATAATTTCGTTTTTACACTTACGTCTATCGGTGACTTTCTTTTATCGCGCTGTTCTTTCAGAATTCGAGCTTTACTACTGGTGAATCCCTGGAAGCACTTTCTGATATTAAAGGTAAATATAGTGTGACCCCAAAGCTATTAAATAAAAAATAAATCATTTTACCAGTCAGTAATAAAAAATGAAACATACCTTATTATTTCATGATTCGTAAATATATCCTTAATGGAATTTGAAAGAGCTAACGTGTCTGCGATTATAAATTGCTTTATGATGCAGAAATCCCAGCTGCCTGAAGCAGCTGATGAATATCGAGGACTCACCACATACATTATGAAATGGGATAAGTTCTATCGAGTTTTCATATAAATTGTATGTGATATTCTTATCAATTCAATTTTGTTACACTAATTTAGACTTCATGTACATTCTTAATAAAAAATATAAATTTCCATATGGCTTCAATGAGTTATACGATGCATACGATTCATATGACGAATCTAATGAATATAAAAAAAGATTTTTATTTCAGTGTAATGTTTCTCGGTTCAAGCCGCACTGTTGCCATCAATCTTTTGCTTTTTATTTCATTCGATTTCCAGCCATGTTTTTTTCAAATCACGCAATTTTACATGTTTTTGAATATATAAATTTGCGTGAAATACGACTCTCAATTTATGTGCATCTTATAAGATGTAAAATCACAAGGATTTTTGTAACTGTGCAATTTAAGTATCCAAGTTCAGAATTCCTTTCCATGAAACATGATCAAATTTTAATACACTGAGGTTTTGTCGTGAATACGACTTACTTTACTATGGGGCGCCTTTTCAAAATTAGCCATATGGAAGAATGGGCAGAACTTAATCGCGAATATCTCGACTTGTATTAATGGTAGCAACATAATTCTTTCACCATTTCATCAAAAATATGATCAGGAATTCAGGATAATATTTTGAACAGTGTGCGATAACCACAAACAACTCAAAAATTAAGTTTTCTTAAAATTTGAAAACAACGCGGAAAACTTTTTACTTTCGCTTGGGTTTTTCGCGCAAGGACGACGTTTTTGAGATAGTCAGGCACATATCTTCAACTGAATGCGTATAAAAGGGGAACCGTGGTCGAAAATCGATCATTTCTTTTCGTGCGTTCGATGGAAGCAGACGTCGTGGGAGTGGAATCATCAACCAGCAGCGACAGAGAATGCACCTTCTGCGTGGTTAATAAAAACCTCAAACGCTCAGGTCGCATCTCTCATTCGCTTGCTGGCCATCGAAGCGCGAGGACCAGCCAGCAGCAGCAGCGGGAGTTAACCAGCAGCGAGAGAGAATGCACCTTCTGCGTGGTTAATAAAAACCTCAAACGCTCAGGTCGCATCTCTCATTCGCTTGCTGGCCATCGAGGCGAGAGGACCAGCCAGCAGCAGCAGCGGGAGTTAACCAGCAGCGAGAGAGAATGCACCTTCTGCGTGGTTAATAAAAACCTCAAACGCTCAGGTCGCATCTCTCATTCGCTTGCTGGCCATCAAGGCGAGAGGATCAGCCAGCAGCAGCAGCGGGAGTTAACCAGCAGCGAGAGTGAATGCACCTTCTGCGTGGTTAATAAAAACCTCAAACGCTCAGGTCGCATCTCTCATTCGCTTGCTGGCCATCGAAGCGCGTGGACCAGCCAGCAGCGAGAGAGAATGCACCTTCTGCGTGGTTAATAAAAACCTCAAACGCTCAGGTCGCATCTCTCATTCGCTTGCTGGCCACCAAGGCGAGAACCAGCAGCGACTGAAACAGGATTCTGAGTCTGTTATTGGATCTAAATTTAGGTCTTGAACTCAGGGTCCAGTTCTCTATTCCAGACTTCTATTCGGTTCTTCTTAAAACCATAATAATACTCCTAAAGAATTATGCGGAATTTACTTTACTGTACCTCTATACAACCCATTTTTGTCGTGAATACGACTTACTTTACTGTGGGGTGCCTTTTCAAAATTTACCCTCTGAGAGAGTGATAAGAATCAGAACGCGTTCTAAGGAAGAGAACAAAATATCTGCTGCTGTACAACAAATCGTCCGGGAAAAATGTTCCGAAAAGTGGTGAATATCGCAGTGAGTTCCTCAATTTGGTCCTTGTGAATGCTAGAAACGAGTCCCTTCAGCATATTGATAGTTTTTTTCAATAAAATATGCAAATCCGAAATGAAATAATCGACATTTAAATTCTGTATGCGGCTATTTTTATAGCCGTTAGGACCGCCCATTAGTGAAAAAGCTACAAACGAAATCAGGTAGAAACAAGCCTCTCAACAAAACTTGAATCAGTTTGGATTGTATCGCCACTGCGAGCAGATGTGTTTTGTGTCGTCTGCACGCTTTCGACAAGAGCGATTACGTCACAGCTGCCAGTCATTAGCATTGGGATAAAAACAACGGTGGAGAGCATTGCACAATATCAGCCGTTATAATGGCTCTAAAAATTTTCTAAAGAACTATTAGGATTTGTTGTTCGCAAATCGTAGGGAAATATCCTCAGTTTACTACAATTCAAGAACAGTTTGCTTAGATTTGTGCACTTTTCGCTGTGTGAAACTCACAGTAATCGAGATCAAGTGAAGCCTTCTTTGTTTTTGCGAAAAATGTTCCAGAGTTTAATGTCGTAGAGAATTACGCAATTTGACTTTTCTGAATGCTAGAAACGAGTCCCTTCAGCATATTGATAGTTTCTTTCAATAAATTATGCAAATCCGAAATGAAATAATCAACATTAAAATTCTGAATGCGGCTATTTTTATAGCCGTTAGGACCGCCCATTAGTGAAAAAGCTACAAACGAAATCACATAAAAGGAAATCTCTTAACAAAAATTGAATCAGTTTGGATTTTATCGCCCCTATGAGCAGATGTGTTTTGTGTCGTCTGCACAGCTAGTTTCGCTTTCGACAAGAGCGAATTCGTCACAGCTGCCAGTCATTAGCATTGGGAAAAAAACAACGGTGGAGAGCATTGCACAATATCAGCCGTTCTAATGGCTCTAAAAGTTTTCTAAAGAACTATTAGGATTTGTTGTTTGCAAATCGTAGGGAAATATCCTCAGTTTACTACATATCAAGAACAGTTTGCTTAGATTTGTGCACTTTTCGCTGTGTGAAATTCACAGTAATCGAGATCAAGTGAAGCTTTCTTTGTTTTTGCGAAAAATGTGAAAAAGGGGAATGCGTGCATAATTCATACAATTGATATTCGGAAGTGTTAAGGAACATGTCAGTTGTTTTCGTATTCACGACATCCAGTTATGTCTCTGACATTACCCACCCGCCTTTTTTTTTTACGCGGGTTCTTTTTTCAGCCATTATTTTGAGTTATGAGTTTTTCTTGCTTTGTTCTAGAAATGCATGAAACGTCGAGATGTGTTGTTAATCTGAAATTTATGAGTTCCAAATCAACAGTCAATGTGATCGGATGCGTATTTACGTTTCTCTTAACATTTGTCCAGTCGAGCGTTTAATCCATTCTCAAGGTCATTTTGCTCTCTCTGTGTGCTAGCGAGTGTTAGTATCAATAGGGACAGTTGGCCAGTGCCGGGTGCTATTGTGATATCACTGTATATTGTGTTCTGGTGAAAAGTGCCGTTATACGTTGATTATTATAGACAATTGTGTTTTTTTCCTGGTGGAGGATTTTTACACACCATCTGCGGTGATACACCGATCTGCAAAAGCGAGAACTTGGTGGACGATCAGCTGGATTTTAAGATAAGTACTGTCTTCTCATTGTTTATTCTCCCGCCTTTCTATTATCGGTTCCTCATCATTTTATCCTCACAACTATCCATGAGGACATGAGCAACTCTGAACCTGATCCTCCCCCTCCAGATGATCAGATGGAGACTTCTGCTGACAGCAGTAAGATTCGCATTAAGAGCTATCCGGATGGGCTTGCACTCCCGGTCGGTATATTTCCGGACCGAATGAAATGATAAAAAATTGAATATTTTGAAAATAACTCGTGACCTGTCCTCGCGATATTCTACTATAAAAAGAATAGATAAAGTACGACCAGACAAGCTCAGGGTCTTACTAACCAGCTCTCAGCAGGCAAACGAGATTTTTCGAAATGAGCACTTTACGCGGGACTACCGCGTGTACGTACCAGCTCGTGAAGCGACGGCGTGGTAACCGATTCGACTCTGACTTGTGAGGACATTCTTAAGTACGGAGCAGGTTGTTTTAAAGACCCCTTACTTAAGAATGTCAAGATACTGGATTGCAAACGCTTGCATTCAGTATCGATCGCCGGGGATGGAACAAAATCTTATCCCCAATCAGATTCTTATCGAGTTACCTTTGCTGGCTCGGCTTTACCCAACTACGTCCTCTTGGACCGGCTTCGTCTGCCCGTTCGTCTCTTTGTACCGCGAGTAATGAACTGTACCAACTGTAAACAATTGGGGCATACAGCTTCTCATTGCTGCAATAAGCCCCGGTGTGCCAACTGTGGGGGAGGACATGCGGATGGCTCTTGCGGTAAGGATACTGAAAAGTGCCTCTATTGTAAGGAGGGTCCGCATGACCTCTCGGCATGTCCCGCGTATAGACTTCGCGGTGACAGAATGAAGCGTTCTCTGAAAGAACATTCTAAACGCTCTTTCGCCGATATGCTGAAGAGTGCCACTCCCCCCAAACAAATAACGAACCCATATGCCTGCTTGTCAAATGACGAGAGTGATTATGACGACCCTTTGGAAGGTACATCTTCGACTGTCCCTCAAAGCTATAGAAAGAGAAGAAATATATCCTGCCACAAGCTTCCTAGTAAGGATTCGAAGATATCCTCAGAAGGGCCTCTAAAAGTTACAGCTAGAAGAAGTGGTGCTAAAGCCAAACCGAAGCAAAATGCTCCTGGTCTAGGAAATCTAAATTCTACGAAAGAATTCCCACCACTTCCTGGGACATCAAACCCCCCAAGCGTCCCCGAAAATCTATCTGAGAACCAACTCAGTGCTGGACTTATCAAGTTCTCAGATATTGTGGACTGGATTTTCAAAAATTTCAACATATCAGACCCTCTTAAAAGCATTTTAATTGCATTCATGCCTACAGTGAAAACATATTTGAAGCAGATGACTGCAAATTGGCCCCTTCTTTAAACGATCGTATGGCTAAGTCACCCTTCGAGGTTAAGGATTCAATCACTGTTTTACAGTGGAATTGTAGAAGTATCACCCCGAAAATAGATCCTTTCAAAATTCTAGTGAATAATCTGAAATGTGACGCATTTGCATTGTGCGAAACTTGGCTGACTTCTGATGTACCCCTAAACTTCCACGATTTTAACATTATTCGTCTGGATCGAGATGATCACCTGCGGATTAAGATCATCGGAGACAATCAATGTTTCGTATGACCTCACACGAAATATTGATTGGAAAGACTACGCAAATTCGATATCTGAGAAACTCAAAACAACACAAGAACTTCCTCCGGAGGAAGAGTACACGTTTATGGCTGGCTTGATTCTCGATACTGCGATTCAAGCTCAGACGAAACGTGTACCCGGCGCAAAAACTAACATCCGTCCTCCCAATCCGTGGTGGGACAAAGAGTGCTCATCTCTGAACGCTGAGAGAGCCTCCGCGTTCAAACAGTTTAGAGCCAATGGAACACCTGATAATTATCGTAATTACGCAACGTTAGACACGCAAATGAAGAACTTAATTAAAGCAAAAAACGCGGTTACTGGCGCCGGTTTGTTGACGGATTAACAAAAGAAACATCGATGAGCACTCTTTGGAACACAGCCCGACGAATGCGCAACAAAAACACCACAAACGAAAGCGACGAATATTCCAACCGTTGGATATTCGATTTCGCTAAAAAAGTATGTCCAGACTCTGTTCCGGAACAGAAGATTTCCCGCGCCGCGACATCAAATACAAACGAAACACCGTTTTCGATGGTAGAGTTCTCACTTGCGCTCTTGTCATGTAACAATAAGGCCCCGGGGTTAGACAGAATCAAATTCAACTTGTTGAAGAATCTGCCTGACACCGCCAAAAGACGCTTGCTGAATTTATTCAACAAGTTCCTCGAGGGTAATATTGTTCCACACGACTGGAGACAAGTGAAAGTGATCGCCATTCAAAAACCTGGGAAACCAGCCTCCGATCACAATTCGTATCGGCCGATTGCTATGCTTTCCTGTATCCGGAAGTTGTTCGAAAAAATGATTCTCTTCCGTCTAGACAATTGGGTCGAAACTAATGGCTTTCTTTCAGATACACAATTTGGTTTCCGCAGGGGTAAAGGAACGAACGATTGTCTTGCGTTGCTCTCAACAGAAATTCAAATGGCATTTGCTCGTAAAGAACAAATGGCATTTGCTCGTGAAGAACAAATGGCATCAGTATTTCTAGACATCAAGGGGGCTTTTGATTCAGTTTCTATAAATATCCTATCTAAGAAGCTGCACCAGCATGGTCTTTCGCCGGTTTTGAACACCTTTTTATATAATCTATTGTCCGAGAAATACATGTATTTCGCGTATGGTGATTTGTCGACAATACGATTCAGTTACATGGGTCTTCCTCAGGGCTCATGCTTAAGCCCCCTTTTATACAATTTTTACGTAAAAGATATCGATGAATATATCAACACATCTTGCACGCTAAGACAACTTGCCGACGACAGCGTTTTGTCCATTATAGGATCCAAAACTGCTGATCTGCAAGGACCATTACAAGATACACTCCACAACTTGTCCACGTGGGCTCTTCAACTTGGTATCGACTTCTCTACGGAGAAAACTGAGCTGGTTGTATTTTCAAGGAAGCGAGAACCAGCACAACTACAGCTTCAACTAAGGGGTGAAACCATAGCTCAGGTCTTCACATTCAAATATCTCGGGGTCTGGTTCGACTCCAAAGGCACCTGGGGATGTCATATTAGGTATCTGAAACAAAAATGCCAACAGAGAATTAACTTTCTTCGTACAATAACCGGATCATGGTGGGGAGCCCACCCAGGAGACCTGATCAGGCTGTACCAAACAACGATATTGTCCGTAATGGAATACTGATGCTTTTGCTTCCGATCCGCCGCGAACACCCATTTCATTAAACTGGAAAGAATTCAGTATCGTTGTTTGCGTATTGCCCTAGGTTGCATGCAGTCGACTCATACGATGAGTCTCGAAGTGCTCGCGGGCGTCTTACCGTTGAAAAATCGATTCTGGGATCTCTCATATCGATTGCTGATCCGATGCGACTTCTTGAATCCGATGGTGATTGAAAACTTCGAAAGGCTTGTCGAGCTTAATTCTCAGACCCGTTTTATGTCCTTGTATTTTGATTACATGGCTCAGAATATTAATCCTTCTTCGTTTGTTTTCAACCGTGCTCATTTCCTGGATACTTCTGATTCTACTGTGTTTTTCGACACATCAATGAGAGAAGAGATTCGTGGAATTCCGGATCACATACGCCCTCAAGTGGCCCCTAATATTTTTTATAATAAACTTAGAACAGTCAACTGTGAAAAAGTGTTTTACACTGACGGATCAAACATCAACGAGTCCACAGGCTTCGGTATCTTCAATCAGAACATCACCGCTTCGTACAAACTCAGTGATCCGGCTTCAGTTTACGTCGCAGAATTAGCTGCTATTCAGTACACCCTTGAGATCATTGAAACCTTGCCCAAAGACCATTACTTCATTGTCACGGACAGTCTAAGCTCAATAGAAGCTCTCCGGGCAATGAAGCCAGGAAAGTATCCCCCATATTTCCTGGGGAAAATACGGGAACACTTGCGAACTTTATCTGAACGGTCTTATTCAATATCGTTAGTCTGGGTCCCTTCGCATTGTTCCATTCCGGGCAATGAAAAGGCAGACTCATTGGCTAAGGTGGGCGCATTACAAGGTGATATTTATGAAAGACCAATCTGCTTCAATGAATTTTTCAGTATTTCTCGTCAGAAAACTCTCGAAAGTTGGCAAACTTCATGGACGAATGACGAACTGGGACGATGGCTACACTCCATTATCCCTAAGGTATCGACGAAACCTTGGTTCAAGGGGATGAACGTGAGTCGCGATTTCATTCGTGTTATGTTGCGGCTCATATCGAATCATTATACATTCAACGCACATCTCCGGCGTATTGGGCTCGTGGAGAGCAATCTCTGCACCTGTGGCGACGGTTATCAGGACATCGAGCATGTCGTGTGGTCGTGCGTAGAGTATCGCGACGCCAGGTCGAAGCTACTGGAATCCCTCAGGGCCCGAGGTAGACCGCCTGAGGTGCCGGTTCGGGATGTGTTGGCGAGTCGGGATAGTTCATATATGCTCCTCATATACCAATTCCTTAAACACATTCATATACAAGTGTAATCTATTATATCTTGCAGAGAAAGTTCCTCCCATTCCTCGACGATATTTTAACTATGGCTAAGAATAATCTCCAACTGCAGGTTCGACACTAACATCCGCCCGATTCTATCGACCCCTCGTCCTGTCCACCATCTTCATTGGAACTAACTAGATCTTTTTGTTGTCACTAACTTTTCTGTTCTCCCTTTCCCCGTCCCTTCACCATCTCGTTGTCAACTAATTAGATCTCTGTCGTTTTCCAGGCATTTCGTTCCCATATCCTCTTTTTACCCCGTTTTTCTACAATATTTACTAGTCTATGTCTCTTTTATTCTCTTCCGTAACATAACAATCAACCCCAATGGAAGACCGCTCCAATCGATGACCAGCATGCGGGCCACCCGCCGGGTCTTCGTAGCCTGGGGGTGTTTTCCGCGGACCCATACGGACCAAAGGATGCGGCCAGCATAAATATTTACCAACGTCATCTGGAAGACACACGCTATATTCAGTTCATCAACCACTGCGGACTGCCAGCTGTAGGCTGGATTCTCGAGAATAGACAATTTCAACACCAATATTACAGTTTTATGTTAGTCGTTAACTAAAATTAGAAAAAACCGGCATCTTAGAGCTTAAGCAGTGTGCCTGAAAAATTATATTATATTGTTGAATAAAAAAAAATCTGAAATTTTTTGCTAAGTAGTTGACACTGACACTGACACAAGTTTTCAATTTATTTTCTTCAAAAAAATCGTTGAGATTACAGCAGATTCTGAAGTTTCATGCATTTTTAAGACATTTGGAATACGGAAATTTCAAAACTTTTCCGAGTTCCGAAGTCGAGATATCACCAGATTTCGATGTTTCATGAATTTTTTAAGTCATTTGGCAACAAACAATTTTTCTACAGTTTTGCGGTTATTTTAACGCCAATTTCCGAAGTTACGCGGTTTTTTTTTCGCGTGTTTTTTCATGCCGTACGTATCCCCTCGTAAAAATAGACCTCATTGTGCTTGAAAATTCAAATTCAGAGTTCAGAACTCGAACAAAATATAAGAATACAATGTCTAATGCAGTTGCTGAATTCAGATTCAGAATTTGTTTCCTGAAATGCAGTTCTAATTCCTGAATCCAAATCCAGAACCAAGTTCCCGAATTCAGATTTCAGGGCCAGAATTTAAGTTAAAAATTCAGTACCTGAGTCCTGGTCGAGAATTTAGTTCCGAAATCCAATTCCGAAATTCAGTTCTAAAATTCAATCGCAGAATCCTGGTTCGAAGTTTCCACAACTCTGCTTAGAATCAAGGTCAGAAATTTAGATCCCGAAATTAGTTCCAAAACTCAATTCCAGAACTCAGGCCTAGAATTGAGTTTCAAATTTTTGGTCCAGTATCAGGTTCCTACTGTTAGTTCCGGACCTAATCAATTTTGGAACTCTCAGTTCCAAAATTCAGGTGTAGAATTCAGATTTGGAATTCAAGAATTCTGTTCCAAATTCAAGTTCAAGAATTCATTTCAAAAAGTTAGTTCCAGACTTCAGGTTCGAGTTCCTGAATACTGAACCTGAACTCTGGAACGGGATTCTGGATATGAAATCAGATCTGGCTTCTGGAGCTGAAAGTAGGAAGTTGATTCTGGAACCTGATTCGGGATCTAGATTTTGGATTCGAATTTTCTTAGTTTTGAATTTTCAAACTGAGCTCTGGATCCAAAATTTAGGCTCACATCAGAAACCTGGTACAGAATTCAGTTTAAAAGCATTGCTCCAGAACTCAGTTCTAGAATCCCAGTTCAGGATATAGTTTCGGAGTTTAGGCGTAGAATTCAGGAATAAGAATTGAATTTTTGAGTTAAATGTAGGTTCAGATCGGAATCAAGGTTTTGGAAATCCAAATTCGATTCCTATTCCAGAATAATTTTGGAACTGAATTCTGAAAGTAAATTTTTTACCTGAATTTAGAACCCGACTCCCGGAATTGCTCTCCAAACCTGTTTTTGGAAAATGAATCAAATAAGTTCCAGAGTTCTGATTTCTGAGTATGAATTCTTGAACTGGATTCTAAAACTAAGTCCCTAATCCGATCTCTGGGCCTGAATTTTGAACCTGAAGTTTGGAATTTGAATTTTTAAACTGCTTTCTGGAATCCTTGTCTGGAATTCAGGTTCGAGTTTTACTGTCAGAATCTACACACTCAGGAAAAAAACTGTGTAAATTCACACCTTCTGAGACTGACATATACGAACATTATAAATCCAGACACATTTTTACAGTTGATTAAACACAAGATTCACGCATTTCGTTAAATTTTCACTTGTCGAAACATGTAATTTTACGTGGCTGCGTGAAGAACTGGGTAGGATTGCCACATAATCAAAAGGTCTTAGTAAAATACAGCCATTTAACGAATTACGTCTTTATGAATTGAGTTATATGAAGTTCGTTTGCTCGGCAGTGTGTGTGTGAGTGTGTGTAGGTGTGTGTATGTGTGTGTGTCTGTATGTGTGTGTGTGCGTGTCTGTATGTGTGTGTGTATGTGTGTGCACTTTTCGAAGATTTTTGATCGCGCTCAATTTTCTCAGATGGCTGAACCGATTTTAACAAACTTGGGCTCGTTTGAAAGCTACTGTCGTGCCATTGATCAAGTTCGAAGATCAAATGGTTGTGACTTTTGGTTCCAGATATATGATGGTATAAGTGACGTAACCGACAAAACACATTGATTTTTACCGCTCTTATATATAAGGGTGCCAAAATTTTGGGATCACCTCTATTTTCGTTAAGCTCTATTGCTCAAAAGTTTAAGCACCTCGAAAAAAGCCTTCATGCAAAATTTGACCTAAATCAGACATGCTTAAGGGGTGCTGCCCGGTGGTAAGGGTTTGACAATTTTCGATCTTGAAAAAGCACCATAGGGGGGAGTACATGAAATTTCCAAAATCGAACATTTTTTTTGATGCCGAAACTCTTAAAACTGCATGAAACATCATCTCAAAAAAAATTTGTTGAAAAAATCAACTTTCTGGGACTTTTTTCTAGAGCCCAAAAAGGCGACTATTTCAAAAATTTTTTTTTTCGAGATGACTCTAAATCTCGACGTTTCATGCAATTCTAAGAGTTTCGGCATCAAAAATTTTTTTTCGATTTCGAAAATTTCATGTACTCCCCCCCTATGGTGATTTTTCAAGATATATGAAAATTCCACTAAGTGGACTAAGAAGGCTTTTTTTTAGATTAGCATCACTGTTCTCATACAAATAGGCAACGCAAATATCTACTTGTTTGGAAAAATGACGCTGACTGTGTGACATAAACACTGAAGCATGCTTTTGTGAACTACTCGAATCAATCTGAGTCAATTGGTGTCAAAATTAGGATCCAAATTTATTTAATAAAAGTATGAAACATATTTTCATGAGACTGTTATGAAAGAAGAGAAAGGCATTATCACACCATTAGGTGGATTAAGAAGGGGTTTGTTAGTGAGATCGCGTATTTCAAGAGTGAGTCGCTTAACACAAACGATGTTGTGTCTGCAAAAACCGGAATGTTGTGCCATCGACGCAGTTATTGTGTCCAAAGGGATCCGTACTGTGCTTCAGAATGGAAACAATTATCCTCAAGTGTGTCATTTATGAGGAACAAGTGTCTGATTGGTGTCTGAGTAGTACTGACATGTGTGTTAAGCTACGATTGACATACTACTCCAAGCGATCACCACTTGATATGATATCTCGGAGCTAGAAATCAATTGTAAACGGAATAATAAATAAACACAGTATGATTATTTTATGTATTGCGTGTCAATTACTTAATATTTTAATACAATGCAATTAAAAAAAGGAGCAATTTTACGCAAATTTGGTATATGTGGAATAAAATTTCATTCAGAGTTCAACTAATTACTCTATTTTTGGCACATGAGCAAATAAAGCATTACTCAGTAAATGAGTAGATTTTACCCAAAAATCGTTTCCAGTGGAAGAACTCAAATTTGAGTAACTAAGGAGTTACTCTAAATTAGAGTTGTTCCACTTTTTCTATAGATGAGTGAGATCTTACTCATTTTTGAGTAACTATTTCTAAGCGTGTAAGTGTGTGTTGATTAGTGAAAAATGTCAAAAGTGGGCGTTTATGGGCGATCTAACGTTGTGTTACACAGTTCGAGGCGTACGTGTGCAAGGATGACGATTGCAAGTTTATCTGTCAAAATACACGGGGAATCGAAATTTTTCAAGTGTAAATTCATTTATTGCTCATTTACAACGTTAATTTTAGTGCGAGAAAATCATTTTCCTGCTTTGTTATTTTTGTAGCACGTATATTCACGTACATCATGAAAGGTTACTTGAAGGACCGTACAGATGCACAAACCGAACCAAATATGCAATATAATGATGAGATATAGTGTTTAATCGCCATTTGATTTATTCCTCTGGCGTTCAAAATAACCTCAACCGTACCGAAACAAATTCCGGATCTCGAAATTTGTCTACATATCATCTTATAAAATCAAAACTGATTACACGAAATAAAAGAAAATCAATGAAACTTCAAATGAACAGTTGTTGTAACAGATCCTAAAATTCTACAATATAATTGGCAATCTAACGCAGAACTAATTTTAATGACTTTTTATCTAAGTTTTATTATTTGAACCTTTTTACCTTTTTGCCTTTCTCATTTAGAAACGCTATGCAATCACTGTGAAAATCGACTTTTTAACCGAGGCCCGGAGGGCCGAAAGTCATATACCATTCGACTCAGCTCGACGAACTGAGCAAATGTCTGTGTGTGTGTGTGTGTATGTGTGTGTGTATGTAACAAAAATATGCACTCACTTTTCTCAGAGATGGCCAATCCGATTTTCACAAACAAAGATTCAAATAAAAGGTCTCATAGTCCCATAGCCTGCTATTGAATTTCATTCCGATCCGACTCCCGGTTCCGGAGATATAGGATGATATGTACCAAAAAAGTGGAAAAAAATATGCACTCACTTTTTTCAGAGATGGCTGAACCGATTTTCACAAATTAAGATTCAAATGAAAGGTATTATGGTCCCATAGCTTGCTATTGAATTTCATTTGAATGTGACATCCGGTTCCGGAGTTATATGACAATATGTGAAAATTTGAGAAAAAGTTTACACTCAATTATCTCTGGAACAACTCAACCGATTTTTGCAAACTAAGATTCAAATGAAAGGTCTTATAATATCCCAAAAATTTGTGGAACGTTTTATCAGGATCCGACTTCCGGTTTCGGAACTAAAGCGTGATAAGTGGAATATTACCAATTTTATTAGTATTTTTCCACGAACGATGGTTAAAAACAAGTACAAATCCCATAAAACTGTCTGATAAATTCTTCTAGTTTGCGGAGCTTGTTAGTTTGTGGGCATGAAAACTTAATTCGGCACTACTGGTCCCCTCTTTTTCTGTTCCGAGAGCACCGAAAATGGAGAAGAAAAAACTCCTAAAACTAAATTCACTTCGATTTCTCTGCGATGCTTGAACCGATTTTCACAAATCTTGATTTGAATTAAAGTTCATACTATCTTCAAACCTATTGTGAAATTTCATCCGGATCCGACTTCCGGTTCCGCAGTTGCAGGGCGATGAGTGTCATAGTTTTCAAATCGCCATATAGAGTGACAATATGTACAACACCGAAAGAAGAAGAAAACACAAAACGAACAAGGCGTGCTTTGTTCTATTTCGTACACGTTGTGTAGTGATGTCATTAATAATAATAATAATAATAATAATAATAATAATAAAAATAATAATAATAATAATAATAATAATAAAAATAAAAATAAAAATAAAAATAATAATAATAATAATAATAATAATAATAATAATAATAATAATAATAATAATAATAATAATAATAATAATAATAATAATAATAATCATAATAATAATAATAATAATAATAATAATCATAATAATAATAATCATAATAATAATAATAATAATCATAATAATAATAATAATAATCCTAACACATGTTTTATGCTGCTGGTTCATGCTGTTTAGCTTAACTTACATATGCAGAAGTAACAGAAACGCGGATTCGCTTCGTCTGTTAGATTTCGTTTAATTGGTTTAATCGAAATAGAGCATGAGATAGTAAGTATAGGTTTAACTACGTTCAGAACTGTTCCAATTTGTAGGTCATATTTATTGGTAGCAAACGAACCAACTTCGGCTATTCCGTTTATCTGAATCCGGTTTCGGAAGAATAGGAAATAGTGATCAAAAACTGCAAAAAGGATCTCACTCACTTTTCTTGGAGATGGCCAAATCAATTTTCACAAACTTATTCTTCAATTTGTTGTGGATACTACTTTCGGTTCCAGAACTACAGGTTAAACAAGATTTGTAGAGTTTGTGAGATTAGGTCCGAACAAATTTTCCTATTTCTATTCAAGAAATAGCTGTTTTTGCGAATTTCACGGTTATATTTATGATGTAATGAGTAATATGAGAAAGGCATCATTACACCACTAGGTGGATTAAAATAGGTTTTTTATATATATAAAAAATAGGTATAGAATTCGCTCAAACTTTAGAAAATTTTTCCGAGGCCCGGAGGGCCGAATGACATATACCAATCGATTCAGCTCGACGAACTGAGCAAATGTCCGCGTGTGTGTGTGTGTGTGTGTGTGTGTGTGCGTGTCTGTATGTGTGTTGTCAACTAAGAGGTCGAGATCTCAGAGATGGCTGGACCGATTTTGATCAAACTAGTCGCAAATGAAAGGTCTCCCCGTCACCCAGAACGCTATTGAATGGTTTTGAGATCGGATGTTTACTTTTTGAGTTATTCAAAGTTTTATGTCAAAATTTTCAAACCGAATATGTTTTTAGATTTAGATTTCGCACGGTAATAGCTATCCAACAAGCCATAGATTGTAAAAATCCGTCCAGTTTTAACGGAGATATCGATATTTTTGTGTAAACGACTTATTCCTTATTCCAGTAGTAGTAGTTTAACGCGTTCGAATATCTTCAAACGCGTTAAACTACTACTACTGGAATAAGGAATAAGTCGTTTACACAAAAATATCGATATCTCCGTTAAAACTGGACGGATTTTTACAATCTATGGCTTGTTGGATAGCTATTACCGTGCGAAATCTAAGTCTAAAAACATAAGATTAAGCGCTGTTTCGGATCCAAATGAAACACGAATTTTATAGGGTAAGGGGTCTCTATTTCATCTGAGCTCTTATTTCCATCTCATCCCTTTACCTCATTGCTTTGAACATGAATAATATCTTACAACGTACCTGAACCAAACTGTGAAATGTTTAAAAATGAATATTTAAGCTATTGTCACACTTTTCCATTGGAAGAAATGGTTTTAATATCTACTAAACGATTCGTCTCAAAACATGATCACTGTTTCGCACAATTACACTACTATTGAATGCTGGATGACTTCATGATTAGTAATGTTCACTTGCCACTTATTAAATTAACGATTAAAAACTTCAAAAACTACCCGACACGCAATAAAAGTCTTCAAAAATATGAGATGAAAGTTTTTCACTTAGTTCACTTGATTGCGCTTTGTTTTCATCTCATTTGGTTTCGCAAAGTTGCCAAATTTTCTCATAATGTTAAAAAACAAAATTGTTTTTCGTCGTCTTCAAATTATCATCAACAAATATTTTTTTTAGTATCCGTGACATTAGTTTAATTATATTATTATTAATATATTTAATAAAACTTTTTCGGCTTCGAATATTACCAGAAAGAGCGTGTCAAAATTATTGAAATAACCATTGTGGCAAATCTAGTAGCACTGGTTTCATTCCGCTATACGTCAACATAACGCTGTGAAGTGTGTGTGTTTCATCCGGCTTCCTGTCACGACGCCATCTTGATGAGATCAAAATCGGAACTTCAAAATCAGCTGATTGAAACGTAAACAAATAATCCGTAATGCAATTGCTTTACGTTTTACCTCATTTAGTGCACGAAAATTAGTGAATTTTGGGTCGATTATCTCACAATAACTTGTCGGTTTGGTTCAAATACAGCAGACATTGTTTTGGGACATCAAGTGCAGGTAATTTTCATAATTTGAAAATCGCGATGATTATCAAAACATCGCAGTGTTTGGGGCTCGAAACGCGAGGGACTCACCGTAATCGGTGTACTTTCAAATGGCTGGTGCTCACATACCGGTGTCAGATGGCTGGTTTCATCGGTTGTGCACAGAGATGCCAGATGTTTTCATAGATAATATGTATTGCTTTGCATAAAAAGTCTATATCTGCTCTATCTGTTTTCACTAATAAAATTATGTTAAAAGATAATTCTTCATATCTGCAAAGATTTCCATTTTAACATGCGATTTGTCCGTTGATTAATCAACTTTCAAAGAATTACTGCCATCAAATACTAATAGATACTCAGAAAGAAAAGTCTAATTTTTCACTTCTCGCATTTTCTGAACCTGTGCAAATTACATATAGGAAATCTGTATAAAATCTGTACTCTGATTTATATCAACGCAAAAATCCATACAATACAGATTAATCTGTATAAATGGCATCTTTTTCTCTGCATTTTGTTTTTAGAAGTGTTAATGCCTAAATAAAAACAATTCCTTTTATGTTTTGTTGTTAGGTTTACCAAATTAACTAAGGAGTGTATCGAAAAGTAATTAGCAACATTGATTATTGAATAAAAAAGCGAAAAAAAACATATTTTGACATCAGTTTTCAATATATTGTAGAAAAATTACATTTTTATGCATTTCACTGATTATATTGAAGAAAATCCTAGTTTCTGTGAAACGCTCGCACTTTGGACTTGACATTCTTCATTAAATTCTGCACAGTTACTTTTGTGACTTTCCTGGTGGCAGCTGTCCAGTTTTTTTTGAACTCCTGCATGTTTTGGGACACTGTACCTTCCTTCCGAAAGTGCCGCTTGACAATTGACCAATACCTTTCAATTGGCCGAATATCCGGACAGTTCGGTGGGTTGATGTCCTTTTCCACGAATTGTACATTATTTTTTGACAACCACTGTAGAACGGAGTTGGCGTAGTGGGCTGAAGCCAAATCCGGCCAGAAGAGCCTTATGCTTTCTATACAGTGGCAGCATTCTCTTCTTCAAACATTCTTCCTCGTACACCTTGGCGTTAATAGTGCCCTTCGTGAAGAAAATCGACGACCGCAAACCACAGGTACAAATTGCTTGCCAGACCAACACCTTCTGCCCAAACTTTTCCATCGCCACCGTGGTGTCAGCGTCGTCCAGGTTTTTGTACACCGATTTCGTATAATATTGCGGTCCAGGCAGCGCTCGAGAGTCTTCCTTGGCGTAGGTTTCGTCGTCGATCAGGATGCATCCGTCTTTATTCTGTAGAATCCGGTTATACAGTTTTTGCGCTCTTGTTTTGGCCTGAACTTGCTGTACCAGGGACTTTTTCGGTACCTTCTGTTTCTTGTACGTTTTCAGGGAGTTCCGAACTTTGATCCGTTCAATCATCCCGATGCTGGTGTTGAACTGCTTGGCCAAATACCGCGTCGACGCCGATGGGTTTTTCCTGATGTACTCAACCACTTTTAGGTCCCGGCCGGGCTGGCTGGGACCCGTTTTCCTACCGGATCGGGGCAAATCCTTCATGGAAAGGGTCTTACCGAACTTCTCGATAAAATTTTTGACACTGGTGTGGTGCACTTTTACCCGATTTTGCAATATCGTTGTACGTGACACCACTTTCTGAGCACTAAGTGTGCAGAATTTTCTTTCGCGTTTCCGAATCAATTCGACTCATCATTGAAACGATAAACCGTACCGAAACCAATCGATTTCGCAGCTGTTATTGACATGTAAACAAACATGTCACCGCAAAACACGCTGCAAAAAAAATAAGCCATTTCAGAGTAATAACTGTTTGAATTCATTCATTCATTCATTCATTCGATAATTTATTATTTTGGTTAGGGAGTAGATATCTAGTGATATCTTGCCGCAAAACACAATTAATTAAATGTATGAATTGATAGCGAACGTCCCGACAGCCGGCTGTCTGGAGTTTTACGAGTTTCGGAAGAAATTTCGTATTTTGGTAGGAGGCACATATTACTACCAAACGCGATAAAATTACAACGTATTCTCGGTAGCCGGTTACCCAGAGCAATAAACATAAGATTCTGTGATGCATGTGAAAATGCAGAGAATTCTAGTGGGTTTCTAGTAACAACATGCATTGAACTAACAATCCTTCCATAAAAGCAAGGAAGGGAGTAGCAACATGCCTCACACGGGCGGACTCTAATGCTAATGATAATGTTGAAAATTCAGTTGAAAATTACCGAATTAATTTTTCAAGTGTGTACACAACTAGGTGGAATAAAACAGTCCAATTGAATTGAGTCCTAAAATGAAGTGGTTGATTGAGTTTATGGGACTACTATCGTTTTGAAAAAGTCAATTATACATAATTAGTATTGAGTTCAAAAGAAACCCGAGGAGGTTCGAGGTACGGAACGAGATTAAAAATATTCCCACATGTTTAATTTTTTTTTCATCTCAACCTGGACCCCCTCCCGGCCCGAGTACTGCGCATGTCACCAGCCGTGGTTGTAGTCTATCATGGTGAAAAATCAAACCACACGGTCTGGTTACCGGTTGCCGCTGTGCTGATCCTGGAAATCCCCCCTGCGGCTGAATCCGACTAGACGTTGCAAATGTTATTAAATTATTTTTATTTCACTTGTTTGATTGCACCATCGTTTCCCATGCGTTCAACTTTTGCCTCGGTTTTGGTAGGGCAGAACCGGAGTTTTCCGCCAACTTTCGGGCCTACTCGGCTACTATAATCCAGATGGGGACACAGTTCATCATCGTACCGTTTGATGTTGCGGTTCCTGCTTGTGTCCGTAGCTACTCATCAAACTACGCCGGCACATTATGGAAGTGGTCCCGTTTATTCCATTTGGATATTGAGTATTCCTAACGGTTGTGACACGGCATGCAGATGCCGTTGTTGATTTGATTCACCTTTCACGGGTACACACACACACTCACAGATTGCGAGTTGTCGTGGTATCCGCATTGGCCGGGCTTAACCAATTCAATCTCGGATTGATTGACGGGATCTCATCATGGGCTTTTCGGGCGCTGCAGCAGAAGCAGCGGCTAATGCCACTGCATAGCAGATGGAAGTTGCTCAATTTTTGAATTTATGAAAGTGGTTTTCAATAGAGAATTACGTTTGTGTGTGTGTGCAATATTTGTTGCGGAAGCAAAAAACCAAATCACTTAACTCGAATGAAAGTTTTGTATCCGTTTTCGGGATTCCGTCGGAGATTTATAAATCCATCAATGATTTCGTGCATTTTTGTTATAATCTACCTTCAACAATAATAACAAGCATGCCATGAAATTGTAGACAACTTAAATGTCAATATGGCGGATATAAATTTTGCCGCTTTGACTATCTATTGAAGTTGAGAACAAGATCTTGAAAGGAAAACAAGGTAATTTTGCTCTCAGATAAGTTGATGCAATCTCCGCCTGACTATTTACTGCTGGATCCAGAACCGGCCGCTGTACGACGGCACACAGTTCGAATAAATAATCCGGAACCGACATGGGCGAGGCAACTGATAGCCGGAAGAAATTTCCGTACGACGAAACATCATTTCCTGAGAACCGGAACGTGACCTGTATCGATTACCGAAAATTTGGAAATCCTGCCGGGCTTCTCCTCCTGCTCCTACACAATATCGGGACACTGGGAAAGGTTGTCACATTTGGCACTCATCCATCGAACGGGGCCTCAAATGGATACGGACAAGGTTCGGATAATGAAAGTAATGATGTCCTGCTGCCACCGCCGACGCCACCGGCCACCGTTGTAGGTTTGCACTCGCATCGTAACGCAGTTAGCGACAGCATCAGGACATACTTGCCCATCAACTGATAGGCGAATTGGTGAGTTTAATTAAATGACAAACTTGTTCGTTCCGGAGCCCTCCGGGGAGGAGGTCATTGGAAGCATATCTCTTGCGTTCATCTCGTCGTCGTAAAAGCCGCTGTGTGGCAAACCGCACTACGCAAAGCAGTAGCAGTCGGCTTCGGTCTGTCCACGCACGGTTCGTCGATCCGGGCCTTACTGCATCCGGAAACTCATCAACATGTCACCTAGGTTCTGTCTGTGTGGGTTCGAAACGCTGTTTACGGTGGTTCGGTCGAACGGAATGAACCTCGGTTTTTCGGAGTTCTAATGAGTTTTGGTAATTGAAATTTTCGAAGCCATCCATTTGGATGTTGCCTAAAGACGATTCCGGCTTGGGATTTCGCATGAGAAAGTCACTTGGTTTGATCAGTTTCAGTTTCACTGAAAGGAATCTAAGGTGCTTATGATGATCGCATATTTGGAACGGACAGTGGTGAATAACTCCTTCCGGGAATTACTTATCCAGTCTGAATATGAAATAACAAGGCAGTAATGAAAGTTTTTTTTTAAAGTGAGGGCCGC
Source organism: Malaya genurostris (assembly GCF_030247185.1). Classification (NCBI taxonomy): domain Eukaryota; kingdom Metazoa; phylum Arthropoda; class Insecta; order Diptera; family Culicidae; genus Malaya; species Malaya genurostris. Next base: position 127,883,644 of record NC_080570.1, on the reverse strand, counting down.
CTTAACTCACAGTCGATCGAAACCAATAACGTGTTAATGATTCAGAGCAGTGTTTGGGCCATGTTTACAAGTAATAAATCAGATTTTTTTTATCGATACGTGACAATGGGTGAAACATGGATCCATCACTTCACTGCAGAATCAAAACGATCGCCATAAGAGTGAACTGCAGTCGATTTTTTTTATTTAGCAATACATTTAATAAGACATACTGCTTTAGCTCTAAGATGCCGAGTGCTTTTTTGTCGTGAATACGACTTACTTTACTATGGGGTGCCTTTTCAAAATTTACCCTCTGAGAGAGTGATAAGTTTTTGATCGTGAAAATCTCTTGTTGTATCAAACGAATCAACATAATTTTTGCTACATGCCAACGGAAATATGGTCACAATTTTATGATAAAATTTTCAGTTGTGTGACAAAATCTCAAATAACTTAAAATCAATAATAATTCATGAGGCGCGTTTGCCTTTCTCGTATTTTTATAGCTCAGTGATCTGTGAAGGATTTAAATAATCTAACTACCAATAGAATCGAAATTTTTCAACTTAAACGTGTATAGCAACAGCATTGAAGTTTTTCAATAGTACACTATTGAAAAACCTGTCTTATTTGACCCATGTCAACACCAGCCAATCAGAACGCGTTCTGAGGAAGAGAACAAAATATCTGCTGCTGTACAACAAATCGTTCGAGAAAATGTTTCGAACAGTGTTTAATATCGTAGTGAGTTCCACAATTTGGTCCTTCTGAAAGGCAGGAATAAATCCCGTACAGCACCCTGATAGTTTCTTTCAATGAAATGCAAATCCGAAATGAAATAATCGAAATTAAAATTCTATATGTTGCTATTTTTAAAGCCGTTTGGACCGCGCATTAGTTGAAAAGCTACAAACGAAATCACGTAAAAAGAAAGCTCCTAACAAAAATTGTATTAGTTTAGATTCTATCGCCACTGCGAGCAGATGTATTTTGTGTCGTTTGCAAAGCTAGTTTCGCTTCCGACAAGAGCGATTACGTCACAGCTGCCAGTCGGTTGCATTGGTGAAAAAACAACGAAAAGAGGACAACGGTGAAGAACATCACACAAAATCAACTGTTCTAATGTCTCTGAAAGTTTTCTAAAGAACTATTAGGATTTCTTCTTTGCAAATCGAAGGTAAATATCCTCAGTTTAGTGCAAATCTAGAACAGTTTGATTAGATTTGTGCACTTTTCGCTGTGTGAAATTCACAGTAATCGAAATCAAGTGAAGTCTTCTTTGCTTTTGCGAAAAATGTGAAGAAGGGGAATGCTTGCATAATTCATACAATTGATCAACTAATTGATATTCGGAAGTGTTAAGGAACATGTCAGTTGTTTTCGTATTAATGACATCCAGTTTAGTCTCTGACATTACCCACCCGCCTTTTTCACAGTACTTAAGACCAGAGCTGCAAATTGTCAGTCATATCAAATGACCTTGACAGACTGACTAAAACCATCGCCAACTGTAATCGGTACGGTCAAAGTGTCTGTCAAATGAGGTACTCGATTGTTCTATGACCAAGTAGAGGTATACTCAGTCAAAAACAGGCGACTTTTTTTGTCTTCTCTCTCATTCTCCTATACCCTGATGAAGTAAAAAAAATCCATGAGAGTACTAACATGAACATAAATTGAAAAAGACACTCAATATATGATGATTGGTGAGAGCCTGGTTGGCAGCAGTCCAGTGACAAGCTTTCCAATCTTCGTCGTGCAAAGTTGCTAGTGGATAGTGCCATTTAGCAGCTCTGCTTAAGACTAGGATGATGTCTTGAATTTTAACGTTGTTGTATTTGATTCACGTTGTTGTATGTTGATCACCGCAACTCTTTGGGATCCTGTCTTCAGTTCGTTTGTTCCTGTGGATCCGCGGGAAATAAACCCCCGGGCTACGAAGACTCGGTGAATGGCCCGCATGTTGGTCATCGACTGGAGTGGCCTTCCGTAGGCGATGATGGTGATGTTACGAAAGAGAATGAAAGAAACATAGAGAAGTAAATGTTATGGAAAACGGGGTGAGAAAAGAGGGTAAATGACTCAGAACGACAAAGATCTTATTGGTCGTCAAATGGTGAGATAACTAAGTCTTCACAAGTCCCTATCTCATGCCTCCCCGAGCGTCTGTGATGACATTTGGTCAATAGAACGGCGTCGACTGGGTGCTATCGCCTTCTGCGTTAGTAGCAGAATGAGAGGGTGCGAAATGGATTGTAGGTTGAACCTAAAGTGCAATGTTTATCATAGTATATTACAACATATAATTTTGTTGTTCATTACATCATGTATTATTATTATTATTATTATTATTATTATTATTATTAGAAGAGCGTAACTTACACTGCGACATTAACTGTTATTTGTATCATAGCATATTATTTCATATATTATCGTCTTACACTATTTTATGTTATTGTATAATATGTTGTATGGTATTACACTGCATTGCATTATATAGTATTATAATGTATTATATAATATTATATTATATTATATTATATTATATTATATTGTATTTTATTATATTATGTTATATTGTATTGCATTATGTTGTTTTATGTGATATTATATTATATTCTAGGGTTTATTATGAGTAGTACTACGTATCTCTGCGCAAAATATAAATTTGTTTTTCTTATAAGTTATCATTTTTAAAGTAATATTTCAACTAAACATCAAGGTCGTCACAAGGTAAGCTTGGTCCTCATTGGTTCCTGTTTCATGCCTACACGTGTGTCTGTGGTGACAATTGGTCGATGGAATGCGTTGATGGCAGAATGAGAGGATGAGAAATGACATATAAATTCAAGTAATATAATATCATAGCATATCGCAACATATCATTTTATTCATTCTATTATTTATTATATATTTCATTGTACTATATTATATTGTTTTTTATTATTTCCATTATTATATTTATTGTTATTATGATTAATTTGTGGTCAATAATAATAACATATATTATTTTTATAGATGTGGATATTATTATTGTCATTAGAAGAGAAATATTCTACTTCCTGCACTATTGCGAAAATAGCAGAGCATAACTGACACTCTACATTAACTGTTATTTTATATATTGTTTTATAATATATTATATTATATTGTATGACATTGTATTATATTATATTAAACTAGCTGAATGACCCGGCGTTGCTCGGAAATGTTTTGGGAAGAAAAGGCCGAACAAAATTTCCGAAGTTGTCCTACTTAGTGTAATACTCTGACCAGTTTTATGTTGCTATTCAATCAATATTACTTTATACTTCTCATGTTTGGGGCACTTGCTGCACTCCCTCTCCCTTAAAATAACCTTTTAATCTACATTGACATTAAAGTAGTATCTGTATTTGTCAAGATGCATCGTTTATCGTAGAATAAATTTTATATTGAACTCCCTTTTTATTAGTGAACTTACTACAGCTCTCCTCCATAATAACCCTTATGACCACCTCTTAGTAGTGTACGAAGTATCTGTGCTCTTCAAAAAGTATCGATTAATTCATTAAAATTAACAATAGCAGTACTACTTAATTCAAATTCACGATAGCAATACTACCTAGCACAATCATACATACAAGCATACATACATACATATATAAGGTTCGTAAATGGAGGTTTGGGTGTATATGAGAAGCATATATAAACTATTCCGACTCAGACTGCAATCGATGAACACCGTCCGAGGCGTCCAAAGGTACAAAAGTCAGCTGGGAAGTTTATGCCCAGGTAACCAGTAAGCACTAATAATGGCATTAAAATAGCCCTTTATGAGTACTAAGAATGCTTATAGCTCTATAACTACAATCTGAAAGCTTATCTGTTGTAAATCAATCAGAATACACACCAGTCATAAATAAGCATTATCTATGAATAGCCGTATATTATGCCGGCCTTAAATCAGTCTCAAGTGGGATTGAAATGCCAATTAGCAATTTGCTGTCATAATGTGGCATTGGTATGTGCTTATTGGTTACCAGGGTGGTCATCATCATCGACTATCTTGAGAAAGCCAAAAAACAATCAATAGCAAATACTATATAGCATTATTAGATCGTTTGAATGCAAAAATCAAGGAAACACACTAAAACAATGCACCGATTCACTAGTCGATGGCAACAATGTTTAAATTGAACGAACGATACATCGAAATGCTTCCTCATCCACCATATAGTCCAAATCTGGCCCCACAGTGACTTCTGGCGGTTCGCTGATCTAAAAAAAATTTCACCGGTAAGAAAATCAAATCACTCCATCATTCATTTCACTGTATCCCTTGAATATGATTAATTAATAGTTTATTTGCATGGTCATCGTGCAAAACTTTATTAGGTTTCACAAGAAAACATCACAAGTGACCTCGTGATGAATGGAGTTCATCTTTTTCATCAGTTTACACGTATTTAAATTAGAATGAATACGTAAACAAATCACAATTAGATGTCGAATTATATACATTTACCGAATTTTGTGAGGTTATGTCACATATGTGTAAAACCTAATAGGGTGAGGGCTCCCTATTTCATCTCATTTGTGAGGACGTTACCTTAAAAACCTGATTTAGCCACTAAAATCACTACGATTTTTTCATATTTTTGCTTAAATCGCCTTGCTCCACATTACTTGGAAATTGAAATAATATTAAAAAAATCCGCTAAAAACACTTCTGATATGTTTACTACTCTGCTCCTAATTTCATCTCAAAGGTTTTATATTCATCCTATCGTTGGTCATTCATTCATCCCATAAATTAGCAATGGCGACAGCAATCAAAACCAAAATATTGCACTATTACACTCTCAGGTTGAAAATGTTAGAATTTTACCTAAAAAGGGCCTAATGCCAACTAAGAGACAACACACGATATTTTTAGAAACAGTTTGGAATCTTTTCGAAGTTTAAAATTTGTTGGATCGTTTTTGTTACCTTTCGTTTTAAATTTAAAATTTTACTGTGCAGTTAATTTGGAGAGTTGAAAAAAGTACGGGTGTGTAATGTCAGAGACATAACTGGATGTCGTGAATACGAATATGACACGCTTTATTTATGCTTTCGAATTCGAATTGGTAGTTCATCGATTGTTTGAATTGTGCAACTTTCCCCTCTTTCATTACTAGAAATTTAAACGATGCGCCTAGACTAAATTACAGATTAGTTACATTAAACATTCTGAAACGCAATTAAATATTATGAAATAAGCAGTATAGTCACCGTGAAGTCACTTCACTTGGTTTTCACAGTGTAGTGCCGCCGGTAATAAGGGCCGTAGAGTACAGTAAAGTAAATATCCGCATAATTCTTTAGGAGTATTATTATGGTTCTAAAAAGAACGGAATAGAAGAATTCTGGAATAAAGAACTGAATCCTGAGTTCAAGAACTAAATTTAGAACCAATAACAGACTCAGAATTCAGTTTCAATTCTAGAATTGCAATTTCGAAACTCAAATTAGTTTCGGAATACAGTTCCAGAATCCAGTTTCAGCACGCAGGCTCTGAATTCTAAACTTATATTGCGGAACTAAAATCTGAAATTTGAACTTCTCGTTACGACTACCGAAAAACAAATGATGGCAGTCTTCTCGCCTTGCAAGCGAATGAAAGTTGCGACCTGAGCGTTTGAGGTTTTAACCACGCACTCTCAGTCACTACTTGTTGATGGTTTAACTCTCGCGATGGCAGTCTGCTCGCTTTGATGGCCAGCAAGCGAATGAAAGTTGCGACCTGAGCGTTTGATGTTTTAACCAGGCAGAAGGTGCACTTTTCGTCGCTGCTGGTTGAAGGTTTAACTCCCACGACGTCTGCTTCCATCGAACGCACGAGAAGAAATGATCGATTTTCACCACGGTTCCCCTTTTATACGGATTCAGTTGAAGATATGTGCCTGACTACCTCAAAATCGTCGTCCGTGCGCGAAAAACCCAAGCGAAAGTAAAAAGTTTTCCGAGTTGTTTTCAAATTTTAAGAAAACTTAATTTTTGAGTTGTTTGTGGTTATCGCACACTGTTCAAAATATTATCCTGAATTCCTGATCATATTTTTGATGAAATGGTGAAAGAATTATGTTGATACCATTAATACAAGTCGAGATATTCACGATTAAGTTCTGCCCATTCTTCCATATGGCTAATTTTGAAAAGGCACCCCATAGTAAAGTAAGTCGTATTCACGACAAAAAAAAAAGAATTGTTACTATTCAGACATTAGCCCTTCTACAGGGTCCGGCACTCGAAGTGTAACCAACTTCAGACCGCTCGCGCAGCTGACGCACGGGCATCAGCTCTCTAGAAATTTGCTAAATGACAGTTCGGAGTTGTATTGTTTACAAGCGCAAGAAAGCATTTTGCCAAAAGTGAACGCGAAAAAAAAATCTTGACTTGAGAGAGCGAAGGAGTGCTTCGTTTGGCCGAAAGCGGTCAATTTCCGAACATTGTATTTTCTGACGAGAAAATTTTTCCAATTGAGCAATTCGTAAACTCTCAAAACGATAGGGTTTACTTGACCGACCGTTCATACGAGAATTTGAGTCATCGATTGGCCACCAGGAGGCAGCACCCGCAACAGATAATGGTTTGGGCCGCTGTAACCGCAGATGGGCGCTCTCCAACCGTTTTCATCGAGCCTGGCGTCAAGGTAAATGCGACATATTATCGGGAAAGTATTCTAGAGGTTGCTTTGAAGCCGTGGGCAGACAAACATTTCGGTGGCAGACCATGGACGTTTCAGCAGGACTCGGCACCGTCTCACAAAGCTCGAGTGAACGTTCCGAACTTCATCACGTCCACACAATGGCTCTCGAATTCACCAGATGCGAATCCAATGGATTATTTTCTTTGGGCCATTTTGAAGAGCAAAGTCCGAACTAAAAGATACACCAGTCTCGAGGCGCTGAAAAAAGTTATTGTCCGCGAGTGGGCCAAAATACCTGCAAGTCACATTCGGCAACTTGCGATTCGTTTTTTGACCGTCTCAAGGCCATAGTCAAGGCAAAAGGTGGTCATATCGAGCAAAAGTGAATTGATTCCGAATTGTGTATTATTTTTACACATTTTGTACTTTGAATTAAGTAAAAGTAATTTTCCAAACTGAATTTATGGCCTTTTTAATTGGTTTCACTTCGAGTGCCGGACCCTGTAAAAACAAAATACAGAACCGGAGGTGCCATTCATCCAGATTTATCTGTATTGTGTAGATTTTTGCGTTCGCATACTGATTTAAACCAGATTACAGATTTTAGACAGATTTTCTAAATTGAATACAAATTTGTAAAGGTTCATAAAAAGTGAGATGTAATGAGCTAGACTTTTCTCTCTGAGTATCTGTTAGTATTTGATTGCAGTACTTCTTTCAAAGTTTATTAATCAACGGGCAAATCACATGTTAAAATGGAAATCTTTTGTGCAAATATTTGATGATAAACACTGATAAACATTTATATTAAAATTTTAAATCAATTTGAACTGATTCATTTTATTAGTGAAAACAGATAGAGCAGATACATATTTTGTTTGAAAATATCTGGCATCTCTGTGCATAGCCGATGAAACACACACACTTAACAGTGTTATGGTGACGTATAGCGGAAAGAAACCAATGCTACTAGATTTGCCATAATGGTTATTTGATTAGTATTTAACACGCTCTTTCTGGTGTTATTCGAAGAAGTTATGAGAAAACTTGGCAACTTTGCGAAACCAAATGAGGTGAAAACAAAGCGCAATCAAGTGAACTAAGTGAAAAACTTTCATCTCATATTCTTGAAGACTTTTATTGCTTGTCGGGTAATTTTTGAAGTTTTTGAAGTGTTTTGAGACGAATCGATTAGTAGATATTCAGAAACATGACGAACTGTAAATCTTGAGACGAAAATGTGCCCATAAATTGAAAAGTGAATTTGTTTTAAATGAAAAAAAAAACGAGAATTTAAAACCATTTCTTCCAATGAGAAAGTGCGACAATAGCTTGAATAATCATTGTAAAACATTCTACAGTTTGGTTCAGGTACGTTGTAAGATATTGTTCATATACAAAGTAATGAGGTGAAGGGATGATATGGAAATAGGAGCTCAGATGAAATAGGGAGCCGTTACCCTATTTATTAGGTTTTCATCGTGGCATCAAAAATGAACAGGCATTCATCCTTGACAGTTTCGCGGTTTTACCTCAGTGCACTTTGCCTTGTCTGTCTTACGTTAAACCAAGTTGCCTTGTTAGCATGTAAACAGTAATGGTGATTTGTGAAAAAAAATTGGGATCAGCGGTAACTTTTAATAACCTTATACATTCTCTCGCTTTCACAGTTTTGCCTATGTTTTGAACGACCAATCACAATGATGCCTTCCAACTGATATGTTGCCATCTCCTCTGTAAGGGTAATTGCGAAAACCAGTATTAGGTTTTGCACGAACATGCCATAACCTCACAAAATGAACAGAATGAACTTTTTTTGACAGTCGACGTGTACTTGTTTACAGTTTAAAAGTTCATCAGAGGTTCATCGTTCGAATGTAAAAAGTCCTCTCTTAGTCTCCTCACACTAAACAGATTCATACCTGTATCGCTCCGTGATGCTGGAAACACTTACAGGGCAATCTTTTTAGTTATTTTTACTGTGGAATACGTTTTTAACAGGCACTTTTTCATCATTTTTCAATTTTTAACTTGCAGTCGCAAAACAAAACAAGTACACGGCAACTGTCAAAGATGAACTTGATTCATCGACAGTTCATCTGTGTCGTCATCCTGCAAAACCTAATAAGGTTTTACACGATGACGACACAAATGAACTGCCGATGAATCATATTCATCGTTGACAGCTGCCGGTGGTGTGTTTTGTTTGCAATTGCAAATTGAAAATCGAAAACGACGATAAAAAAAGCCTTGGTATTACATTCCTGTAGTGGAATTTGGACCTTCTGTTTCAACAGACTTCGCAGCCGATTCAGAGTGTACAGAACCATTGCATGGCTAGTGCTACGATTCTACTGACACTACGAATCCTTCCAGGTCGGGGCCCGAACATACGATAACTGGTTTGTAAGACCAGCGCCCTATGCATTGAATCGCCAACCCGGGACATGACGATAAAGTGCCTGTTAAAAGCGTGTTCCACAGTTACATACATTTATTTGCACTACATCACATTTAGGATATCGATTATGTGACAATAGTACGCCACACTACTCGGTTTGTGGCTGCCGCTCTCCATCCTCGATCACGTCCAATGCTCGCAGATCACGTTCTACCTGATACACCAGTTTGGTAGGGTTGTTGTCCTGCATTCTTGCAACATGCCCTGTCCACCGTATTCTTCCGGCTTTGGCGACCTTCTGAATGCTTGGCTTGCCGTAGAGTGCAGTGAGATCGTGGTTCATTCTTCGCCGCCACACGCCGTTCTCCTGAACACCGCCGAAGACCGTCGTTCAAAAACTCCAAGCGCTTGCAGGGCCTCCTCGAGCATGATCCATGCTTCGTATCCGTAGAGGATCACCAGTCTTATAAGAGTTTTGTACATGGTACGTTTCGTGCGAGGGTGAATCTTGTTTGACCGCAGATTCTTTTGGAGCCCGTAGCAGGCACGACTTCCACTGATGATGCGGCTTCGTATTTCACGACTCACATTGTTGTCCGCCGTTAGTAAGAATCCGAGGTAAACAAATTCTTCCACTACCTCGAAGGTATTCCCGGCTATCGTGACATTACTTCCTAGACGAAGCTAGGAGTATCGGACTGGCCATAAATGCGTCGAAAACAAAATACATGAGAGGAAGAGGCTTTAGAGAAGAAACACTACGCCTCCCACCACGAATATTGATAGACGGTGATTATATCGAGGTGATTGACGAGGTCGTGTATTTAGGCTCACTGGTGTCCGCCGATAATGACACCAGCAGAGAAATTCATAGACGTATTTTGGCAGGGAATCGTGCATACCTTGGACTCAGAAAAACCCTCCGATCGAGAAAAGTACGCCACCGCGCGAAATTGACCATCTACAAACCGCTCATTAGACCGGTTGTTCTCTATGGCCACGAGACCTGGACTATGCTGGCAGAGGACCAACGCGCCCTCAGTGTTTTCGAAAGAAAGGTACTGAGGACCATCTATGGCGGAGTGCAGATGGAAGACGGAACGTGGAGACGGCGTATGAATCACGAATTGCAACAGCTGCTAGGATAACCACCCATCGTACGGACAGCTAAAATCGGACGTCTACGATGGGCTGGGCATGTCATAAGGATGTCGGACGACAGCCCAGTGAAAATGGTTCTTGAATCTAATCCGACTGGTACAAGAAGAAGAGGAGCGCAGCGAGCAAGGTGGATCGATCAAGTGGAGGGTGATCTCAGAAGCATCCGTGCCTTGAGTGGCTGGCGACGAGCAGCCATGGACCGAGTTATGTGGAGACGTATGCTTGATACAGCAAAGGACACCCCAGGCCTATAGCTGTTAGGTAAGGTAAGTAACTTCCTAGACGAATCCTGTTGTGCTCGGTTCCGCCTACTAGCATGTACTTTGTTTTCGACGCATTCACCATCAGTGCAACCTTTGCTGCTTCGTGTTTCGGGCGAATGTACAACTTTGCTCATTACTCCTTCCAAGGCGATGTTGAATAGTAGGCATGAGACACCTGAGACCCTTACGCAATTTTGCACACCGTCCATTGTCGCTTTGATCATTCTAGTCAGCTGTTCAGTCCAGAATTTTCCATAGCTCTATGCGGTCGATACTATCGCATGCCGCCTTGAAGGCGATGAACAGGTGATGCGCTGGGATCTGGAGTTCACGGCATTCTGGTCCTTTGTCGATCGGCCATCGATGAAGTCGGCTTGATAACTTCCCACGAACTCATTCGTTTTAGGTGATAGACGATGGAAGCTGATCTGGGATAGCACTTTGTAGGCGGCCTTCAGAAATGTGACCGCTCGGAAGTTCTCGCATTCCAAATGGTCGCCTTTCTTGTGAATGGGACAAATTACCCCTTCCTTCCACTGCTCCGGTAGTTGTTCGGTTTCCCATATTTTGACTTTTAATCGGTGCAAACACGTCATTCTTACCAGCTGCTTTGTTGGTTTTGAGCAGGTGCATGACATCCTTAACTTCCCTCAGTGTGGGAGCTGGATCATTTCCGTCTTCTGCTGCACTGACGCAGTCGTTTCCTCTGTCATCTTGAACCCCCATGCCTACGTTCTCCGCGCCGTTCAGGTGCTCATCGAAGTGCTGCTTCCACCTTTTAATCACTTCACGTCCATCTGTTAAGAGGCTCCGGTCCTTATCCCTGCACATTTCGGCTCGTGGCACAGAGCCGTTGCGGGATTTGTTGAGCTTCTTGTAGAATTTCCGCGTTTCTTGGGAGCGGCACAGCAGTTCCATTTCCTCGCACTCCGCTTCTTCCAGGTGGCGTTTTAGCTACCGGAAGATGCGGGTCTGCTGTTTCCGCTTCTGTTTGTATCCTTCCACATTCTGCCGGGTTCAATGCTACAGCATTTTCGCTTGCGCTGCGTTCTTCTCCTCCGAAATCACTCTGCACTCCTCGTTGAACCATTCGTTCCGTCGACTCCGTTCCACGTACCCGTCGGTGCACTCGGCTGCGCTGTTTATGGCTGCTTTTACTGTACTCCAGCAGTCTTCTAGGGAAGTCACATCGAGCTCGCCTTCGTCTGGCAACGCTGCCTCGAGATTCTGCGCGTATGCTGAGCCGACATCCGGTTTCTTCCATCGCTCAAAGAGTTTTACTGTGGCGCTAGCTGGTACCGTGCATTGTTGATGACGGAGAGTTTTGGGCGCCGTTTCACCAGCCTCGATAGGTCCTGACGTCGATAATGTCGGAGAAGTGCCTTCCATCTATCAGAACGTGGTCGATTTGCGATTCCGTCTGCTGTGGTGATCTCCAGGTGTAATGATAAGGGAAGCTATGTTTGAAGAAGGTGCTACGAATGGCCATGTTCTTGGAGGCGACAAAATCGATGAGTCGTAGGCCGTTTTCGTTTGTCAGCTGGTGGGCGCTGAACTTTCCAATCATCGGTCTGGACTCCTCCTCCTGGCCTACCTGAGCGTTTAGATCTCCTATGATGATCTTGAGGTCGTGGCTTGGGCAACAGTCTCACTCGACTGTAGAATGCGTCCTTGACATCATCAGTGGCAAGTTTTGTTGTGTATTTCTTTGTTTGATTTACGTAACAGCATTAAATTGTCAAAGAGCTCAAGTAAATCACCATTTACTTTAAAGTCGGGGTCTGAAGTTTAAAGGTAATTTAATTTTTCACCTCAAATTGTCCCTGCGCTGTACACGGTCGGAGTTTGATGCCGGCTTCGGAGTTCGTATTATCGCTTACTTTTTTGTTTGTTTCATGCCTGTGTGTGCCTCTCACAGTAATGTTCAGAGTTCCATGAATGCGACAAGCAAAAAGTTTGAACCATTACGCCACCACAAGCCATATAGTCTGCCGTAATAAATTACAAAATATTTCTAATAAATTATTGCTTGCGTGCATGCCTGCTGTGCTGTGAAGCGTATTTAGCACCAGATTTTTCTCTGTTTAATTGTTCGTTCAATTTTTACCCATTTTTTCTATTTTCGTTCGAACATGCATCCGCCCAAGGGCCAGCAGTACGAACTAGATGTTGCTAGTAAAATTTTATGCTGTGTACGTTGAGGTCGGTGAAAACCGGTGAAAAAAATGACGTTACTGTTAGCATGCGGTTCTTGTCTGATCGGATAATACAGGAGATAAGCTACCGGTTTCGTACGCTCCGGACTCCGGTTAGGTTCGATTTATAGTTTAGGAAGTGCCGTAGCTGCCTAGAATGTCGCAATAGAAGGACCAGCTCCGAAACGGGACGGCAGAATCAGGGCTTGGTTGTTTACTAAATGGCCGCCAATGAATGAATAAATCCATCGTGGTTGGTTGGTCGGTCGGTCGGTCGGTCGACTATTGGTGCAACGGTTTGAAATCGGTTTATTTTAGCTCCTATAGTTGGAAAGCGCTCTCGTGCAAACTGTTGGTATCGGGCGGCACCAAAACGGGAGGCGGATACTAATGATGTTATTAGCGTTCGATATGGCAGCGGTATCAGATCCTTTGATAACATCATTGATCAGATCAAACAGAAAAATGAAACACCCGTGAACTAGCTTCCTATTTAAAGCTGTTTCGGTAGCTAAGTGGAAAAGCTGGCACCGGAGCCTCGTGTATCATTCGTTGACTGTAAACGAGAGAAAAATTTTCGTGTGGGGTCAATTAATTAGAAATCCATGCACAGCTCACTGATTAATTATAAATTTTACCTAATTAAATCGCAAAATAACGCAATGTGCATTTACAATAATTGATTGCGATGTGGTTACTAGAGCTACCGTGGCCTACTAAGCTATGCTGCACGATTCATTCTGTCATGGCATCGGATAGGATGTTGCGCGGTAAATTTATCTTTCAATCCGTCGAATCTCGATCGAATGTAACTCGGTGCAAGCAAACCAGTTTCGGAATAAGCCACACGAAATGCGCATTGATGTAGAGGCTGACCTTGTTCAAAAATAATACCTCTCCCGAATGGCAATGGCTGCAGATACACGTGGCTGCCAGGCCCGTATTCAGAATGTCGTTTCGGGAGGAGGCAATCTATTGTTAAGTTATTCTTTATTAAAGTCTGCTACAGTGTAAATTTTAAATCAAAATATCAAGTTGTTCCTGAGATATGGTTACTCAAACGGTGAGGAACTAAAGCAAAAGGCTCTTAGTGGTAAAAAGTACACGGAACGACCGAAATTAGCTCTGCGCCTAATTCGTATTACTGTTTTTGAATTAGTTGCTTTTAACAACAAAATTTCCACAATAACTATAAAATTAGTTAAAATTGAGAATTTATTTTGCTGAAAAAAACTCTTATTTTTAGAGAATGTGTTTAGTTGGCGAATATTCTGGACACAAACCAACAATATTTCAATCCAGTACGAAATTCTCATTGACAACAAATTTTGTTATTAAAATCAGAAAATTTGTTTCTATTTATCTATCACCATCATTACTGAAGGACAGGACAAAGAAAACAAAAATGAAATTGGTTTTATTAACAAGTTTATTAGCTAAAAACTCATGAGAAGTGTTAAAGCAAAACAATCCGTTAAAAAGCTAAAAGGGACAGTCTTGTTGAAACTGCTTGCAAATTGTTTAGATGTTTTTCGCATTTTCCATGTTTTATATATATCCATATATAAATTTCTAAACCGATATGTAAAAATGACATAAACTTTCAGTGGAAAGTGTATTTATTAAAAATTTGTGCGCATTTGAAGCAATTGTGGGTAATAATGTTTTACGCGAAACAGTGAAGTGAGTTTCGAATGTTGCACTCTAATTGTATATGTCAAATTATGTTTCTTGTAACTTCTAACATTCCGGGCTACACCGTCCGGTGTACTACTTGTATTCGGTTTTTGTTTTCCGAGTGCTCAATGTTTTCAGTGAGAGAGTCGAATGAAGAAAATAGCGATTTAGAAGTGAAATTTTCAAAAAGAAGTTTATGTTTATTTTTATTCTCCAATAAAACATCGTATTTATACCTGCCAATATGGAAAAGATAACCGCGACTGAAATTTTTTTCGGTAGTAGTGTGCCATCTAATGGTTAGTAGTCATTACGGTGTTAACGTTTTTTCGGTGAAAGAGCGCCATATAGCTGCAAATTGCAGAAACCAATTCAACCATTTATGTTGGTTGAAAACAACGTTTTATTTCTCTAATTCAACTAAAAAAATAGTTGAATGGATATGAAGCGTGCCTTAGCTAAGAAATGACAGCACGTTTAATTGGTGAATTCAACTAAAAAAATAGCCATTTCAACAAATATTTTATTATTATTAAGGGAATTAGAATAAAAAAATCTAAATTAGCAAAAGTAAGATTATTTTAGTTGTCTCAAAAAAAATCAGAAAATCAACTAATTTTTTCGCCAAAATGCTGATTTTGGTCTTTCCGTGTTAGATATCGATATCATAGAGTTTCAAAGTTTGCTGGTAAGTTCCGGAATAACATAGTGAAGTTAGTGCTAAAAACATAAATTTGAAGAGAACAAGTTACCTTAAAACTATTCAGTAAATCTTTCTAGTTTAAATTTCTGGTGACAACTTATTGAAACAAATTACTTCCTCTATACCCAACCCGCGTATATTCTTTTTGACGAAAAACAGCACAATTTGCGTAAAAATCAACAAAATACAGTACATACGTTTAAAATAAAACAGTACAATTTGCAGTACGCATTTTGTCTAACAATAGTGAATAAAAACCTGTTTTAATCCACCTAGTGGTGTAATGATGCCTTTCTCATGTATAATATTGTGGTTCAAAATTTTTCTCTTCGATTTTTGAAAGAAACCAAGAGATTGTTTGTGCATTAACTAGTATAACATACAGAATAAAACAGTGCTTTGATTGCATAGGCCATCTTTAAGAAAACGAAGTGGGTTCACTATTATATGCACTTCCGGCACCGGAACCCGAGAACCGGTATAATCAAAGTCGGTTCGTACGGCCACCAACTAACATAACATACAAACTCTACTAACAGTTCGGCTAAAAATTCGTATCGTTTAATAGAAACACACATTTTTTTGCCAAAATTCGTTTTTATTATTCAACATAATTGCCATCAGAGGCGATACAGCGATTATAGCGATCTTCCAACTTTTCGATACCATTTTTGTAGTCCAAACACTGCTCAGAATCATCAATTCGTTGTTGTTTTTGATCGATTGTGAGCTCACGCGGCACCCATTTTGCGCAAAGCTTTCTCATATCCAAATATTCGTGAATAATACGTCCAACACGTTCCTTTGATATCTTTAGGGTGTCAGCTATCTCGATCAACTTCACTTTACGGTCATTGAGAATCATTTTGTGAATTTTTTTCACGTTTTCATCGGTAACAGCCTCTTTTGGACGTCCACTGCGTTCATCGTCTTCGGTGCTCATATGACCAGTACGAAATTTTGCAAACCACTTACGAATTTTTGCTTCGCCCGGTGCAGAGTCTGGATAACACTCATCAAGCCATTTTTGGTATCGGCGGCACTTTTTTTGATCAAAAAGTAGTGTCTCATCAACACACGATATTCCTTTTTTTTCCATTTTGTCGTGAATACGACTTACTTTACTATGGGGTGCCTTTTCAAAATTAGCCATATGGAAGAATGGGCAGAACTTAATCGTGAATATCTCGACTTGTTTTAATGGCAGCATAATTCTTTCACTATTTCATCAAAAATATGATCAGGAATTGAGGATAATATTTTGAACAGTGTGAGATAACCACAAACAACTCAAAAATTAAGTTTTCTTAAACTTTGAAAACAACGCGGAAAACTCTTTACTTTTGTTTGGCTTTTTCGTGCAAGGACGACGATTTTGAGGTAGTCAGGCACATATATTCAACTGACTGCGTATAAAAGGGGAACCGTAGTCAAAAATCGATCATTTCTTCTTGTTAGAGATGTGCGAAACAGCTCACATTGGTGAGCAGCTCCGAACCGATCAGCTCACCAAAATGAACCGATTCGATGTATCAGCTCATCAGCTCATTCAGATTAAACTGATGGTTAATTTTGTGACCCGTTTTTCTTGTGCCGTGAGAAGTAAGAGTTCTTACTGATAATGTCTCATTTAATCCGTTGAAGAAGGATAGATGCAGGCATGGAAGAAATAACGAAACTTGGTGCAAAAATTTCTTCTCAAAGATCCGTTCAGCTCGCATCTTATTCCTCGCTTCACAATGCGGCGAACTGGGTAGCAAATGAGTGAGCTGGTGAGCTACGATTCTTTTAAAAAGAGCTGTGAGCTGTCAGCTCACTTTTATGATTCGATTCATTGGAACAGCTCAGGAGCGAATTGCCCATCTCTACTTCTTGTGCGTTGGACGGAAGCAGACGTCGAGGGACTAGCAGCTTCGGAGAGTGCACCTTCTGCGTGGTTAAAAACCTCAAACGCTCAGGTCGCAACTCCCATTTGGACTTCAGCCGTCAATGAAAGCAGACCTTTTGCGTTGTACAAAACCTCAAACGCCCAGGTCGCAGAGCCAGTTTCCCTTCGAAGAAGATCGATTACATCATCCTGTTAATGGTCGTTTGCATACAACGGAAAATGAACAACAATGTGGAACATTATGCAAAATCAGCCATTCTGATGGCTTCAAATGTTACCTAAAGAACTATAAAGATTGCTTCTTTGTAAATCAAAAAATAAAATTAGCAGTGCAGTGCTAATCTAAGATAACATGATCAGTTTTTTTGCAATTTTCACAGTTCTAAATTCGCAACAGTGTTCAAAATCATTTATATCCAATCAGTGTTTAATATATTAGAAAATTATACAATTTGGCCCTTCACGCACGCCTTCGTAAGAGGTTCTTTCCAAAACCACCAATATTTTATCATAAATACTATACTGGTTATTTTGTAATATTTGTGTAGCAGAATGTTTGATGTAACTAATCTGTACTGTAGTTTAGGTGTATCGTTTCAAATTCCAGTAGTGTAAAAGGGCAAAACTTGCACAATTAACACAATCGATCAACTACTTGATATTCGGAAGTATAAAGAAAGAGTGCCAGTTTTATTCGTATTCACGATATCCAGTTATGTCTCTGACATTACACACCTGTACACCTGTAGCTTCACTCAAAATGCAATATCTCACAAACTAATAATCAGACAGCAGTCAAATTTTTTACACGTATCTTTTGAAGGTTGGTACTAACTGAAAATGGTATGGATTTAATTCTAGTGGCGCCCTCTCATAGAAACGATACGAACTTTTCAGCCGATCTGTTAGTACGCACTCTAAATTACGATTTAAATGTTTGTCGCATCCGAAAATATGCAGTAATTTTTGGTAGGACCATAAGACCCTTCAATTGACCCTAAAACTATGTTCACACTATGAGTTAACTCTGATTTCATGTTACAAGTTTTAACTCTGATTTCATGTTTTAAGCGAAATAACATGTTTTACTTTTGCGTTATTTCATATTCAGAAACGTCACATTAAAACATGTTTTCCCGAAATAACATGATAGAATTGTCAGTAAAGCACAACCCTGCTAGCATTTTTCGTCACTTTTTGACTATGCCAATTGACAAGCTGTTCTACAACGAAAAGTGAAGGAAAATGCTAGCAGGGTTGTGCTTTACTGACAATTATATCATGTTATTTCGGGAAAACATGTTTTAATGTGACGTTTCTATATAAGAAATAACGCAAAAGTAAAACATGTTATTTCGCTTAAAACATGAAATCAGAGTTAAAACTTGTTTTAACTCATAGTGTGAACATAGTATAAGATTCAAATAAAAGGTATTATTGTCCCATAGCTTGCAATTGAATTTCATTTGAATGTGACTTCCGGTTCCGGAGTTATATGGTAATATGTGAAAATTTCAGAAATAGTTTACACTCAATTATCTATGGAACAACTCAACCGATTTTCGCAAGATTCAAATGAAAGGTCTTATAATATCCTAAAAATTTGTAGAACATTTTATCTGGATCCGACTTCCGGTTCCGAAACTAAAGCGTGATAAGAGGAAAATTACCAATTTTATTAGTATTTTTCCACGAACGATGGTTAAAAACAGGTACAAATCCCATAAAACTGTCTGATAAAATCTTCTAGTTTGCAGAGCTTATTAGTTTGTGGGCATGAAAACTTAATTTGGCCCTGCTGGTCCCCTCTTTTCCTGTTCCGAGAGCACCGAACGTGGAGAAGAAAAACTCCTAAAACTAAATTCACTTCGATTTCTCTGCGATGCTTGAACCGATTTTCACTAATCTTGAATGGGATTAAAGTTCATACTGTCAGGTAAAGGTCATACCGCAGTTACAGGGCGATGAGTGTCAAAGTTTTCAAATCGCCTTATAAAAATAATAATAATAATAATAATAATAATAATAATAATAATAATAATAATAATAATAATAATAATAATAATAATAATAATAATAATAATAATAATAATAATAATAAAAATAATAATAAAAATAAAAATAATAATAATAATAATAATAATAAAAATAATAATAATCCTAACACATGTTTTATGCTACTGATTGGTGCTGTTTAGCTTTACTTACATATGCAGAAGTAACAGAAACGCAGGTTCGTTTCTTTTGTTAGATTTCGTTTAATTGGTTTAATCGAAATAGGGCATGAGATAGTAAGTCTAGGTTTAACTACGTTCAAAACTGTTCCAATTTGTAGGTTATATTTGTTGGTAGCAAGCGAACCAACTTCGGCTATTCCGTTTATCTGAATCCGGATTCGGAAGAATAGGAAATAGTGATCAAAAACTGCAAAAAGGATCTCACTCACTTTTCTTGGAGATGACCAAATCGATTTTCACAAACGTATAGGTTCAAAAGAAAAGTCTTACAGTTTCATGCGGAATTCCTAAATTTGTTGAGGATACTTCTTCCGGTTCCGGAACTACAGGGCAAACAGAATTTGTAGAGTTTGTGAGATTAGGTCCGAGCAAATTTTCCTATTTCTATTCAATAAACAGTTGTTTTTTGAGAATTTCACGGTTATATTTATGATGTAATGAGTAATATGAGAAAGGCATCATTACACCACTAGGTGGATTAAAATAGGTTTAAATTATATTGAAATTGCAAAGTAAGCTTAAGTTCAATTTCCTGCTCTAAATATGTGCATGAAAATAAATGTAAATTCGAAGAATATTTTTATCTGTGCAGAACATCTCAGCAGCAAAAGCAAAGCATTCAAAGTTTTCTTTTATTTAATATTAATTAAATTTATAAGGCACACTGCTTAAGCTCTAAGATACCGAGGGCTTTTTCTAATTTTAAATAATAATTTACTTAAAACTAGGATAATTTTGCGAAAAAATGATGTATGTCACACTTTTTTGGCTTATTAGAAACCAATATTTTACTGAAGATTGCATGTTACTACGATCAGGTGTTTAACAGTTATACGACTTTTTCGATTTTTTGTTAGGGAACTCAAACAATAATTTAAATGAGTTGAAAAAATAACACCCTCTCAGATTTCTGGCGTCTGTTGAGTATTCATTTGAGGAGGTTGACTAGTTTTTGTTGGAAAAACAATCATCAATCACTTCTTAATGATAGCTTATATTGAAAAAACTTAGTTAAATAAAATTGTGCGCAATAATTAGCTAGACAACTTTTCGGAAGAACATTTTATCCTAAAACTGCTCACAAAAACAATAGAATAAAAAAAAGTGATTTATTTATTGCTACGATTTTTCAAGAGCACCCTACTTTTACTCCGAATAATTGATGTACAGTCTGTTACATACGAGCGTGGCCACTGTTGTGAGCCAATGAAAATACTTTTGAATATTATTTTATTAGATCAAAAACTAAGCATGCAAATACATTAACAGCCAGTCCAATCCCCTTCAGCGTTAATAATGGCTTCACACCTTCGAGGCATACTTTGAGTGAGAATTTGCGCGTATTCTTCTGAAAACGACCTCCAAATTTGTGAACTCGGCGAACAAGCCGTTTCAATTTGTGTGGTCGGTTTTTCCCAATCTTCATCTTCATTTGAACCCAAACGTTCTCAATTGGATTGACATCGGGCGACTGAGAGGACCAATCCAAGGTCACGACACCATTTTGCTCCTTTGCCCATTCAAGACGTTTCTGGACATGTTTTTCACTCAACATCGGTTTTTGCAATGTACTTCGAAATTAAAAACTATTTGCGATCAAATGTCTGCGAACAGTTCCGTACGATATATTTAAACCTTTTTTTGGTCAATGTTGAAGCACCTTCGCCCAAAGTTGATGTCGGATTCTTCAAAAACAACTCACAAATCATATTTTTGTCTTTTTCCGACAATACAAGTTATCGACATTTTTCACCTCTTTTAAACGATTCACCCACTTACTCACAAACTGTTTCGACTTTTGCATGTATTTCGCCGCGGCAACTTGGGTCATTTTGGAACCTGTCGTGTGCGAGCACAATAAACTGCTTTGCAGCGCGTAACGTACGCGATTCTAATTTGGAAAAATGCTGAAATCGAATTGTAAACAATAGTCAGCTGATTTCTTCTCGCATTGCATCAATGATACGACTGCCCTCTATGTTGAAAAAAATCACACCATTCCACTCTACCGATCGCGAGTAATCGTGACCACGCTCTTATGTAACAGACTGTAACTCGATCTGATGAAGAGCTAGGAAATGCTTCTTCAGAAAAGTTGCTCAAAATAAAATTTCCTGCATCTTTGCTGTAAAGTGCAATTATTTTAAAATTCAATTTAAAGGATTTGATTCCAGATATCCAAATTTGGACCACCTCAATGACTTCTTACGTCAAAAGATGCGCCGGTTTATGATAAATTATTTTGTGAAGACACCAACTACAAAAAACAACTAACATTTAAGATCAAAAATATTTTTGTCACGCTAATTCACCGTTACGGACCACTGTGCAGTGTTTTTTTCTTCCTTTTCAGAGATAGTCTACCAGAAGTATACCATGACAATCCCAGAAAACCGATGTCATGATGTTTCCGACCCGTGGAGTCTTCCTAGGCCGCTTCGGAGCACTCGCGCCTATTTCAGTACAAACATGCTTCCGAAATGCGCTCGCGTTAGACTGAATAGGCATTGCCATTCCAATCTGTAGAATATTGCCCCAAACTAAGGCTTGCTCGTGACAAAAGCCCTATGTAAGTAACCATTTTTGTTACGTTAGCTTATATGTGACTAGTTTACAACAAGAAATTTTAGTGATTGTTACTTACATCTAACCACTTGTGGGACTCAGTAGTAAAGTACGTAAAAGAACAATCAATAAAAGTGTCTGATTTCGGGAGGGACTTCGGGCTCCCTCCCCACTGGGTACGTGCCTGGTGGTTGCACTCACGTACCGACCTCATCCCGTCCCGATTGGTTATCGCTGGTAACGCCAAAAAGAAATGCAACCGCCTCCACCCGGGGCAGATAAATGGCTCGAATAAACACAATAAAAGCTGCCGGCTTTAATTCACGAATCGAAGGCGAGCGATAAGACATGGACCATTAATTTCAATTATCTCCTGCGGTATCATTACACACCGGAACGGGAGAAAACAATCCGGTACACCACCCGGAAAGATCCCCTTCACATGGCACGGGTTATTCTTAAAATTTTGGCTAACTCCCAGTGTATGAAGTCACTTACTGCTAATGCTATTGCTTGAACACCTTCCCTGCCACCCAACCGTCAATGGACGGAACAAAACGGACTCCACCCTTCGTTTTCCCGTGGGAGGAAAAGCGCAGCAAATAACAGCGGAAACCGGAGCAAGTGGCAGCAGAACGTAAACACAAACAACGTACAATATGTTTATTATGGGTGGTACGTGCCATTAGAGGAAAGCGATGCTAAGTCTCACCCTGGCCGCTGATGCTGGTTCCTTTGTACATATAAGGGCAGCCGCCAATGGCATGTTGTGGCAGTGCACTTCTCTAGCGCTGCAAGACAGCCTGATCCGTCGGGACGGGTGCGGGGGGACCCTCGCCATACGAAGAAATGGCTCGAACATGACCGTATGAATTTTCCACCTTAAAGCAATGCTTTTTGTTTTCCAATTGACAGCAAAGGGATTGCACACTGACACAGCCGGATAGAATTTACTGGGACCACCAATTTATGAACTGGAAAACTCTCGGCTCGTTTAATTACCGACAGATGGCGAACAACAGGAAAAAAACAAGAACAAAATATGCCCACGGTTTTATGAACGTCGAAAAACACTCCGCATTGTGCTGACGTATTCAATAGAAGTTTATTGGATCAAAGTTGAAAATATTGGTTTCAAACAGACATTTTAACGTGGGTCAACAGCGCACCGGTTGATGATGATGTTGGCCGGTCGTTCCGCTCCCATTGACACCAATTCCGAAATCAAACCATCGGGGCGGAAAATTTATCAAACGAAATTCATCGTTCGATGGCGGATCACACAACGGTGCCGGAACATATTTCCGGAAGGACCGAAGCCTCAATTCATTATGCACAAATAACATGCCTAAATAGACGATCGCAATCTGTATTAGTTTTGCAAATATTAAAATTTTTTATTTGCACGGATTGTTAGAGATGTGGACCCGGTCCAAATTAACGTGAGGGTGTTTATTATATGTTAATTGTTTCTGTATGGCAAATTTGCTAATTCCAAAATTATTCGATAGTCATTGAAAGTAGCTTTGTGCCGGATGAGTACGGTTGCTTCTCTACAATATAATGAACGTTCATAAAAAAAACCTAGCTTTTAGCATATTTCCTTTGAAATAAATGTTTCAACATAACACGCTGTGGTATCCTGAGTTGCATGGTTACTACAATGACTCTGAGTATGATTTGGTTAGCGTGTAGCCTAACCAGTACCAGTAGACAAATGCAGATAAATTTTCGAGTTTTGACAGATTTTTGAAATAATAACCTGGCAACTCTGCTGGACTGTCAAAAAGTCAACAGTTGTACTATTTATGTACCATTTAATTCCACTATTTCACTGTCACGTTATTACACTTTCACAAAGTCACTATACTTTAATGAAGCATAACAAACGTTACAATACAGATACGCGTATTCCTTCTTCAGTGTATCGGTTTTATAAGTTTGTTTGAAAGAATGCTGTAATGCTGCTCCTTTTATACGAAATGTCTTATTGTCAACGGGTAAAAACGGGAAGAAACAGGTAGTAACAAACGGGTAGGAAGGTAGTTTGATTGTCAGCGGAGGGCAACAAACTGAAGAAGTGGGATATTAAGAGATTAAGTATTACCTAAATCTATTTGTATCTTATGTTTAGGTAATAACTTGAATAGCCAGGAGGGCTTATTTCCTTGGTCACGATTTAATAAAGAAATGGAGTTATTTTTGAAGATTTCTAAACTTTCGGCTGTGTCTAATTTCCATGGGTTGGAAATTTGTCTTATGATTTTTATGTCGTTGGTAGTGAGTTCATGATCTTCAGAAAAGGCATGTTCAGCTACTTTTGACTTGAAATGATGTGGTAGTCCTTTCTCTAATTCTTTAGATGCTTTCGGTATTTCAGCTACGTGCTTTCTGAAACGGATGTCTAGAGTTCTCTTTGTTTGTCCAATATATATTTTATCACAATGAGAACACGAAATTTTGTAGGTGAATTTAATGTTTTTATGTAAGTTATTAATCATTTGTAAGAAAGTTGATAAATCATTGCGTTTGATGTTACAGAATATATCATCAACGTATCTCCACCAGCGATTAGGTAATAATCCCTGGTTTTTCAAAAGTTCTTCAAGATTTGCCATAAACAATTCGCATAAAAACGGGGAGAGCGGATTACCCATTGGTGCCCCTTGTAACTGTTTATAAAATCCACCTCTGAATTTGAAGTAATTTACATCCATACAAAGCCGAGTTAGGTTCAGATATGACCTTACTTTGAATCTTTCACCGGGACACTTGGGAATAAGGCGGTTACATCGAATGACACCATTATTTCGTCTTCTTCGATTTCTGTAGACTCAATTGTAGAGTAAATAGAACTCATCTTTACTTACTTTACTATGGGGCGCCTTTTCAAAATGTACCTTCTGAGAGAGTGATAAGTTTTTGATCGTGAATATCTCTTGTTGTATCTAACGAATCAACATAATTTGTGCTCCATGCCAACGGAAATATGATCACAATTTTATGATAAAATTTTCAGTTGTGTGACATAATCTCAAATAATTCAAAATGAAACTTTACTGAAATGTTTGCTATAAACGAATATCAAAGAGGATAATTCATAAGGCGCGCTTGCCTTTCTCGTATTTTTAAAGCTCATAGCTCAGTGTTCTGTGAAAGGATTTCTAACTACCAATACAATCGAAATTTTTCAACTTAAACGTGTACAGCAACAGCATTGAAGTATTTCAATAGTACGCTATTGGGAAACCTGTCTCATTTGACCCATGTCAACACCAGCCAATCAGAACGCGTTCTGAGGAAGAGAACAAAATATCTGCTGCTGTACAACAAATCGTTCAAGAAAAATGTTCCGAAAAGTGTTGAATATCGTAGTAAGTTCCACAATTTGGTCCTTCTGAAAGGCAGGAATGAATCCCGTACAGTATCTTATGATAGATTCTTTAAATGAAATGCAAATTCAAAATAAAATAATCGACATTGAAATTCTGTATGCGGATATTTTTATTGCTGCTAGGACCGCCCATTAGTGAAAAAGCTACAAACGAAATCACGTAAAAACAAACCTCTTAACAAAAATTGGATCATTTTGGAATTTTGGATTCTATCGCCACTGCTAGCAGATGTACTGTGTGTCGTTTGCAATGCTAGTTTCGCTTCCGACAAGAGCGATTACGTCACAGCTGCCAGTTGTTTGCATTGGTGAAAAAACAACGAAAAGAGAACAACGGTGGAGAGCATCACTCAAAATCAACCGTTCTAATGTCTCTAAAAGTTTTCTAAAGAACTATTAGGATTTCTTGCTCTAAAATCAAAGGTAATTCTTAGTTTAGTGCAAATCTAGAACTGTTTGATTAGATTTGTGCACTTTTCGCTGTGTGAAATTCACAGTGATCGAGATCAAGTGAAGCCTTCTTTGTTTTATGCGAAAAATGTGAAAAAGGAGAATGCTTGCATAATTCATACAATTGATCAACTAATTGATATTCGGAAGTGTTAAGGAACATGTCAGTTGTTTTCGTATTCACGACATCTAGTTATGTCTCTGACATTACCCACCCGCCTTTTTTATGTACCTTACGGAAACTACCTAGAGCCACCTTACCTAAAATTCAATAACCACTGAACGGAAAAACCAAATTGGGTGGAATGTACTTAAAATTGGGTTGTTTTGCATTCCGGCTACTGTCAAAATTACCCAAGCGAAATCGCGTCTTTCTCTCGCCGTACGTGCTTATCGCTTATTTCGCACTTCCTTCTTTTTCAACACGGTTCTGCCGATCTAGTATGGCAAGGATCCGGCAGAATTCGCCGACATTCTGGCAGAATGTCGGCAAAAGCGACTGACAGACATAGCGAGCCTTTTGCAGGGAAATCTACCCGCCGCGTACAAGACAGTTTTAAGTGAAATTACTAAGTTGATATCTAAAACTGTAGACTGGCCCGTACCCAGGATTTCGTTTCGGGAGGGCCCTCAGAAAATGAAAGTTATTGAAGATTACTCTTGTAATTAATTCTCGGTGCGTCTTTTACCGGCGTTTTTAACAGACATTTTAAACTATTGGAATTAAGATAGAAGGCTATTGTATTACATATCTTAACGTTTACTGTCATGTTATTTCGGTCACACATCTGTGAAATGCATTTACGAACAGAGTGTGAGACTCTCCACATAACTACCCATCTGTATAATTGGAATTTAACCACTAAAACACCTTGAATCTCTAGCCCTACCTCCTCGATATCATCGTTCTCTTCTTCTTATTGAACGCTTTAGCTCTCGACTTTGAGTCACTCACTTCATTCCAGGGGATCGACCAGGAGGATGTCGAGATCGGTTCGGCAATTTCGGTTGGAGCATGAGCCTCGACGACTTAGGACTGGTCTACGTCACGAAACTACTCGGCTAGTCCCCGACGATGGATCTAGTTTAAACCGACGGAAAGTTCATTGGCGATGGAACCGGTAGGATGCCTGGGTTGGCCCAGTGATTCCGGTTGGAGGATGGTTTCCGGTTCACTGGCGGGACGGACAATCCGTACTGCGGCTGCGTAGCAATCTACTCATCTAGTCCTCAATGAAGGAATTTTCTTCCGAAACCGACTATTCACGTTACGCCACCCGGGACACTCGGAGGAGTACCGAGGTCGATCCGGTGATTCCGGTTGGAGCATGGTTTCCGGTTCACTGGAATTCCCCGACAACGGAAAAACTCCCGAACCGACGCTTATTCTCTGATCCCTCTTGGTTTGGCGGCCGGCGGTAGCGACTGCCTGTTGTTCTGCGCTTCAATTCCGTTGCAAGATGCCCGCGATCTGGGAACACTCCTTTATGCCGCGAAGCAGGGTCGTACATTATGTTCCACAGGAGCGGGTCCAGGCTGGATCCCTGTGTCCGGCCGTGATAGAAGTGCTGCATAAGACTTCTTCGGTACTGAAAGTAGCTTTCCATAATCTTGTACAGTTCTTCCGGTACTCCCAGTCGTTGTAGGGACTCAGCAATGTCCGCCCAACAAGCACTATTGAACGCGTTTTTTCACGTTAAACGTTACTACCGCGCAGTTACGGATTCCACGTCGCTTGTGTTGAATAGCGCCCTTTTGCGGTGGTTATCACCGGTTTTATGGCATCCCTCGTAGACCTCCTTTTGCGGAATCCATATTGTTCATTGAACAGTCCACCCGCCTCCTCTATGAACGGGGATAGCCTGTTCAGGATGATTCACTGCAGGAGCTTTCCTGTGGTGTCGATCAGGCAGATTGGTCAATACGCCGACGGGTCTCCAGGAGTTTGCAGTTTCCAAATGTCCGGGAACGGGACATCTTTGCATGACCTCTTTGAACAACAACAGTACGTTTGACAACAACAAAGTGCCCCTCAACAGGTTTTTTCGAAGTGTGCGTATCCATAATTCTTTCTCAAATTCGGTGTAAAACTCAAGGTTTATTACCCACTTTCACAATTCAAATCCTGAATCAAGTCGGAAATATCAGTTTCATAATTAAATTCCTGATAGCAGAACCAGCAACCAGGTCCATAATTCAATACCAGGAATTAATTCTTAGAATTCAGTTCCAGAATGCAGTTCCGGAATCCAGTACCAGTTCCTGAATTCAGTTCTAGAATTTCCATATCAGACACCAGAATTCTGTCACAAAATCCTAGTGTAGGATTCAGTTTCATAATTCAGTTCCTGATTCAAATCCCAGAATTGAGGTTCAAAATTCAGTTCCAAAATGCATTCCCAGATTAAAGGCACAGCGTTCAGTTTCAGAATTCAGATTTAGTTTCAAAATTTAGTTCTGGGGCTCACTTCTAGACTTAAATCTCAGAATTCAGCTTCAATAGTTAGTTCCAGAATCTAGGTCAAGAGTTCAGTCCTAGAATTCAGTTTCGAATTTTGTTCCGAAAGGCTGGTCCACAACCTTCTTCTTCTCGCAAACAAATCAGAATTGACGGTCTTACGATCCTCTGAAGCAACGGTAGCGGTGTCCGTTTATACCGGAAAAACAAGCCTTCGAGTGCGAACAACTTTTGTTATTTTTCTGGCTCTATTTCGGTACGGAATGCAGTAAATGTTCAAATTCGAAAGTAGCATTAACTACATGTTCGATTAAATTTTTCATTCTTACCAAACCACGTGTTAATCACATAACTAAGCAACGCAATTTTGTTAGAAATTGGATGCCGATAATGAAAATGATACCAAAGATAAATAATAAAGACATGTATGTGTTTACAAATATTTAAAAAAAATCTGATTCGTTCCCGGTACTTTCTAAAATGACCGCACTCACCGCTTGGTGGAGCGCGAGATTAATTGCATTGTTATCATTTCAACCAAAGTGTGCCATAAAATCTCAATATATACAAATGAGCTAACGAATCCAAAGGGTTCTCACGGTTTGACAGTTGCATTATGAATGTGATGATGGGAACTCAGCAGTGCAACCAATTTATCACCATTGGTGCCAGTTTCACGGAGGACCGTAGATGTGCGCCAAAAAAAGATCGTGACTGTTATGTCTGGAAGTTCGTTTGTGATGATACTACAACTTGGCAATTCAAATCAATCATGCATGTTTCGAAAATTATATATAATCTTTGTTGAATTAAAAATTTGTTCGAATATATTCATATTTTCATTCCACGAGAAACGTCAAAAGCTGCACGGTATCACCACAGATAACAGATATACAAGTTCACATATGAACTGTGTGTAAAATTTGCTCAAGCAGCGTGGCGAATACTTGCAAACACGAGGTGCCACCACGATTTGGGTGCCGCTTTCACACGAGCCACAATTTTGGGTGCAACATTCACTTCACGCTAGATTTTTGTTTTGCTGTTTATTAAAATGACAATTTTATTATTGTTTTGTCGTGAATACGACTTACTTTACTATGGGGCGCCATTTCAAAATTTACCCTCTGAGAGAGTGATAAGTTTTTGATCGTTAATATCTCTTATTGCATCTAACGAATCAACATAAATTTTGCTACATTCCATCGGAAATATGATCACAATTTTATGATAAAATGTTCAGTTGTGTGACACAATCTCAAATAATTCAAAATTAAACTTTTTTGAAATGTTTGGTATAAATTAGTATCAAAGAGGATAATTCATAAGACACGTTTGCCATTCCCGTATTTTTAAAGCTCATAGCTCAGTGATCTGTGAAAGGATTTATAAAATCTGACTACCAATAGAGTCGAAATTTTTCAACTTAAATGTGTATAGCAACAGCATTGAAGTATTTCAATAGTACACTATTGAAAACCCTGTTTCTATTAACCCACCAGCATTGTCAACACCAGCCAATCAGAACGCGTTCTGAGGAAGAGAACAAAATATCTGCTGCTGTACTACAAATCGTTCGAGAAAAATGTTCCGAACAGTGCTTAATATCGTGGTGACTTCCACAATTTGGTGATTCTGAAAGGCAAGAATGAATCCCGTACAGCATCCTGATAATTTCTTTCAATGAAATGCAAATCCAAAATGGAATAATCGACATTAAAATTCTATATGCTGCTATTGCTATAGCCCATTAGTGAAATCACGTAAAAAGAAACCTCTTAACAAAAATTGGATCAGTTTGCATTCTATTGCCACTGCGAGCAGATGTATTGTGTGTCGTTTGCAAAGCTAGTTTCGCTTCCGACAAGAGCGATTACTTCACAGCTGCTATTCGTTTGCATTCGTGAAAAAACAACGACAAGAAGACAACGGTGGGGAACATCACACAAAATCAGCCGTTCTAATGGCTCTAAAAGTTTTCTAAAGAACTATTAGGATTTATTCTTCACGAATCGAAGGTAAATATCCTCAGTTTAGTGCAAATCTAGAACAGTTTGATTAGATTTGTGCACTTTTCGCTGTGTGAAATTTGCAGTGAATCAAGATCAAGTGGAGTCTTCTTTGTTTTTGCGAAAAATGAGAAGAAGGAGAATGCTTGCATAATTCATACAATTGATCAACTAATCGATTTATTCGGAAGTGTTAAGGAACATGTCAGTTGTTTTCGTATTCACGACATCCAGTTATGTCTCTGAAATTATCCAGCGCCTATTACTCCGATCGAATTCTCTTGTGATTTATGCGACATGGGAATAAATTTGTCTCTAACACTTAGGGAATTCGTGTGATAAGTGTTAACATTGCTATAGTTTGAATATTTATACAACAGGCAGGAGGATTTTGTTATCGTTCCGGAACGTAGTGGAGTGGAACGTTTTAAAAGATCGTGGTGAATAGTCGAGTAGGTCATTGCCGTTTCAACCTTCCGAGCGAACGGACGTGATTTGGATTTACTGCGAAAGCATTGAAAACCAGTTGTGTGTGTGTGATAAAGTGGTCGGACGATATTGTGTGATAGACAATAGTGCTTTTTCCTCTGAGAGGTTTTTTTCGCATTATATAATAGAACAGTGCCTTATTGCGAGCGGTCGATCGAAACGGTACCGTTAGCCGATTATTGTTTCGCCGATCAAGGCCAAGTATGAGGATTATAAACAAGCGGCCATTGTGTGAGGATTATAAATAAGTGTGCCTTTTCCTCTCGGAGGTTTTTTGCACATCATCAAAGCGGCGATACGCCGACCGACGAAGACCAGCTTGGTGTCCCCCGTTGGATCTTAGTTAAGTACCTTTACTTCGTTTATTTTTATTTCTTTATTTGACCATTATATTTCCCCCCGAATCATTTGTTTTTGCGCGGAAGTAGTTCCGCTATGTCTAATTTAAAACCTGCCCCCCCCCGCTCCCGATGTTCAAATGGAGACTTCCCTTGTCAGTAAAAAGTCCCGCATAAAGAGCTATCCTGATGGGCTCGCACTACCGGCCGGGCCTTACGCGGTCTATTTCCGGACCAAATCAAAGGAAAAAAAACTGAATATTTTAAAAATATCGCGGGACCTGAATTCGCGATATAATACCATAAAAAGTATAGATAGAATACGGCCAGACAAGCTCAGGGTCCTGTTTACCAGCTCAAAACAGGCTAATGAGCTTGTTCAAAATGATCCTTTTACGCTGGAGTACCGCGTCTACGTGCCAGCTCGTGAAGTCGAAATCGACGGTGTGGTCACCGATTCGAGTTTGACTTGCGAGGATATTCTTAAGTACGGGGCGGGTTGTTTTAAAGACCCCTCACTTAAGAATGTCAAGATACTGGATTGCAAGCGATTGCATTCAGTATCGATCGCCGGGGATGGAACAAAGTCTTATCCCCAATCAGACTCTTATCGTGTGACCTTCGCCGGCTCGGCATTGCCCAACTACATCCTCTTGGACCGGGTTCGTTTGCCTGTTCGTTTATTTGTACCCCGGATAATGAATTGTACCAATTGCAAACAACTGGGGCATACAGCTACCCATTGCAGCAATAAGCCACGTTGTGCTAACTGTGGGGAAGCTCATGCGGACGGCTCTTGCGGTAAGGATGCTGAAAAGTGTCTCTACTGTAAGGAGGGTCCGCATGACCTCTCTGACTGTCCCGCTTACAAACTGCGAGGAGATCGGATGAAGCGTTCCCTGAAGGAACACTCCAAGCGTTCCTTTGCCGAGATGGTTAAGAGTGCCACCCCTCCTAAACAGGCAACGAATCCATATGCCTGCTTGTCAACTGACGAGAGCGATTCTGACGACCCTTTGGAAGGTCCATCTTCAGCGGTCCCTCGTAGCTGTAGGAAAAGAATGAATAAATCTTCTCATAAGCTACCTAGTAAGGGTTCGAAAGTGTCTTCCGAAGGGCTTCGAAAAGTTACAGCTAACGGGAATCGGGAAAAATCACCGAAGCAAAAAGCTCCTGGTCTCGGAAAACTCAATTCCGAGATGGAATTCCCACCGCTTCCAGGGACTAAAAAATCCCCAAGCGTCCCTGAAAATCCACCAGAGAACCAACTAGGTGCTGGACTTATAAAGTTCTCTGATGTTGTGGACTGGATTTTTACAACTTTCAATATTTCAGACCCTCTTAGAAGCATTTTAATTGCTTTCATGCCAACAGTAAAAACATATTTGAAGCAGTTGACTGCAAATTGGCCCCTTCTTTCAGCGATTGTATCTTTCGATGGCTAAATCATCCACCAAGGTCACGGATCTAATCACTGTTTTACAGTGGAATTGCAGAAGTATTATCCCAAAAATAGATTCATTTAAATTTCTAGTAAACAATCTGAAATGTGACGCATTTGCATTGTGCGAAACTTGGCTAACTTCTGAAATACCCTTAAACTTTCACGATTTTAACATTATTCGTCTGGATCGAGATAATCCCTATGGAGGAGTACTTTTGGGGATCAAAAAGTGCTATTCTTTCTATCGCATTAACCTCCCCTCGATACCAGGTATTGAAGTTGTCGCATGTTATGTTACAATCAAAGGTAAGGACCTTTGCATTGCTTCCATCTACATTCCCCCAAGAGCCTCGGTTGGGCATCGGTGGCTCAGTGATATCGTAGAGCTCCTTCCTGCACCGACGTTGGTTTTAGGAGACTTTAACTCACACGGTACGGGATGGGGCTGTCTTCACGATGATAACAGATCAACTATGATCCATGATATCTGCGACAACTTCAATATGGCAATCTTGAATACGGGAGAAATGACACGGATTCCTGCACCACCAGCAAGACCAAGTGCGCTGGATTTATCCCTTTGCTCGACATCGCTACGGTTGGATTGCACGTGGGAGGTAATTCCTGATCCCCACGGTAGCGATCATCTACCGATCGTAATATCAATCACCAGCGGCTCAAAACCATCGAAGACAATCAATGTTTCGTATGATCTCACACGAAATATTGATTGGAATAGCTATGCGACCTCGATATCTGAGAAACTTGAAAGAACTCAACAACTTCCTCCGGAGGAAGAGTACACGTTTTTGGCTGGCTTGATTCTCGACACCGCGACTCAAGCTCAGACGAAACGTGTACCCGGCGCGAAAACTAACATCCGTCCTCCCAACCCGTGGTGGGACAAAGAGTGCACAAATTTAAACGCGGAGAGAGCCTCCGCGTATAAAATATTCAGAAAAAATGGAACACCTGATAATTACCGGAATTACGCGGCGTTAGACGTTAAAACTAAGAACTTGATTAGAGCCAAGAAACGCGGTTACTGGCGTCGGTTTATAGACGGCTTAACGAAAGAAACATCTATGAGTACTCTTTGGAACACAGCCCGACGAATGCGCAATCATAACACCACGAATGAAAGCGAGGAATATTCCAACCGCTGGATATTCGATTTCGCTAAAAAAG
Source organism: Malaya genurostris (assembly GCF_030247185.1). Lineage (NCBI taxonomy): Eukaryota > Metazoa > Arthropoda > Insecta > Diptera > Culicidae > Malaya > Malaya genurostris. Next base: position 127,850,129 of record NC_080570.1, on the reverse strand, counting down.
TATGCCCAGACTCTGTTCCGGAACAGAAGATCACCCGCGCCTCGACACCAAATACAAACGAAACACCGTTTTCGATGGTAGAGCTCTCACTTGCACTCTTGTCATGTAACAATAAAGCCCCGGGATTAGACAGAATAAAATTCAACTTGTTGAAAAATCTGCCAGACCCCGCCAAAAGGCGCTTGTTGAGTTTATTCAATAAGTTCCTTGAGGACAACATTGTTCCACATGACTGGAGACAAGTGAAAGTGATCGCCATTCAAAAACCAGGAAAATCAGCCTCCGATCACAATTCGTATCGGCCGATTGCTATGCTTTCCTGTATCCGGAAATTGTTCGAAAAAATGATTCTCTTCCGTCTAGACAATTGGGTCGAAACTAATGGCTTACTTTCAGATACACAATTTGGTTTCCGCAGGGGTAAAGGAACGAACGATTGTCTTGCGTTGCTCTCAACAGAAATTCAAATGGCATTTGCTCGTAAAGAACAAATGGCGTCAGTTTTCCTAGACATTAAGGGGGCTTTTGACTCAGTTTCTATAAATATCTTATCTGAGAAGCTGCATCAGCATGGTCTTTCGCCAGTTTTGAACAACTTTTTACATAATCTATTGTCTGAGAAACACATGTATTTCGCGCATGGTGATTTGTCGACAATACGATTCAGTTACATGGGTCTTCCTCAGGGCTCATGCTTAAGCCCCCTTCTATACAATTTTTACGTAAACGACATCGATAAATGTATCAACACATCTTGCACGCTAAGACAACTTGCCGATGACAGCGTTGTGTCTATTATAGGACCCAAAGCTGGCGATCTGCAAGGGCCGTTACAAGATACTCTTGCCAACTTATCCACATGGGCTCTTCAAATGGGTATCGAGTTCTCTACGGAGAAAACTGAGCTGGTTGTATTTTCGAGAAAGCGAGAACCAGCACAATTACAGCTTCAACTAGGGGGTGAAAACATAGCTCAGGTCTTCACATTTAAATATCTCGGGGTCTGGTTCGACTCCAAAGGCACATGGGGATGTCACATTAGGTATATGAAACGAAAATGCCAACAAAGAATCAACTTTCTTCGTACAATAACCGGATCGTGGTGGGGTGCCCATCCAGGAGACCTGATCAGGCTGTACCAAACAACGATATTGTCCGTGATGGAATACGGATGCTTTTGCTTCCGATCCGCGGCGAACACTCATTTCATCAAGCTGGAAAGAATTCAGTATCGTTGTTTGCGTATTGCCTTGGGTTGCATGCAATCGACTCATACGATGAGCCTCGAAGTGCTGGCGGGCGTTCTTCCATTGAAAAACCGGTTCTGGGATCTCTCATATCGTTTGCTCATTCGATGCGACATTTTGAATCCTCTGGTGATTGAAAATTTCGAAAGGTTAGTTGAGCTTAATTCTCAAACCCGTTTTATGTCCTTGTATTTTGATTACATGGCTCAGAATATTAATCCTTCTTCGTTTGTTTCCAACCGTGCTCATTTCTTGGATACTTCTGATTCTACTGTGTTTTTCGACACATCCATGAGAGAAGAAATTCGTGGAATTCCGGCTCACGTGCGCCCTCAAGTGGCCCCAAATATTTTTTATAATAAATTTAGAACAGTCAACTGTGAAAAGGTGTTTTACACTGACGGATCAAACATTAACAAGTTCACAGGCTTCGGCATCTTCAATCAAAACATCACCGCTTCTTACAAACTCAGTGATCCGGCTTCAGTTTACGTCGCAGAATTAGCTGCTATTCAGTACACCCTCGAGATCATTGAAACCTCGCCCAAAGACCATTACTTCATTGTCACGGACAGTCTAAGCTCAATAGAAGCTCTCCGGGCAATGAAGCCAGGAAAGTGTCCCCCATATTTCCTGGGGAAAATACGGGAACATTTGAGTACTTTATCTGAACGGTCTTATTTAATATCGTTAGTCTGGGTCCCTTCGCATTGTTCCATTCCGGGCAATGAAAAGGCAGACTCATTGGCTAAAGTGGGCGCATTAGAAGGTGATATTTATGAAAGACCAATCTGCTTCAATGAATTTTTCAGTATCTCTCGTCAGAAAACTCTCGAAAGTTGGCAAACTTCATGGAGCAATGACGAACTGGGACGATGGCTACACTCCATTATCCCTAAGGTATCGACGAAACCTTGGTTCAAGGGGATGAACGTGAGTCGTGATTTCATTCGCGTTATGTCACGGCTCATGTCAAATCACTATACATTCAACGCACATCTCCGGCGTATCGGGATCGTGGAGAACGGGCTCTGCACCTGTGGCGACGGTTATCAGGACATCGAGCATGTCGTGTGGTCGTGCGTAGAGTATCGCGACGCCAGGTCGAAGCTACTGGAATCCCTCAGGGCCCGAGGTAGACCGCCTGAGGTTCCGGTTCGGGATGTGTTGGCGAGTCGGGATAGTTCATATATGCTTCTCATATACCAGTTTCTCAAACACATTAATATACAAGTGTAATCTGTTACATCTGGCTTAGAAAGTTCCTCCTATTTATCGACGTTGTTTCAACTGTGGCTAAGAATTATTTCTCAACTGCAGGTTCGACACTAACTTCCGCCGATTATCCCGATTCCTCATCTGTCCACCATCTTCATCGGAACTAACAAGATCTTTTTGCTGTCACTAACCTTCGCTTCCCCCCTCCCCGTCTTTTCACCATCTCGATGTCAACTAATTAGATCTCTGTCGTTTTAGTCATTTCATTCCCATATCCCCATTTTACTTCGTTTTCCGCAATATTTACTTCGCTATCTTTTTTTTTCATTTTCTTCTGTAACAACACCATCATCGCCCACGGAAACTTATCAACAGCATGCGGGCCACCCGCCGGGTATTCGTAACCTGGGGGTGTTTCCCGCGGACCCACACGGACCGAAGAATGCGGCCAACATGAATATTCACCAACGCCATATGGAAGACTCTCATGAAATATTCAGATCACCGGCCGATCACCACATGAAGGCTGGATCTGCCAAAGTCAACCACTGCGACCCAAATATGACATTACTTAATGATACAACCCTAGTTTTAAGTTAGTCGTAAATTTTAAATTAGTAAAAGCCCTTGGCATCTTAGAGCTTAAGCAGTGTGCCTTAAACATTATATTCTTGAATAAAAAAAAAAAAATAGTCGAGTAGGTGACAGTAGTGTTTCCAACGTATTGCAAATTTGAAATTTACACAGGATTTGAAAAAAAATTGTTCGAGCCTGTATATCTGATATCTGTGGTAATACTCTTTTGTAGTGAACATGCTAATTGGATTCCTCATTTAAGCCGTATTATTAAATTAATAAGATATTTGCAGTTTTCTGTCAGTATCTAATCATCCTAAAACCATGTCCCCTAAATATTCTCCACGTTTACTTAGAGCAAATTCAGCAGCTGCAAGATTCATATGGGTGGTCTATAATGTAAATGAAACTGAGACAAACGTATCCCCAGCAATCCGTTTTAGTTTTATTTATTCGACCAGTTCTACTGTCAAATTTAAAACTGGTATACATTGCCGTTCTATTTTTTCTATATTTGAAACACAGATAAAACGCTGTTGGGGCTGCCAGTTTATTTTGTTATAATTTCTAGATTTAAATTATAAAACTGACATAAACTATGCATCTAGAACTAGAACACTCCTGAATATGCCCTTACAAGTTCAAAATTTGTTGCCAGTTGAGAAGTGCAGCCAATCGAGTGGGAAGGCGAACCAAACTCTCTGGCAAAACGCTCATGACTTTGTTTACAGACACTCGAGAAGCACGTATCTTAATAAATAGATTTCTGAAGTTGCACTTTCCTGCTATCCGTATGTGTTATTTTTCCCGCCGGAACCGCAGTTTGCTGGAGTCTGTGGACGGCATCCCGGAAGACGCAGAAGGAAGCAACACCGAGCATCGACCATTAAAATAAATGGAATTTTATTAGTCCAAAACCTGTCCGGAACGAACCGGAGAGTAGAGTTTGGTCGGTTACAAAGTGGACGTGGACGAGGACGGCGACGTGGTAGTCGAGTGGAACGTTCGAGTGCCCGACCAAAGAGTGGCAAAATAAATTCTACAAATATTGGTTGCATTTTACGCCCCCGGAAACATGGCTCTTGACTTCTCCGCCCGTACCGTTCACACGTGATACGGAGGGATCCGGTTTCCTTCGGCACATGGAGAAGGAGTAGCAATCGGGAAAAAGGTACCAGCCGCCAGTCGCCGTTGGATGAGGATGATGAAAAACTAATGGGCTGAGGTTTCTGCGGGTAACCCGTTGGGGTCCCGTACACTGGAAAACCACTTCAATCTGCTGCTCGGGCAAAGAGAATTTTCGATTGGACCGGGTGCTGCTCCGGGTTAATGCAGTCGAGCCGAAGACCGGCGAGGGTTACTTACCGTTTTGCGAAAAGCAGTAATCCATCGACTTAATCAAAATTTCATCGGAAAGTTAAACCCCTACACTGCCTGGGGTGTATTTATTTCTGTATTCAAAAGTGACGATACAACCCAAGTGTCATTGAATTTTCAACCAGGGAAACGGAAAGGAAATCTAGCTAGCAGACTGACTTGCTGGTTTCGGGTTGGGTTCTTTAGACAACTTTAGCTTGCCGAATGGTTAAAATGTCGATAAGAAGATTTCATTCGAGATTGGATATAAAGACCAAATGCCAAAAATACTCAAAAGCTAGTTAAAAGATGTTAATTATTCAGTACTTTTTTAGCTGCCAGTACGCAACATGTGCAAGCGCCTCCTTGATAAACCAACCGGACTAACCAAATGCATTTGAATAAGATGCAACAATTGATTTCAACTTATTTGGAATCCATTTGGGAATCATAATTAATTCCGAATCCAATTTCGGATTTGATATACTGGGTTACGTTGTTCATAGGGGCCCAATGAGAACAAAGAGAAGATTAAAGGCGTTCAGTTTGAGGACAGTTTTGACGTAGGACTACGTCGTTCTTTGCTATGTCACCGGGGTACACGAAAGTGTAATGAAATTACTCCAGATTTGATTTCCTTATAACTTTGAGTATTTCCACGAAACGAACGGAAGAAGGCATGTATTAAATAGTGAACAAAAACGGTCCAAACACGAAACTTCAAAATAAACCGAATCTACAAATAGACCCTGTTGCACGTTTGCTAGCTTCAGCACAGATGCCAGGTAAAAATTTCAAACATCTTTAAACAGGGCAGCAAAAGTCGAAAGTCGAAATCTGCAGATTTACAGACTAATCTGCAGATCTGGCATCTCTGAGCTTCAGTCTCTTCAGTCTGATACATCGAGTGAGCAGGCTGCCATCTACGTCAAGATAATGGAGCTACTTTATTGAACTGATGCTTCACGTTCACAGTGTGAGTTTCGCTGTTATATTTGTGAAAAGATTTCGTTTAGGTCATGGCTTTAAATTACAAATGACTTCGAATGGTGCCCTTCTTCCTGGAATACAAATGTAATCATCCGTAACCAAATAGTCTTTTTCAAGAATCCAAAGCCACTAACGGTCCTTTTCAGGACCTCAAAAGTAACGTGAAGAACTTATTTAGAAAACTGCCCTTAAACTGCTGCTTTAATTCTTAAAATACGAACGTAATCTTCCGAAACCGAAACAGGACTACAAAACCTTAAGCGGTCAAACGGTATCCAATTAGTTAATATCTGTACACATCTCGAATGCAGTCCTACGTCAATCTCGCGATTATTCTCTGGTATTACCTACCCTCTCAGCAGGCCGTTCTATTTTGTTGGTCTTTGAGCGCTTGTTGAACGACATATTGCACGAAATATTCGTTCAATTTGCTGGAACGGTTTGTTGTGGTTTTTTCTTTTGCAAAAATAGTGTGAAAATAAAGTGTAACCTTTACATAGAAATAAAATTTGTTGTTATTCTACGTGAAGTAGAAGTATTGTGCAGGTATGTAGTGTTAGTTTAAAAAAAAGTGGAAAATACTTCAGAAATTCTGGAGTAAAACTAGCCCAACGGGGCTCCAACTCCTCATGTTAAAAGTGGCTCAACAATGGACCTCTGTCTGCCGGGTTTGTTGAACGAAAAAAATGGCATTCGGTTCAACGGTCTGTTTCAAAATCGGCAAACGGAGGTCCCGTGTTGGCCTCCCGTTAAACGGTTGAATGGACTTTCATTGGACCAATGATCCAACGTATTGGACCAATGAAGGACCACCGTTGAACGCTTTTTTTTTTTTTTTCTAAGAAGGTACTCTAAGTTTCCATGTATATGTTTGAAACTTAATATTGTCGAAATTGTCAGCGAATATAAAGATTGTTTTCACTAGGTATGTCAGAATTCCGAATTACTCGATTATCCATTAATCGATTATAATTTTCAAATTATTCGATAAAATTTCAATCCATTATCTGAGTGATTAATCGGTTACTCGATTAATGGATCTATATTACGACATCCCTAATTGCCACTTGCTTAAACGCACGCTTATAAATAGTTACTCAAAAATGAGTACGATTTCACTCATCTACAGAAAAAGTGGAACAACTCTAATTTACCCTCTCTTTCACTGGAAACGCTGTTTTGGTCAAATCTACTCATTTACTGAGTAATGCTTTTGAACGAATGAATTTGAATGAAATTTTATGATTATTGTATTAAAATATAAAGTAATTGACACTCAATACTTAAAATAACTACTGTGTTTATTTAATATTTCGTTTACAATTGATTTCTAGCTTTGAGGAATCAAAGTGGCGGTCGCTTGGAGTAGTATCACAGACTAACAGACAGGACACTCAAATTAGATTCTTCAATCATTTTAACGGTCTTTTCGAATATTCCTTTATTTGGGACAGTACTCACATGTGTCATGATGGCGCCTCGTTACCCTATCAAAAACATCCTGTCTGTCATCTAGACTGTGTTTATTTTTTTCATTTACCAACAGAGTTGCCATTCATACAGAATTACCTGTAATGTATTGATTTGTATACGTCCATGCGAATTTCATGCAGGATACAGATTTAATACATATGGCCAAAACTATATACATAATTGTGCCTATTTCTCATCCTCCAACGCAAGACAAAATCGAACCCGTTTTGTTACAATATTTACTTGCTTCTGGTCTGCCGCCACTTAATTTCTGGTGAAAACTACCGACACAATAAAAAATAGTCTAGATGAACAACGTTGAGTCAAATAAATGGTTACCTTCCAACATCGCGAAAAAGTTAAATATATTATCAACGTAATCCAATAATTTATTGTGACGATTCATTTTCAAATATTTTGATGAAATCAGGCATCCCTGCAAGCAGCTGATCGGTGTTAACAAACGAGGGGAAACCAACTAGTAAAAAAACTTTTACATAACACAAGGGGTGTACAGATAGTAAATAGTTCGCGCAGTACAATATAGGTGGAACTAGTGCATCACGAAAAATTATTTTTTATAAGAATTTACTCATACTGTCATGTCTGTTAGTCTGTGGTAGTATGTCAGTCGCACATTAACATTAGTTAGTAATGCTCAGGCACCAATTAGACACTTATTCCTCATAACTGACATTTGAGCATATTCATTTCCATTCTGAAGCACAATACGGAGCACTCCTGGACACAATCTATGCATTTGTGTTAAGCGACTTACTTACTTGAAATACGCGATCGCACTAACTAAAATAGAATAGAACCTGTTGCTACAAACGGTTATTACAACTTTTAGACTGATCTTGCTCATAGTAACATAAAAACAAGTTCTTGCGTTGAACTCAAATTTAAAGTAAGAGTTACTCATTATCATTGATGGTAACTACTCAATTTTTAACGTTTCCATGTATCATTTGAAAATGAGTAACTATAGTACTCGAACTCTGAGTAACTTTTTCTAAGCGTGCGGCCTTCTAAAATTGACACTTTCTTAAACTACACGCTTAAAAATAGTTACTCAAAAATGAGTAAGATCTCACTCATCTACAGAAAAAGTGGAACAACTCTAATTTAGAGTAACTCCGAAGTTACTCAAATTTGAGTTCTTCCACTGGAAACGATATTTGGGTAAAATCTACTCATTTACTGAGTAATACTTTATTTGTACATGTACCAAAAATAGAGTAACTATCACTCAAATTTTGAGTGAAATTTTATTTCACATATACCAAATTTGCAAAAAAATTGCTCCTTTTCTGAGTGTATTGTATTAAAATATTAAGTAATTGAACTCAATACTATATCAAGTGGTGGTTGCTTGGAGTAGTGTGTCAATCGCAAATTAACATACAAGTCAGTTATGCTCAGGCACCAATCATACACTTATTTCTCATAAATGACATTTGAGCATATTTGGTTCCATTCTAAAGCACAACACGGAGTTTATCATTCCGGTTTTTGCAGACACAACACCGTTTGTGTTAAGCGACTCACCCTCGAAACACGCGATCTCACATACAACCTGTTGCTACAAATGGTTATTACAACTTTTAGACTGATCTTGTGAATAGTGACAAAAAAACGAGTTCTTGCGTTAAACTCAAATTTAGAGTAGGAGTTACTCAATATCATTGATGATAACTACTCAATTTTTGACGTTTCCATGTATCATTTGAAAATGAGTAACTAGTACTCAAACTCTGAGTAACTTTTTCTAAGCGTGTAACTGATTCAATGTTTTTAATGGTTTGCATGAAATTTTGTTATCTTGATTTCATCTTTAGTAAAAGGTACACCGAGAAAAAGTTATGAAATTTATAGGTGACACAAATCCACATATAACTTAATTTATAAAATGACTGAGTTTTACGAGAATGATTTGAATTTGTGTCAAACACACGCCGTATTTCAAGCAGGCGTGTAACTTAACATGTATGTCTCAACGGGTTAAATAGATCTACCGTAAAATTGAGTCATTTTTGACGCTCGTATATGTCGGTCTCAGAAGACGGAAATTTACACAATTTTTTCCAGGTGTGTGTAACAAAAATCTTTCAGAATAGTTCAACATTAGTTACGTTCGAATTTCTAATTGAAGGATCTATTTGAAATTGTACAATTGAACGTTCAACACGGTATACTCCTCTCCATACGGCCAGACGGTCAAAATCTGTCGGAATCTTCTGATGGCATTCTGGCAACAATGTATGTTTGTAACGCCATAACTTCGGAACTACGGAGCGGATTACCATCAAACTTGGCACAGGTATTTCTTCCATTTCAGCGATGGTATAAGGAGTATTTTTAAAGGGAAGGGAGCGTAGCAAGTGTCATTAACAGGGAGGAGTCGTGAAAAAAATTATATAACTTGATATGAATCGAACCCTTTTGAATATCTTAGATATGATTGTATGGGGGATAGATGTAGCAAGTGTCTTTAAAAAGGGGGGGTGTGATGTTTGAAATGGTATAACTCCGAAACTACTCAACTTATTGCTATCAAACTTGGCACATGTTGGCTCTTCAGACATGGTTATAAGAATTGTTTTATGGGAGAACGGTGCGTAGCAAGTGTCCATAACAAAGAAGGTCAACAAAAAAATTATCTAATTTGACGAGAATCGGTACTTTTTGAAGATCACAAATACTTTTTGCACAACTTAGATATGATTGTAAGGATATTCGATGGGGGGAGGGTGTAGTAAGTGTCTCTAAAAAAGGGAGTGTAATTTTTGTAATGGCATAACTCCGGAACTACTGCACAAATTGCTATAAAACTGGCACAGGTATTTCTTGCTTTTCAGGATTATTCATAAAAGTTTTTTTTTAAATTTTTATTTTTATGGAGGAGGAAGCGTAGCAAGTATCATTGAGGGGTGGAGGTGGTTCATGAGAAATTCATAAAATTTGACAAGAATCGATAATTTTTGAAGACAATGCAAACATTTTCTTAGATATGATATATATGGGGGGAAGATGTAGCAAGTGCCGCTAAAAATGGGATGTAACGGCATAACTCCGAAACTACTGAACGGATTGCTATCACACTTGGGGAGCGTAGCAATTAAGGACACTGGGTCATGGAAAAATTTATTTAATTTGACAAGAACCGATACTTTTTGAAGACCATAGATATTTTTTGTTGCAACTTATATATGATTATAAGGGTATTCGTGTAGGGTGGATGTAGTGCGTGCCTCTAAAGAGGGGGATGTAATGTTTGTAACCGCATAACTACTCCGGAACTGCTGAACGGATTGCTATCAAATTTGGCACAGATACCAGAAATGAAAAAAAACGACGCATTCTTGCATTCGAAAATTCGATAAGAATATTCCGAGAATGTAAACTGTAAGAAGTGTTTTTGGCATTAAAAATGCCTTACTTTTCACTATACGGGGCCGGGTGTCAATTAAAAGTTTCAAAAATTGTCGCGTAACCTTTTTGTGTCATAATTTTGAACGTTAATAACTCGGTCATTTGTTGATGGATTGTTATAATTTAACAACCAATCGATTCGGAAACTTTTAACTTAAACATGTATGACGACGTCTTTTCAGTATTTCAATAGCATACTATTGAAAAAATTGTTGGAATCGACCTATGTTTTCATCCACCAATCCCTGCTTTACAAAATGACGTCAACTTCTTGTTCGGCATAGGAGGCTTTGCGTCATGCATAAAAAACACCGCATCGTTCTGCGTAGTATGAAGAGAAATCTATAAATATAGGCTGCACAATATTTCTTTGCCTAGTTGATGTTTGACTGCGAATGAAACAAGTAGCCCGTCCAGTGAGCTGATGACTGGATTGTATATGCGTTCACTTGCTGGATTGTCGCATTTGCATTATGTGTTGGTGAAATTTCCTGCTGTCTGCACAACCTTCGTGTTCGATTGAATATCTTATATATCATCTAGCTATTGAAGAACCGAACCCGCATACGCATGACTGCCAAACGGCTGACTAAACACTGCCAGCGGGCGAAATATGGCTGGCAGCCATTCTGGTGACCGACTGCCTCACCGCTGCCAGACATACACCTCAAACGATACAACCGTTTCCACCAGGATTTTTCCAATCGGTTCTAAGGGAAACATGGTTGACAGCTGTTTGCCATACCGCTGGCAGCCAGAGTGAACAGAACCGCAAGAAACCCGGTAATGATTCTTCTTTGCTTGTTTTGATTGCTTTATTCCTATTTCGGATGCTAATGATAGGAAATGAAAGAAAATTTTCATGTTCATATTCTGGTATAATTTTGAATAAGTATCAAATTAGTGGTAACATGAATTCAAATGTGAACGTATTCACGACAATTGAGAGTTTCGATGTTGAAAGTTTCGAATCATTTACGAGTCTAGTGGCACCGGTGGTCCAACGATAAATTACTCCAGCACCGTCATATTATTCTAGAAGAGACGTTGAACAAACATTAAAACCTTAAACTAAAATTCGTGAAGCTTTAGCTTTACCTAACCGGCTCCTGGGCTCGATACATATATCGAACAAGTGATGACCGCTTTGAGCATCCTTGGCTTCAGAAACATATCGGTTCTGCGATAAGATGATTAGTTTCAATATCTCGTACCAGAGCTTATATATTCACCACCAACTCGTTTCCATCGAATTGCTAGAATTTCTTGCAGTAAAGATGATTTACCAGCACCCACCGATCCGATGACACCAATAACTATTCCTTTCCGGAAGTCGGGAATGAGATTGGCATCATAACCAAAAACTTTGAAACCAATCCAGATTGCTCTTTCAGTGCATCAAATTGGTCTGTAACATTTCGCATTGAGATAACAACATTCAGGGGTAGTTGCGTTTCAGATACAAGTTTTACCTTCTTCGAACTGTCTCCGTTTAGGCCGGACTCCTCGTGATAGTTATTGTATTATTATTTTGTAACTGGGCCTGCATAATATAACAAATTTTCGTTAGTCACATCGCTATCCTCTCTGTGGAGATAATATAGAATATAGTGAACATTTGTATCGTTTTTTTTCTTTTCATTTAACGACATACCTATAATATTTCAGAAGTAATTCAAGGAAAACTGGTTGTGACAGCTGGGCTACAATATCATTAAAGAAACAATGAATCCTAGAAAACTTTACTCGCACGAGAACGTATGAAAATGACTTCTCCATCATATGCAACTAAAAAACAAAAGTGAAAATTCGCGGGTTACTAGACGACGGAAGATTTTTTTTTTGTCATTTTGGCATTGGCAGCCGTCACTGAATCGGTTTTGGTAGCCTTTTGGTGCCCGTGGCTACCCAGGTAGCCAAAACGCCATGCGGGAATCAGCGTGGTTATCGGTTCTTTTGAAATATCCCATGTAAAGCAAATTGTTGGTCGATTTTGCCATTAAAAATGCCTTACACTTCGCTTCCCGAGGCTGGGTGTCAAATTAAAACATGCAAAACTAATCGCGTAATATTTTTCTGCCATAATTTTGAACGCTCATACCTCAGTCATTTGTTGATGGATTTATATAATTCAACAAACAATCGATTCGGAAACATTTAACTTAAACTTATGAGAAAACGTCATTTGAATATTTCAATTGCATTCCATTGAAAAATTTATTTGAATTGAGTATTTTATTTTGGTTCTCTGGTAACTATCAGGCTAATTTAGTATTATCGGCAATAGATCTAATTCGGATCTAATTTGCAGCGCTTGTTCCTCGATGATTTGTTAATGGATTTTCCTCATTTAAATGATTCCAAAGCTTCGATATTGTAAGCTTAAAAATGTTTTAATTTGTCAACGGATCGGTTTGCATACGTAAATCTCCATTCCCATACGAACAAAACGTGACAATGTGACTGAACAAGTTGTTGTCCCACCAGGAATTAAACGCTTCAAAAGATTCAAAATTAAATTCTGAAACTTATCTAAAAGCGGCCTCCTCGGTTTGGTAGTATAAATGGGTTCCACAGGCTCACATATACAGTACAATTAGATGCAATATCATATAGTATCAAAGATAAACTAAAGGTAAGTTTACTTGCGATTTTACATGTATCGTTTGAATAGCAACCCTCGTAGAATTTTGTTAACCGCCAGTTTCAGTTCAATTATTATTTGCTTCAAAACACGCGTTGTAACTATGACAATGTTCATTCATGTATTAATAACATCAAGTTACAATACGAACAAAATTTCGGAATTGTGTTGAGTATCCATTCCGTATATTCCTAATATGCCAAAGCGAAAATCAATGTAAGTAACTAAATATTTTATGAGGACTCTTTCACATTTTTCTTCCTCGTATTGTTGCCATATTATTTACCGACACTTTCCGAAGATTATCGACGATTTTGAAGAAGGATTAATAAAATTACACTATTACTGAGCTTACTGGTACAACATTTTTCGTTAAAATAAATAAAATCTTCTCTTGGATCGATTAACTGTTTATAAAATTAATAAGTTTGTACGTTTCTCGAAAATTATTATCATAGAATAAAATAGTTTCATTTTTTCAGGATCAAATCTTTAGGTTGTTTGTATCTAAAATTGAGCTTTCAAGTAACTTTGAATTCTAGTTAAAGGACGTTATTCAAAATCTTAACAATGTAAAAATGGAAAGGGATCAAAATTGAATATAATTAATCATCAAGAAAGAATCTAATTGTCAATTTTATCATTCGCCAACAATCTAAGCGCTTATACTAGAGCAAGTTTGTAATTAGTCAATTGAAAAAGTTTTTAGTTTAGTGTATCATAATCTCTTTATTTTTGTATATATTATGAAGACCCTAGAAACGTTCCATTTTTAATGTTATTGTGCTCAGTCGTGTCTTGAATACAACCCTCTAATTTTTTTACTCAGCGCTTAGTCTAATGTATGATCAAATGCAATAGAACACATGGCTTGAGTGAATTTTACTCAAATCTATACTCAAGTTTTGAAACATCGTTCCAGTTCATTAGTTTGAGTAATCGCAACTGAAGCCATGAGTTATGTTCAAAGAGCGTGCAAGGCTTTCAATTGAAAGTGCTGCTAGTTATCCAGATATTTCTCAAAGTTCACTGTCACAGTGACAAAGTACCATGCCAATGTACCGCATATTGTAAAACTTGTCCTTGAAAATTAGACACAGCATTCTGTATTATAATTTATATTTAAATTTCGCTGGAATGTCAGTCAATTTTTTCTGACAGAAGCGGTGTTGCAAAAACCATTAGGTTTTACAAGTTGACATCACAAATGCACTCGTGATGAATAAACACGCTTAGAAAAGGTTACTCAGAGTTTGAGTACTAGTTACTCATTTTCAAATGATACATGGAAACGTCAAAAATTGAGTAGTTATCATCAATGATATTGAGTAACTTCTACTCTAAATTTGAGTTTAACGCAAGAACTCGTTTTTTTGTCACTATTCACAAGATCAGTCTAAAAGTTGTAATAACCATTTGTAGCAACAGGTTGTATGTGAGATCGCGTGTTTCGAGGGTGAGTCGCTTAACACAAACGGTGTTGTGTCTGCAAAAACCGGAATGATAAACTCCGTGTTTTGCTTTAGAATGGAAACGAATATGCTCAAATGTCATTTATGAGGAATAAGTGTATGATTGGTGCCTGAGCATAACTGACATGTATGTTAATTTGCGATTGACACACAACTCCAAGCGACCACCAGTATTGAGTTCAATTACTTAATATTTTAATACAATACACTCAGAAGAGGAGCAATTTTTTGCAAATTTGGTATATGTGAAATAAAATTTCCATTGAAAATTTGAGTGATAGTTACTCTATTTTTGGTACATGTAAAATAAAGTATTCCTCAGTAAATGAGTAGATTTTACCCAAATATCGTTTCCAGTGGAAGAACTCAAATTTTAGTAACTTCGGAGTTACTCTAAATTAGAGTTGTTCCACTTTTCTGTAGATGAGTGAGATCTTACTTATTTTTGAGTAACTATTTTTAAGCGTGAAGGTCACGTTTGTCATGTACCGGTAGTTCATTTACATTCCCAATAACACATAATCAAATTAGAATGAACGTGTTAACAAACTGCGGTTAGCTTTGAGCTTGAATGAACATCGCTGGGCGCTGTTCAGTAAACAAATTTTGTGAGGTTATGTTACGATCTGTGAAGTGACAGTTGATTTGTTAGAATCCCAGAAAGAGTGAGCTGTTTTTCAAAGGAGGGCGAACCTCACTTTGATAGAAAAACGAAGAAAAACATCGATGTTACAATTTCTATTTAGAAAGTATCGCATGTTCTCCGATCGATATTTGATGAGTTGAAGAGTTGTTGGTTAATCCTAAAAACGTACGCAAACTTTTTCCGTTTTCTTTTTATATCCACTGAATAAATCCTCAATATAAGAGTCTCACCCATTTTCGATAAGGCACTTGTGTGAATAATGAAGTTACGCCCTCGTATGTTTTTTTTTGTGAAATTGGCTTGTATACGGTATTAGGACAAATCCAGTAGTGTAAAGTTCGGAAACAATCTAAAATTACAAAAAGAAAACAGTTTATCCTTTCCTTCCTTGCAATTGAAGTGTCGCCCTGTTTGTTGTCATGGGACATGAAGGGCTATAGGTCTGAGGACAGAGGGCCACGTGTTGAGTTTTAAATCGACCACGTGGCTCGCTCAATTCCCTTTGCGCATCGTATATCTCTTGTACTCTCTCGTATATGAGCAAACTGTACCGGGTTGCCAGCATACATTTTATTATTTTGATGAGAAGTTTTATCACATTAATCTATCGTATGGGTTGGACATTACATGGACATTCAAAGATCATCAGGAAATCCAAAGCGAAAAAAAAATGGTGGATGCATTGAAACTGACTTTGTTTCACAGAAAAATACAAGACTTTATTTTTATCGCGATAACATATATGTTTTTATGTACTAATCGCATCTAAACTAAATTACCTAGACTTTGTCCAGGTAGATTTATGACACAAGCCTTCAAAGCCGAGATATTCGATGAACAAGTAGAGGTATGCATTTCCGAGCGTTCCATTTTTCAGCAGTTCTTCAGTCAGAAAAAAATACAACACGACCGCTAAACTCAATGAATCATTCTGAACATTTCACAGAATATTCTCAACTAAATTTCAAAGACATTGTCAGGTGGTTTTTTTTTTACATTCTGCACCGTATCCAAGAAAATTTACGCCCTTCGATCGAATCATAGCTACCTTTGATTTTGCTAGCGTTATGGGGAATACTAGAGTGCCTATAACCAGAGTGACGACATCTCATCCGTAATTTTGGCAACAATTCAAAACATTCCATTAGCTTTACATTGAATTGACAGGTCGTTTGCTCGTTTGGAACTGGGAGCTGTCATTCCAAACGAGCAGCTGTCGCCACTCTGATTATAGTCACTCTAGGGAATACAAATGAATTACGAGGGAAAAAACGATACGACGTTATTCAGAATAAGGGCGTTAATTTGAAACGGGAAAATAGCAAAAAACCTACCACTTTACGGTACTGTCCTCAGCCCTTAAGAAAACAAATTGAGTGACGGTATCGCCCTTTATAGTTTTTGTATTTTCATTTGTATTTGTAGAATGAAAATCTCTAACCAAAATATTGAAGCATTTATCCGCATGAAAGAGAAACTCGATTTGTTTATGTTTGTAAGATTTGCCCTTCTTCGAAGAACAGTCATCAAAGCTAGTACACTGAGATAAAACGAATTTATTAAATAACCTCTGAGGAGTACAAAGAACAACAACAACCCCTTTCGCTGTTCACAAATAAAATCAAGTTTTTCAAAGTTTATAGAATTCTATTAGCAGTGCTGCGGCCATTCCCGGTATTTCTCGGACAATTGAAAAATTGAATTGCCGGGATGAAACAGTTTCTTCAAACTCAGCCGCGAACAATCGGTCGTGAAGTTGTTCGGTCTAACCAATCATAATCCAGCCGGAACGAAAAAGGCGGGTGGGTAATGTCAGAGACATAACTGGATGTCGTGAATACGAAAACAACTGACATGTTCCTTAACACTTCCGAATATCAATTGTATGAATTATGTACGCATTCCCCTTTTTCACATTTTTCGCAAAAACAAAGAACGCTTCACTTGATCTCGATTACTGTGAATTTCACACAGCGAAAAGTGCACAAATCTAAGCAAACTGTTCTTGATTTGCAGTAAACTGAGGATATTTCCCTACGATTTGCAAACAACAAATCCTAATAGTTCTTTAGAAAACTTTTAGAGCCATTAGAACGGCTGATATTGTGCAATGCTCTCCACCGTTGTTTTTTCCCAATGCAAATGACTGGCAGCTGTGACGTAATCGCTCTTGTCGGAAGCGAAACTAGCTGTGCAGACGACACAAAACACATCTGCTCGCAGGGGCGATAGAATCCAAACTGATTGAATTTTTGTTAAGAGATTTCCTTTTATGTGATTTCGTTTGTAGCTTTTTCACTAATGGGCGGTCCTAACGGCTATAAAAATAGCCGCATACAGAATTTTAATGTCGATTATTTCATTTCGGATTTGCATAATTTATTGAAAGAAACTATCAATATGCTGGAGGGACTCGTTTCTAGCATTCAGAAAGGTCAAATTGCGTAATTCTCTACGACATTAAACTCTGGAACATTTTTCGCAAAAACAAAGAAGGCTTCACTTGATCTCGATTACTGTGAGTTTCACACAGCGAAAAGTGCACAAATCTAAGCAAACTGTTCTTGATTTGCCGTAAACTGAGGATATTTCCCTACGATTTTCGAACAACAAATCCTAATAGTTCTTTAGAAAACTTTTAAAGCCATTAGAACGGCTGATATTGTGCAATGCTCTCCACCGTTGTTTTTTCCCAATGCTAATGACTGGCAGCTGTGACGTAATCGCTCTTGTCGAAAGCGTGCAGACGACACAAAACACATCTGCTCGCAGTGGCGATTGAATCCAAACTGATTGAATTTTTGTTAAGAGATTTCCTTTTATGTGATTTCGTTTGTAGCTTTTTCACTAATGGGCGGTCCGAACGGCTATAAAAATAGCCGCATACAGAATTTTATTGTCGATTATTTCATTTCGGATTTGCATAATTTATTGAAAGAAACTATCAATATGCTGTAGGGATTCGTTTCTAGCATTCACAAGGACCAAATTGAGGAACTCACTGCGATATTCACCACTTTTCGGAACATTTTTCCCGGACGATTTGTTGTACAGCAGCAGATATTTTGTTCTCTTCCTTGGAACGCGTTCTGATTGGCTGGTGTTGACATGGAGCAAATGAGACAGGTTTTTCAATAGTGTACTATTGAAATACTTCAATGCTTTTGCAATACACGTTTAAATTGAAAAATTTCGATTCTATTGGTAGTTAGATTATATAAATCCTTTCACAGATCACTGAGCTATGAGCTTTAAAAATACGAGAAAGGCAAACGCGCCTTATGAATTATCCTCTTTGATACTCGTTTATACCAAACATTTCAGAAAAGTTTAATTTTGAATTATTTGAGACTATGTCACAAAACTGAAAATTTTATCATAAAATTGTGATCATATTTCCATGTCGGCATGTCGCAAGTATTAAGTTGATTCATTAGATACAACAATAGATATTCACGATCAGAAACTTATCACTCTCTCAGAGGGTAAATTTTGAAAAGGCACCCCATAGTAAAGTAAGTCGTATTCACGACAAAAATGGGTTGTGTAGAGGTACAGTAAAGTAAATTCCGCATAATTCTTTAGGAGTATTATTATGGTTTTAAGAAGAACCGAATAGAAGTCTGGAATAGAGAACTGGACCCTGAGTTCAGGACCTAAATTTAGATCCAATAACAGACTCAGAATCCAGTTTCAGTCGCTGCTGGTTCTCGCCTTGATGGCCAGCAAGCGAATGAGAGATGCGACCTGAGCGTTTGAGGTTTTTAACCACGCAGAAGGTGCACTCTCCGAAGCTGCTGGTCCCACGACGTCTGCTTCCATCCAACGCACAAGAAGAAATTATCGATTTTCGACCACGGTTCCCCTTTTATACGCATTCAGTTGAAGATATGTGCCTGACTACCTCAAAATCGTCGTCCTTGCGCGAAAAACCCAAGCGAAAGTAAAGAGTTTTCCGCGTTGTTTTCAAATTTTAAGAAAACTTAATTTTTGAGTTGTTTGTGGTTATCGCACACTGTTCAAAATATTATCCTGAATTCCTGATCATATTTTTGATGAAATGGTGAAAGAATTATGTTGCTACCATTAATACAAGTCGAGATATTCACGATTAAGTTCTGCCCATTCTTCCATATGGCTAATTTTGAAAAGGCGCCCCATAGTAAAGTAAGTCGTATTCACGACAAAACCACACAAAAACTGCTGGAGAAATGTGAAGAAAAAAAATTTAACTTTTGTATTAAAGCGTCCATTTACTGTGTCTAGTTATCCAAACGACAGCCGGACCACCTGAAAAAAGGAAATTTGGAACAGGTAAAGAGGAAACAACTCTCTAACAGACAAACAACCATCGTTCGCGGGAACTACTAAATGTCGCAGGTAGAGAAAGGTTCTGTTGCTTCGTGGTTCTGGAATACGTTGGAGGTGAGCACTGTTTTCCCAACACCGTATCAACCGAGGTTGACGATCCCGCTAGTAAACCGAACCGAGTCCCGGAAATGTAATAATCGTTAAACTAAATTAGCTTTGATCTTTAATTTAAACTTGTCGGTAGCGGCCCCGTTGTTGATGGTGGCCGGTATTAGACAAAGAAATGGAATGCTTGTTTGGATGACATCAGTCGGCAGTTTACTTGGTTTCAACATTCCGAGTGTCACCTGCCGCCTACTAGATGGCAGTTGGCTATGTTATTCGAATGATGCCGAACTGCCATTTTCCATTTTCCCGAAGTTTCAGGCCCCGCGTTGTGTTTGTCTCATTTATTTTCTAATCAACCGGTTGTATTAATTGAAATGGCGTGAAGTTTTCTCGGCAGGTTGAACGACGGGGCGGTGGTAGCGGCTCAAAGTTGCTGAAAACCGTTGTTTGTTGCCTTGTTTGGTGCGCTTGATTGGATTTGGCATACTTTAAACCGAGTACTACAGCTAGGCCAACTGTTTGCCTCCGCTGTTTGTCTTCGATGTCAAACTTTGAACGGGCTAATTTTACGGAAAGTTTTATAGCTGGAGTCGGAGGATTACTTCACCCCCAGACCTTTGTTGATGGCCAGTTGATTTCATTATTATCGGAATTTGTTTACCTTTCTTTCGAAGAACTTTAATCGGTTGTACAACGTAGGGCATAAATTTAAAGGGCAACGGCTCCCTATTTCATCTGAGCTCCTATTTCCATCTCATCCCTTCACCTCATTACTTTGAACATGAATAATATTCTACAACCTACCTGAACCAAACTGTGAAATGTTTTAAAATGATTATAAAAGCTATTGTCACACTTTCCTATTGAAAGAAATGGTTTTAAGTTCTTCGTGTATTGTTTTTTTTCATTTAAAATAAACTCACTTTTCAATTTAGGACACATTTTCGTCTCAAGATTTACAGTTCGTCATGTTTCTGATTATCTACTAATCGATTCGTCTCAAAACATGATCACTTTTTCGCACAATTACACTACCATTGAATGCTGGATGACTTAATAATTAGTAATGTTCACTTGCCACTTGTTTAATTAACGATGTAAAACTTCAAAAATTACCCGACAAACAATAAAAGTCTTTAAAAATATGAGATGAAAGTTTTTCACTTAGTTCACTTGATTGCGCTTTGTTTTCATCTCATTTGGTTTCGCAAAGTTGCCAAGTTATCTCATAATGTTACAAAAAATAAATTGTTTTTCTTCTTCAAATTATTATCAAAAAGTATGGTTTTGGTATCCGTGATATTAGTGTAATTATATTATTGATATTAATATTCAAATAAAACTGTTTTGGCTTCGAATATTACCAGAAAGAGCGTGTTAAATACTAATGAAATAACCATTGTGGCAAATCTAGTAGCACTGGTTTCATTCCGCTATACGTCAACATAACGCTGTGAAGTGTGTGTGTGTGTTTCATCGTCTGTGCACAGAGATGCCAGGTATTTTCATAGAAAATATGTATTACTTTGCATAGAAAGTCTATATCTGTTCTATCTGTTTGCACTAATAAAATGATGTTAAAAGATAGTTCTTTAGATCTCCGTAAGTCATTGGCCCATTAAATAGATAATTCAACGAGTAAATTTTTTTACCAATAATAATAATGTGGAAAAATCCTGGTGGGTACGGTTGTATCGTTTGAGTTGTATATCTGGCAGCGGTAAGGCAGTCGGTCACCAGAATGTCTGCAAGCCATATTTTTCCAGCTGGCAGCGTTTAGTCAGCCATCTGGCAGCCATGCGAATGCGGGTGAGAGTGTAATAGTGGAATATTTTGTTTTGATTGCTGTCGCCATTGCTAATTTATAGGATGAATAAAAGATCAACGATAGGATGGATAAAAATCCATTGAGATGAAATTAGGAGCAGAGTAGTGAAAACATCATTAGTGTTTTTAGCTGTTTTATAAATATTAGTTCAATTTTCAAGAAATGTGAATCAATTTTCAACGTGGAGCAAGGCGAATGAAGCAGTAATATGAAATAGTTACAGTGGTTTTAGTGGCTAAATCGGGGTTTGAAGGCGACATCCTTACAAATGAGATGAAATAGGGAGCCCTTACCCTACTTGATTGTGTTGAGACTGAAAGCCTTTCTGTGGATTAGAACATTTGACTATGCACACTTGCGTAATCATCTAATCAGTTGTACATGACTATAGTAACGTGCTGAAAATTGGCAACACTGTTGAAATAAATAAACGTGTAAAGCGGCCCATTAGGTTTTGCACGATGACGACACAAATGAACTGCCGATGAATCAAGTTCATCTTCGACAGTTGCCATGTACTTGTTTTGCGACAGCAAGTGAAAAATTGAAAAAATGACGAAAAAGGGCCTGTTAAAAACGTATTCCACAGTGAAAATAACTAAAAATATTGCCTTGTATGTGTTTCCAGCATCTGTTGAGTGTGAGGCGACTTGCAATTTTTACATTCGAACGATGAACTTCTGATGAACTTTTAAACTGTAAACAAGTACACGTCGACTGTCAAAAAAAGTTCATTCTATTAATTTGCGTAAGGTTATGTCATGTTCGTGCAAAACCTAATTAGGTTTTTCACAGTCACTGCTAACCTCAATCGGATGAACACATTTTGACAGTTCAGCAGTACTGTTTGTAAACAGAGATTTTTTTGTTTGTCTGTTGACAAATTGGAATTGGAATAATTTTACCCATTTTTGCATTGTCGCTCTAAATGACGGTGTGAAATTCAATAGCAACCTATGGGAGTATGGGTTTTTTTCACTAGTCAATTTTTCAAGTGAACGCATAATCTTTCTATATGAAAAGGCAATAAGTGTACTTTTATATAAAAGCATCGTTATCATGATTTCATAATAACACTAACAAGAAGGTACAAATTGAATGAAATATTTACAAATTTACATATTTTTTACCTGAAAAATATAGATTTAAATGTGGCAACCCTGCACGCTACATGAAATGGAACAAAGCACGCTGCGAATGGAATAAAGCCGCACGTTCCGACGCGTACAGGCTTTGCATCGTCATTTTGAATGACGATTTGAATGTTTTGACACTCATCGCTCTATAATTTCGGAACCGGAAGTCGGATCAGAGTGAAATCGCACAGTATCTTCTAAGACAATGAGAGCTTTAATTGGAATCATGATTCGTGAAAATCGGTTTAACCGTAGCTTAGAAATCGAAATGAATTCCGTTTTTTAGCTTTTCTTCACTGTTATCAGTGCTTTTGGAAGCGGAAACCAGGAACTAGTAGTCCCAAAGTAGATTTATATATCCACTAACTAACAAGGTCGGCCAACTAGAAGAATTTACCAGCAAGTTTTATAAAAATGTGCACCTCGTTTCGCCATCGCTTGTGAGAAAATACTCAAGAAATTGAAAATTTTCACTTATCGCACTGTAATACCGGAACCGGAAGTCGGATCTGAATTAACTTTTCGGGAGCTTTTTAAGAATTTTAAGACCTTTTATTTGGATCCTAGTTTGTCAAAATCGGTTAAGAAGTTTCCGCATTTTTTTCATTAATTTGTACATATTTGCTTGTAATTCTTAAACCGAAAGTCGGATCCAAATGAAATTCATAAAAATTGTATGGAATCATAAGTCCTCCCATTGGAATCTAAGTTTGTGAAAATCGGTCTCGCCATCTCTAAGAAAATTGAGTGACATTTTTAGTCACATATATACACAAACACACACATACATTTTGTGATCTTGATGAACTGAGCCCGGGCCTCGGTTTTCACAGCGATATATATATATATGAGAAAGGCAAAAATTGGAGTGAGTAATGTCAAAGACATAGCCGCGAGATTGACATAGCAGTAAGCTGGTGATTTTTACCTCCGATTTGTAAAGAATAAATCTTAATAGTTCTTTAGATAACATTTAAAACCATTAGAACGGCTGATTTTGTATAATGTTCCCCATCGTTGT
This sequence comes from Malaya genurostris, assembly GCF_030247185.1. NCBI lineage: Eukaryota > Metazoa > Arthropoda > Insecta > Diptera > Culicidae > Malaya > Malaya genurostris. The sequence goes on along the minus strand of NC_080570.1, from coordinate 127,826,668 downwards.
CCACTTTTCGTTTTCTTTTTCTCCAATGCAAACGACCAGCAGCAGAACGATGTAATCGCTCTTGTATGAAACAGAACTCATACTTCGAATGTCCATCACAGCAGATATGATCACTGAAAAACTACATTCTTGGAAAAAATGCAATTTACGCTTAACGTAAATTCAAGCTTGCCGTAGTTTCTTCAGTGATGATACAATATTACATTTCCTAACAAGTTAAGGAGTGTATCGAAAAGTAGTTAGCAACATTGATTATAAAATTAAAAACGTGTTTAATCCACCTAGCAGTGAGATGATACCTTTTTTTATCAATCCGCATGTGTTTTTTGCATGAATATTCTTCGGTGTTAAAGTTTTCATGACATTTTTTTAATGACCGTCGTTTTAAGCGACAATTTGAGATTTTAATCACTCATTACTCTGTAATGTCGAAACTGCAAATCGGATCGAATTTGAATCTAGAAGTGTGATAATCGATCAAACATGCCATGATATGTAAGTTCAACTTTAGAGTTTACGGTAATTTAAGGTACTTCCAGAGCCGGTATTCAGGAACCAGCATAATCCAAACCGATTCCTATGGCCATATGACGAATAAATTACAACAGTTTTGAGTCCAACTTTGAAGCTTTTCGGGATTGTCATCTTCTATATCGGTTTGAATTTTAAAAATTCATCATGTAATTCGAGAACCGGAAGTCATAATTGGATAAAATAATTAATTTTTTTATATAAGTTTGTTTAAGTTTGAATTTTTGTTTCTGAAATTTGATTAGGCTTTTTTGAGAAAACGATTGAGCTTTGAGAAACGATTCGATACTGGAACCGGAATTCGAAATTCGGTGTAGCCGAAGTCAGACAAATTCACCTGAGTAGCTGTATAGTTTACATTTGTTTCAAAATATTTGAAAATCAGTGAAGACATCTTTGAGAAATCATAGCACGAATTAAATTTTTAGGTGCCTTCTGAATCGACAACTGAATACCACTAAAACTGAAAAAAGTTAATTTTTTTTATCGACTATCCAAATCTGCTTACCCGATAAACCTGATTAATTTATGTGGAATAGACATTTTCATACCAATCACCCTGTATCCCCGAAACCGGAAGTTATATCTGACTGAAGAGCAAAATGTTTTATAGAATCTTGAAACTTTTCATTTGAATCTTTGATGATTCTTAGATTTCATTTGAATCTTAGATCGGTTCAGCCGAATCAGTTCAGAGAAGAATGAGTTACACAATTTTGATTTCGTTTCACATATCATCCTGTAGTTCCGGAACCAGAGGTCGGAACCAAACATAATGCAGGAACTTTGTTTGGGAGCATACGACTTTTCGTATGAATCTGAATTTGTAGAAAAGAAATTTTCAGAGAAAATTGAGTGAAATTATTTGTCACACACGCATTTGCTGATCTCGACGAACTGATTTGAATGGTATATGGATGTTATGTTCTTCCAGCATTTATTGCTGTAAGTAGTTTAATACAATATAATTTAAAAAAAATTCTGCCATCATCTAGTTTACATATGCCATATTCGAACGATTATGTTGCCAAAAACGAACCGTGCTAAAATCGGTCCGAGGCAAATTGTCATGAAAAAGGATGCTGTACACTGTCTTTTTGGTACTTAGAAACAATTGTATGTAACAGTATAAAAAATCGTGTTTTCCGTTGCTCCCAAACATTTCTTTGTCATACAGCGCTCAAAACTTCTGCTGCTGGAATAGGGGGAAAAGTCGTTTAAAGAAAAATTTCGATATCTCCGTTAAAAATGGACGGATTTTAACAATCTATGGCTTGTTGGATAGCTATTACCGTGCGGAATCTAAGCCTGAAAACATATTCTGTTTTCAAGGTCAATTGTGACGGATACTGTAAAAAAACTGAAAATTTTGACATAAAACTTCGTATAACTCAAAAAGTAAACATCCTATCTCAAAACCATTCAATAGCGTTTTGGGTGACGAGGAGACCTTTCATTTGCGACTAGTTTGATCAAAATCGGTCCAGCCATCTCTGAGATCTCGACCTCTTAGTTGACAACACGCATACAGACACACACATACACACACACACACACACAGAGACATTTGCTCAGTTCGTCGAGCTGAATCGATTGGTATATGACATTCGGCCCTCCGGGCCTCGGAAAATTTTTCGAAAGTTTGAGCGAATTCTATACCTATTTTATATATATATATATATATATATATATATATATATATATATATATATATATATATATATATATATATATATATATATATATATATATATATATATATATATATATATATATATATATAAAAAAAGGTAAAAAGCGAAAATCCGCTTTTTGATTATTAAATAAAGAAGCCAAATCCGGCCAGAAGAGAGGAGGAGCCTTATGCTTTCTGTACAGTGGCAGCATTCTCTTCCTCAAACATTCTTCCTCGTACACCTTGGCGTTAATTGTGCCCTTCGTGAAGAAAATCGACGACCGCAACTTCATGGCAAGGGTCTTACCTAACTTCTCGATAATATTTTTGACACTGGTGTGGTGCACTTTCACTTTTGAATTTTCTTTCGCGTTTCCGGATCAATTCGACTCATCATTGAAACGATAAACCGTACCGAAACCAATCGATTGCGCAGCTGTTATTGACATGTAAACAAACATGTTACCGCAAAACACGCTGCAAAAAATTAAGTAATTTCAGAGTAATAACTGTTTGAATGTTTCTAACTACTTATCGATACACTCCTTAAGCTTCGTTGCGGTATTCATGAATTCACAAAGTTGGTACAGTGTAAAAATTAACTGCTATGTTTCCGGTTTTGAAAATGTGTTGGATCTGATAATAAAATAAGGAATAACGTTAAACAACGGTAGCACGTATTCTAGTTTCTATCTTGTCTAACGTCGATGTTCTTAAAACAAATTTCAATAAATTACCTACAAAAAGCAATTGTTAAGAATATAAATTACTTCCCCGTTTCTCTATATTTCATGCCAAATGACCTCGAATTGAATACCTTAATACGATGATACGGCTCGAATGAAATGTCTCCGTTTCATAGAAATAGCCAATAAAAAAGCTTTTCGTCTAGCAAAACAATGGCCTAAAGAAGGCGTACCAATATTTACGCAGCTCGTATTTCTCATGACCATATCATTACGGATCCCCCGGTCATCCACTGCGGCATCCAGTTTTGCGATGGGTCGGCCGTCCCGCATATTCGTACAAATTTGCATAATTTAATAAAAAGCTTTTTCCGCTTTTCCCTTTAAAAGTCACTCAACGCATCCACCAGTATATGTCTTCTTTTGCCAGTACATGATGGCAGCGGTGGTGGCCGCCGCCAAACATGCCCAAGGACATTATCACGTGCGTCATCACCATCAGCACCATTCGAATTCCCGTTTTTCTCCCCCTTCCAGCCTGCTCCCAGCAACGGCGTGGTCACTTTTCCCTGCGACGATGAAGATGGTGACAATGACAACTACGAGGACAACGACGCCGAGGACGAGGACAACCGTCCAAGTGCGAAATTTAAACCACATCGACTGTGTCAATTTGAACAACCGAAAGAACAAACGAAGAAGAAACGCCAACGATGGTGCGGGCAATATTATCGTCGTGCAACAGCAATTTAATTCTCGGGAAGCACCCATTCGTTTGGTACATTCAATATTGGAAAGACCGCCCCGGTCTCGGTGCCGATCCCGATGCCGGCCCCAAACTCCGGCCCACTCGACATGGCCAGTGTAACGACACGGGCCAGACTCGTTCGGGGGTTCGCTGTAATCCACCGAAGCGATAATAACAGCCAGCAAGCAACGGAAACAAATTTGATCTGATCTCTGATTGCGCGTCTCGGTTCCCCACCCCTGTTGTACTAAAACTGTAAGACAGCATGGCAGCAGCAAGGTTTATTTCGGGACCAACCGATATGTGATTTTAAGAGGGGAGGGCCACGTGGAAAGTTCAGCTCGGGTACGGATCGGACCGTCACTACTCCTACTATGGAGTTTGGAGTGCGGGAGTTGTTTGGTGTCGAAATCCGTCCGTCCATTTCGCTTTCGGTGGTTGGCCACGGTTGAAGCACCGTCGGTCGTATTAAATTACCTAATTTATGGATGCTAATGACGAGCCGGATATTCCACGGCAGCTAAACATCTTCTGCCAGTGGTTGCCCTCGGGGTTCAGATTTCGATTTTGCCGGCTTCACGGCTACTCTCCGCTGGATCAGAAAGCGTTTTGTACCGTCGCTCGACGTAGTCGATTACGATCCGATCGGGGTCGAATTATGGTGCGGCCGAACGGATTTCGTTTCGACGTCCGTACACCGAAAAAGGGATACCGGTTCCGCTTGCTCAGCTTTCCATGTTTGCTGCCAGTAGAAGTCATAAGCTATAGACATGAGCTAATTACTTTCACTGAATTGAGCTGCTAGAAGCATCAGCTATTTGTGGATTGTCAGTCAGGCGTAAGAGATTGATGATTCGTAAGTCTGGTCCAATGGTGTTATCGATTTTTTTCGGGGAGTATTATTGAATTTGATATACGACCACGAGCAGATTCGTTTCGTTCTTCTTGCGGAAACTTTCCGCCGGCGCTGAAATTGAACACTTAATTGCAATAAAACGAACTCACGAAACACGCTCTACTTAGCCATATCACCCATACTTCATAGTAATGGTCATTTGAAATGGTGCCTACGAGCCCTTCGCGAGCGAAAATTACTGCACTCCAGGGTGAAATATTGCCCTTTGGTCGGCAGTTGGCGCTGCAAAAAAAAAAACCGACTCTAAGCTGACGGTGCAATCCGCCTACTACGTCGGACATAAATCTATACCCTCCTCGGCAAGCATCGCGCTTCGGTGTGCGAATTATTCTCAACTTTGCACCTTTTCTTCGCTTGCACCACGGCACTCGGGGATGGCCGCCGGATTTTCCTCAACCATGATACTCACAGTGAAATGAAACGTCTCTCGCTACCGGGCAGTGAAATAACCCATTACTCACAGAACTTATATTACATTGCAATTTGCTCGCTTCAAGTACGGTGCTGCGGTATAAAAATGACTATAGATTTTCAGCGAAATTTTAATTTTCTTCGTCCAAACTCCAAATCCCCGTTCGGATAATTGAAACTCTGCTTGAGTTAAGGTGTTTAGGAACAGGTCGTAAACAACAACGGGATAATGCCGAAATCGGATTAAGTCATCTTGTTTTGAAAAATCTAATTAATGGATGTTAATTGATGTTAATAGATGCAAGGTCCGGTAATAAACAGTTCATTTTTTGCACATTTTCTCCAGGCACCTACTAGAACTAAGCACCTCGCGTTTTCATCTAAATGGACCAACTTGTACGCGACGGGCAGATTTCCCCCCAGACGGCTGGCTATGTCTGTTAGCCATTTTTGCCGGAATTCTGGCAGAATTCCGGCAAAAGTCTGGCAACAATGCAACAACCGTTTCTGGCAGAGAGTTTCTATTATTATCGGTTCTGTTTCTGTCGGATCCTTGCCATACAAGATTGGCACAACCGTTTTTAATCGGTTCTACATTTTTAGCGTCTTGGTTTTATTTTTTCAATAAAGAGTTCATATGAAAGGCAATAAATTATTGTCCTTCATATACACTGAAGTCATTTTTTATACCAGTTTACGTACCGCATAAAAAACCGCATGAAAAAAATCGCATAACTCTGAAACTTCGCATAAAAAAAACGCATAATTCTGAAAATTCGCATAAAAAAGTCGCATAAAAACCGCATAAAAAAGACCTCAGTGTATACTAATTATGGAAAATGTTTTTGCCGCAATAGCATTGCTTTCTCACTATCAAACATACCCATATTTCAATCTCATTTACCTAGTCTCAAGATTCGTTTTTTGTACGTACATGCGGGATTGACGAATACCAAATTAAGTCGAATAGAAAAAGGCGGGTGGGTAATGTCAGAGATTCCAAACTTGAAACAATTCCATTTTTAATTTGCTGATATAGGCTAGATACGACAGATTTGTAGTTTATTTTTATTGAAGCTATGAAGTTCGAATATATTTGATTCTGAAATGTATCGACGATCTTGGGTATGCAAGAGTAATTTTAATAATAACTAGCTGAATTACCCAGCGTTGCCGAAAAAATTCTGGAAGTTGTTCTGCTTAGTGAAATACTCTTGTAGTGAAACATAACATAGGTTGATGTCAGAGTGAAAGCGTCACGCGATGCGTCTTGGCGCGCGTGCGAGTTAGTTGCATTTGATCAAAGCAAACCTGTCAGAGTGAATGCGATGCGAAAACATCGCATTGAATCGCTTCGCTTCGGTCCGCGTTCCGCGCTCACTCTGACATCAACCTTAAACGGAAACCCGATCGAACAATACTCCGTTCATGTTCAGATTGCGAATGATCAGTGTCCTATCTCAGATCTTACAATAATCATAATTTTCATGGTATACTCGACAAATTGGGTCAGTTTTATATTTGAACCCTTTCGTTAGGAACATTTAAAACACCTTTCTATAAATACCTTCTTAGTAACCTCCGAGTTTCATATGTATATATGCTTGTAATGTACTTCCGTACTTCCTCGTCACATTCGATCTACAATACCTTTGGCTTCCAGGGCTATAATCACTTGCTACGCCCTTCTTTTTATAAATTTTTTTATGACATCATGAATTGCTCAAAATTTTCCATCTGATAATGATTATTTTATAACGAAAGGCTGTTTAACATCATAACTACATTCGTACTATAGAATAACGTTTTTATATAATTTATTTTATCAAGGCTTTAGCCATTTTAGTCGTTCACCGGGGAGGAAAACCTATGAAATAACGATTCAGTTAATACAAATGTTGTTGTAATATTATTTCAATCACATTGAGTCGGCAGTTTTCTCAATTTACATTATAAAATGCACATTGATTGTATGATTTCGTCAATTCAGATCAATGTTGAGAATACTTATTCCCCCTCTCTCTTGTGAATATTTTTGTGAACCTCACTTAGTTGCTAGAAATATACTGTACTCGTAAAGAAGTAGCAATTTGTTGTAAAGCCCGATAAATTTTCTCTTACACTTTCCATGTTCGGGGCACTTACTCCACTCTCTCACCCTCAAAACAACCTTATAATCTATTTTGATTTAACTTCCTTTTTGTCAGTGAAATTACTACAGATCTCCTCCATGATTGCCCTTAGTAGTGTAGAAAGTATCTGCTTTTCAAAAAATATCGATTCCCACCTTTGGTACAATGCCGGAGTTATGCCGTTACAAACATTACACTCTTTTTTTAGAGGCACTTACTACACCCTCTTTCCACAGAATATCCTTATAATCATATCTCAGTTGTGCAAAAAGTGTACTCAAAAAGTACCGATTCTCGTCAAATTAGATAATATTTTTAATGACCACCTATGTTAAGGACACTTGCTACGCTCCCTCCTCCCATGGAAACATTCTTATAACCATCTCTGAAGAGCAAGAAGTACATGTGCCAAGTTTGATAGCAATCCGTTCAGTAATTCCGAAGTTATGTCATTATATATATTACACCCCCCTTTTTGAAGGCACTTGCTACATTCACCCCCCCATATAACCATATCTAATATATGCAAAATGTTTCTATGGTCTCAAAAAATATCGATTCTCGTCAAATTAGACAATTTTTTTCATGACCTCCCCCTGTTAAGAACACTTACTACGCTCTCTCCCCCATTAAAATTTCCTCGTGATCATCTCAGAAGAGCAAGAAGTATCTGTGCCAAGTTTGATGGCAATCCGTTCAGTAGTTTCGGAATTATGCCGTTTTAAACATTACACCCCCCTATTTAAAGGCACTTGCTACATCCACCCCCCATATAGTCATATCTAAGGTATGCAAAATGGTTCTACGGTCTTTAAAACGTATCGATTCTTGTCAAGTTATATGAATTTTTACATGACCCCCCCCTTGTTTTTGACACTTGCTACGCTCCCTCCCTTATAAATATACTCCCCAAACCATCTCTGAAATACAAGAAGTATCTGTGCCAAGTTTGGTGGCAATCCGTTCAATAGTTCCGAAGTTATCGCGTTAGAAACATACAAACTTACATCCATTTTTATATAATAATCATAATAATAATAATAATAATAATAATAATAATAATAATAATAATAATAATAATAATAATAATAATAATAATAATAATAATAATAATAATAATAATAATAATAATAATAATAATAATAATAATAATAATAATAATAATAATAATAATAATAATAATAATAATAATAATAATAATAATAATAATAATAATAATAATAATAATAATAATAATAATAATACAGATTAATCTGTATATATGGCAACCCTGTTTCGCATGGCATATTTTCACAAGACCCTATACTAGTATAAAGATGTGTTCAAGATCATCACTTTCGCTTTCGCATTGCCGTTCGTAATTGAATGAGTTAGTGACGGTGCAAATTATTTTAACTTTCGTCTTGATGAATCTTTTGGTAGGACATATTGAAATTTAATTAACTCTTAATGATTATCTGTGGCACTAAAAAGTGCCTTGAATTGTCACAATCAACGAGATCTGCATTTAGATCTGAGATGGTTCTCGTGTGTGTCTTGTTTCGGCAACAGATGCTCAGAAAATGGTAGGAAAGCGACAAGATTCAACTAGTTCTTTATGATTATCTTTAGCACTGAAAAATGCTTTGAATTGTCTGGAAAGCACTCAAAAGTGTTTTGAATTGGCCTTGTTGGAATTTTTGGCTGCCTTTCTACCGGTTTTCGGTGCCATCGTGCTGACGGTGTCTCGTGCGTTCAGATCGGGAAACAGTGAGACGACTTTTTGAGTATATGTCCAACAACTGAAAATTTTATCATAATTGTGATCATATTTCCGATGGCATGTAGAAAGAATTATGTTGATTCATTGGATACAACAAGAGATATTCACGATCAAAAACTTATCACTCTCTCAGAGGGTAAATTTTGAAAAGACGCCCCATAGTAAAGTAAAGCTTGCTTCAGATAGAATTCTAACAAAGACAATTGTCTGTAATTCAAGATCTTTTTTTATACAAATGTAGCGTTTTCTTCATACTTTTAAGAAAAAATACGGATAAAATTATTCGTCACAGTTTCGAAGGAATTCTCGAATTTTTCCTGTAACACGGCTCATTAGGCGGCGCACACCTTCTTCCTCCATCGTTTTAGCTATCTTATTCCACCAGGTCGTCATCTGATTGATGTCTTTGACAACCTTTCCCTTTGCCTTGAGTCTCCTCTTCATGATTGCCCAGTATTTCTCAATAGGGCGGAACTGGGGGCAGTTGGGTGGGTTAAGGTTTTTCGGAACAAACTGGACCTCTTTCTCTGCATACAATCCTTGAACGACTTTGCTGTAATGACAGCTTGCCAAATCTGGCCAAAACATTACGGGATGGTCATGGGATCGAATGAACGGCAAAATTCCTTTTTGGAGACACTCTTTTTGATATAGTTCCGATGTCATTGTCTTATTTGTAACGAAAACTTTCGTTTTTTTGCCACAGCTGCAAATGCCCTGCCAAATCATAAATTTTCTGGCAGTGGAGTTCTCCTCACGGTACTATGGGCAGCACCGAATTTTCTGGCCAAATCACGGTCCGACAGATTAGGATTCCTCTTAATCGTCTTCAAAATCTTACCACGCAGTTTCCGGTCGACAGTTCCACTCCGACGATTGGCTTGAGGCTTCCGAATCGTCGTCAATGTTTCCTTATACCGTTTGATAACGCGCCATACGGTATTTCTGGGCAATTTCAGCTGTTTAGCTAGCCTAGATGCAGACCACAATGGATTTTCCAAATAACTGTGCACATTTTTTTTCCTTCTTTCGGCTTCCATGTTGGTTGTTTACAAAGTACAGTCGATTTGCGGAATTTCAAAAATCATACGTGAAGCTGACGGAATTCCCGACACGTGGGCGCCAAGAACTTCCAAATCCGTCCACCAGGAGCGCCACAATATGAGCAAAAGTTTGTTCCAATTCAAAATGAGGCAAGCTTTAAGTCGTATTCACGACAAAAAAGAAAGAAGAAAGAGGAGGGAAATAAACAAATATATCTGATATTGTTTCACTCATGGTACACTTTCAGTGGAAATGTTTACAACTCAATAAGTCTCGCGCTCCACCTAGCGGTGAGTTCGTTCATTCTAGAGAGTACCGGATATGAACCAAACTATTGTTTTGTATCTTGTATTATTTATCTTTTTATTATTTATCTTTGTTATTACCTTGTTTGTTATTGATATACCTTTACCTATAATCTATAGCGCACTGTATCCACTTAAAATCTAACCTGAAAAAAATAGATCTTACCAACCTTTCGAGCAAGACACACGCTTTATAACAGCAATTGTCAGAAAATTTAGTGAGTGCCGTTTTAGAGTTTTTGTCCATTAGTTCCAGTACTTCCGGAATTGGAAACCGACCAGAATTCAGTTTTAAATTTAGGTTTCAGAATCAAGGTCAACAATGAATTTTAAAATTGTTGTACGTATTGAACAATCCAATCAGCGTGGTCACCACGAGATAGCGTTATGGTGATTGTTTTGACATATCCCATGTATTTAGAAAAAATTTTGACGAAGTTTTTCAATTTACTAGAATTTGAAAGAATGCAGATGGCAAAACCTTACAAATATGGGTACGAAAAACAATTATTCACGTGTTGTCATCAAACGTATGATTTCGAATTGTCCTATACTCTTGACAATCTCGGATGAAATTTGAAATTTCAAGTTCACATACAGATTTGATTTAGATGATAAAACGTGAGTAAATAGACTAGTCATGAAACTTTTGATCATAATTTATCAATTAATCTCAAAACCCAACCCAAAAAACAAAGAATATCCCAGATATGAAAACAGTACCCAACCTCACTTCTTCGAATTCGGTATTTCATGTTACGATTTCTGCATAAATATCAATCAAACATACAACGGAAAGTTACTGAATCATTAATGATCGATTTTTTTTACCAAACTTTCACACGTTTTTGTATGTTAGTATTCGATTCATAAGAAAAAAAAATAAAAACCCTGAATTTTGTTCGAGTCTTCAAGCAAAATCTGAAAATTATAACCATCGCTTAGTTCAAAGCTCGCCACTCGGGCAGCGCAGCGATCGCAAAAGAGTTCGTTGGATTCTTCAATACTTTAGTGAACGGACAACAGTCGACGAGACAACCCTCGAAATAGTTAACAGTCTATCGATGTAATAAGATTGCATTATTCCATTTTTGTGAACTAAACAGATGGAATCTTTAGATTATAATATCAATAATATCGTAATACGAGTTAGTGAGAGAATTTTTAAAGCACAATTTCGTCGGTTAAAGACGCTTTTTGAAAACGAAAAAATTTTGTATTGGCTTATAGAAAGCATACTGCGGGAAGCAAATAATCATCCAACCAAATATTTCAATTATCGAAATGCGCAATTTTACGTAATGTTTACACAACCTCTCGTTGTCAGCCGTTTGCCTTTGCCTTCAGAACTTCAGAAGGGAACGGTAACCTCGCATCGCTCAACCGACCGACCATCCAATAATTGATCCCTGCCAATTGACTGATGATACAAAATTAGCATAAGCCAGCAGCAGTCAGTTGTCAGTTGCGCCTCGGTGTACGATCGCAGCAGGCGTATGATTCGTCGAGCTCTGTAGTCCTGTTTGTAGCTAACTGCCCAATTAGAAAAAAACGTTCAACGGTGGTCCTTCATTTGTCCAATATGTTGGATCATTGGTCCAATGAAAGTCCAATCAATCGTTCAACGGGAGGCCAACACGGGACCTTCGTTTGCCGATTTTGAAACAGACCGTTGGACCGAATGCCATTTTTTTTCGTTCAACAAACCCGGCAGACAGAGGTCCATTGTTGAGCCATTTTTAACATGAGGAGTTGGAGCCCCGTTGGACTAGTTTTACTGCTGAATTTCTGAAGTTTCTTCCATTTATTTGTTTAAACTAACAATACATACCTGCACAATACTTCTACTTCACGTAGAATAACAACAAATTTTCTTTCTATGGTAAGGTAACACTTAATTTTCATTCTATTTTTGCAAGAGAAAAAACAACAACAAACCGTTCCAGCAAATTGAACGAATATTTCGTGCAATATATCGTTCAACAAGGGCTCAAAAATCAACAAAATTGAACGGCCTGCTGAGAGGGTGCCGATAGGATGGGTGTTCCCTGCTATACAAACTGAAACAGACAGGCATTGGAGCGAAAAGTTTGTCGAAGCCAACCAACCGACCACCCCGGTGTTCATTTTCATCAACGAGCGTGGTTTTCGAGTTCTCGTAATGGAGTGAATTAATTAACATTTGCCGAAAATTATAAATTTTAACACGGGCTCAAACAGTGGTTCGAGAAACGAGTGAAACGAAACGAAGTTGGTTCGATGGAAGCGTCGCTAACACAGGCAGCATCATTTCTGTGTGTGTGAGTGTGTGGTTCCATTAGAGCGAGACGGGGAATGCCGGTGTGTGTAGTTACGGGAAAAACTGCGAATAATGAGGTTATATCTAATTCATATGAATGACGGCACAACGCAGCTCGACGCTGTCAATTTGGCAGAACACTTTCCCATATTCGCGGCTTCCACCCGATTCCTGGGGTGGTGCGGCATGGTGGAGCTCCAAACGATAGGCTGGAAAATGTTCCTGTCGGTCTCGTCGTCTCGTGCGAGGTATGAGAGCGAGAACACACTGACACCGTGCAGATCACGAACATTGTCCGTATGTAAAAAAGCTTAGTGTCCCGTTTGGAGAATGAAAATATCACGTAGAGCAAAAAAATAAAACAGGATACTGACAGATACAGGCTGGATTCAGTTTCAAGTGTACTCGTCTGAGTGCAAGAAGGAAATGAATCGAATTTCATACTGACATTGATTAATTGGTTCACCGTTTTTGGCAGGATTTGGCAAAAATCAGATTTCTCTTTTCGAACGATGATGGTTGACTTTTTTTGTTCTCACCAATCAGTTCGAATATACAATTTTCGGTCCATCCGCTTCAATTCAATTATTGTAGAAGGTTTTGTTGAAGAACATTCAAACAAATGTTGTTTAGAATGCGTGGATCGCGAAATTTAATATGCATCTAACGTGTCTAGCTTTTCTAACTGAAACTGAGTGACAGATTTATGTCAGCTTTTCAATTATGTGCATGAGTCGGGACCGATAATTCCAAGTTTTACCTGCGTTCGATTCTCTTAGCTAATTCAATAAATCTTTCTGACTTTCAGAGCCAACATAAACTGACTTCTGACAAAACTTACTACGATTTCTCAGAGATTATTGAACCAATGCTGAATCCGTACCAAAAACATTGAAATACTGGAAAGAAACTGGAAGTCGGTACCAGAGAACTGAACTACGAGTACGAGTTCTTCAATGCAGCCTAAGGTTGCTGAATGGTTCGAAAGGTCATGGCATCGGTTTTCTAAGTTTGTCATAGCATACTTTTCGAGAACGACTTCGAAAATGTGAACAAACAACAGTGAGCCTATCTACACCAGTGTTAAGAAAATCATTACCAGAAAAAGTTCATTGCATTACAACTCGTGAAAACATTCAGTTCAAGAGACTTTCTAAAAAAACGAAGTGACTGAAAAAATCACTTCCGAAATTTTCATTCATAAAACAAGCATCCACAAATCTGAACCTCGAAGTTCACAAGTGATTTTTTGTGTCAGCGAAACTTGTAATATTTGTTTATTTGTTTGTTTCTTATGATTCATCTGACATAGTTTGTCTTAATGAATAAAAATTAATGAACTAAGTACACTAAATTTAATTTTCACGATACACAATATGAAAAAGGTCAAGTAGACGTTGATGAAACACACGGGACGACACATTAAAATCGAAATACTGGAAAAACTCGTTGAATCTCGTACAGACAGAGCGAAAAGGTTCGTGCTGTCCATAAACCGTATTCCTTGATTCCAGGAGCAGAAAGTTGCGTTGACGAAGTGATCTTTCCGGTGCGTAGAGATTTAACCGCATTAGCAAAGGTGGGCAGTCAATATCCCCCAAAAGCAGTTTAGCAGCAAATGTAGCTTGAGCAATGATTCGTCGTGTTTCCAATGGCTCAAGATTCAATAGACGACATCGATCGGTATAGGGCGGTAAATTCATGGGGTCACGCCACGGTAGCAGTCGCAGAGCGTATCGCACAAATTTTCGTTGAACAGCTTCAATCCTAGTTTTCCAGAGAGCATGGTAAGGACACCACACCACAGCGTTTGACTCGAGTATAGAGCGTACAAGTGAGCAATACAAAGATCTCAAACACAACGGATCCCGAAACTCTGAGGCAATCTTCATGATGGAACCGAGTTGACGATTGGCTTTGGCTAAAATTTCGTCATAATGAAGTCTAAAAGTCATTTTTTGATCCAGAATGACACCAAGATCCTTTATATTCTCCACTCGTGTCATAGATCTTCCCGCAATGAAATAATCGAATATGACTGGATCAGTTTTACGATGGAAGGAGATGATACAGCATTTCTCGATACTTAAACATAAATAGTTCTTTGAGCACCATTCAACGTACGTTTGAATCATTTCCTGTAACTCAATGCAATCCAGGAGACATTTGACAACTTTAAAGATTTTTGTGTCATCGGCATAGGAGAGTCTGCATTCCGGTGGTAATAGTAGCAGAAAATCGTTCATGAAAATCGAAAACAGCAGCGGTCCAAGATTACTGCCTTGCGGAACTCCGGACAGGTTTGAGAAAACTTCTGAAGTCGAGGAGCCAACTTTTACACTGACATAACGGTTTGTTAGGTAGGATCTGAACCATTTCACGCTCATCGATGAGATTCCCAGTCGTTGCAATTTTGATAGAAGAATTCCATGATCCACTCGGTCAAATGCTGCTTTGAGATCCATATATGCTGCGTCGATTTGCCATCCGCCTTCCATACTCTGCACACATTTCGAAGTGAACAACATGAGATTAGATGACACCGAACGTTTCGGATAGAACCCATGCTGCTCGTTATCTATGTAGTTCCTACAGCTGGCAAAGAGGGAATCGTTCACAATAATTTCGAACAGCTTTGAGCAAGCACACAAAGACGTTATTCCTCGATAATTGGAGACATTGCGTTTATCACCTTTTTTGTGAACAGGAAACAGATAGGAGAACTTCCATCGAGAAGGAAACTCACATTGTAGAGTTGAAAGGTTAAACAGTCTTGCTAGTGGATAACTGAGAGCGCCTGCACAACGCTTCAGCACAGATGAGGGAATACCGTCGGGTCCAGCTGCGAACGACAACTTCAATTTGTTCAATGCGACTCTAACCATTTCTTCGGTTACAAGCGGAATATTGAAATTGAAAATATCACGAGGCACATCTGTGACTGCTTCGTCTATTTGCATCAGTGTAGCAGAACTTTCGTTGAATGTTTGTTTAAAATGACGGGCAAATAAATCGCACTTTTCCTTTTCGTTGCGGGCCGTTTCATCGGTTAAGTACATAGAGTGCGGAAGGCCAACCTCTCTCCTTTTTGAGTTAACGAAGGACCAGAAACGTTTAGGGTTTCGACGAAGATTCATTCCAATACGTTTAATATAGCAACGATATAGAAAAATGTTGTAACGGCGATACTGTCTAGTTACTATATTCAGTTGTTGTTTGATGTACTGCGAACGAGTGTTACAATATTTTCGTAAGGTGGCAGAACGTGTTCGCTTAAGAGCACGTAAACGTGGATTAGACCACGGCGGTTTTAGCGGTGGACGACTAGCTGGAACAGCTTGAGAAACAACACTTTCTACAGCATCGCAGAAACATTCAACAGCGTCATTGACATTAGCAGTCCTTTCAATGAATCGCCAGTCGATAACGGAAAGTAGATCGTTCAGTTCGGCATAATTGACTCGACGAAAGTCAAGAGAGAATGAGATAGATGGTTCGTCGTACTCAATTGGCGTTGGTATCCTAAACTCAACGCCTAGAGCGGGATGGTCCGCGTCAAGGTCAATCAGTGGCTCAACTGGCGAGAAAACGTTTATGACCGGAAAAACGTTAATAACGCAAAAGTGATAATAGAAAGGGAGAGGAGTATCCGATAATTAAGGGTGATTTTGTAAGAGGTATAAGATTTGATTTTCAAAAAAAAAACAAAAACAAAAAATTGGAGCAAATTGATGAAATCTTTATTCTAATAGATAGAACGACCCGTATAGTTAAATGTTTGAAAATAATTTCATGCAAATGTTGGCCGCGGCTCCGCTTTTAGATGGCCCATGGGCAAGGTCCAATTTTGGCACACTCTCTCCAACATATCGGCCGGTATTTCACGAATGCTGAACACAATTTTTCGATAAAAAAATTAAAGGGTTGTTTGCAAGACACGACCGAACACAATTAACAGATCGGATGAAAAGTTCGTATCGTTTCTATGAGAGGGCGCCACTAGAATTAAATCCATACCATTTTCAGTTAGTACCAACCTTCAAAAGATACGTGCAAGGATGGCTTTTATCGTATCAAAGAATGCTCACTCGCAACTCTTCCACGATTAAATCAGTGCCATCAAAGAGAATCGGAAATCATCGCAACAACAAAAAAACTGGCATGGTACATTTAACATAGAATAGACACTTGTGCGAGAGCGAATTTCTCTCGGTGAACCGTCTGAGAATCAACGGCTAGCACGCTGCTGTGGGGATCCTCTCTGAAGCAACAAACGGTCGCTTATTCTCGTTTTGCGATCCGATTCTGTATGGGCAGTGGATAATTGCGATAGAATCATTTTACTACTGCCGCTTATTCTAACTATGTGCTTATAACTTTTGAATAATTTGTGTCTATGAAAATGTATGTGAATGCTCCACACAAGGGTTTTTAAATATTGCAACCTAGTATGAGAATCATCAAGTCGAATCATCGATTCGATTTTCTGCGATAATTAGGTTTTGCACGAACATGACATAACCTCACAAAAATGAACAGAGCGAACTTTTTTTGACAGTCGACGTGTACTTGTTTACAGTTTAAAAGTTCATCAGAAGTTCATCGTTCGAATGTAAAAATTGCAAGTCGCCTCACACTCAACAGATTCATACATATATCGCTCCTTGATGCTGGAAACACATACAGGGCAATATTTTTAGTTATTTTCACTGTGGAATACGTTTTTAACAGGCACTTTTTCATCATTTTTTTTTCAATTTTTAACTTGCAGTACACGGTAACTGTCAAAGATGAACTTGATTCATCGGCAGTTCATTTGTGTCGTCATCGTGCAAAACCTAATTGTCAACTTGCGATTCTCTCTTGGTAAATTCCACACAGCGGCGATCATTATCAGACTGAAATTTTCTTTAAGGGCCATGAAATACTCAGAGTATGAAGTGGAGCGAAGAAATGTAGAAAAATTCTCTCACGGTTCATGCATTGATAGACTCGAGTTCTTGTAAAATGTTGTATACAATATAGATAAAAATCGAGCAGCTTCTGTCAAATCTCCAACACTGGATACGTGTATAAATTTGACAGCTGTCTGATTATTAGTTTGTGAGATATTGCATTTTGAGTGAAGCTACTTTTGTTATTGTGAAAAAAAAAAATGGAAAAAAAGGAATTTCGTGTGTTGATGAAACACTACTTTTTGATGAAAAAAAGTGCCGCCGATACCAATGGCTTGATGAGTGTTATCCAGACTCTGCACCGGGCGAAGCAACAATTCAACAATGAACGCACTGGACGTCCAAAAGAGGCTGTTACCGATGAAAACGTGAAAAAAATCCACAAAATGATTTTCAATGACCGTAAAGTGAAGTTGATCGAGATAGCTGACACCCTAAAGATATCAAAGGAACGTGTTGGACATATTATTCACGAATATTTGGATATGAGAAAACTTTGTGCAAAATGGGTGCCGCGTGTTCTCACAATCGATCAAAAACAACAACGAATTGATGATTCTGAGCAGTGTTTGGAGCTGTTATATCGAAATAAAACCGATTTTTTTCGTCGATATATAACAATGGACGAAACATGGCTCCATCACTTCACTCCGGAGTCCAATCGACAGTCAGCTGAGTGGACTGCACGCGATGAACCGAACCCAAAGCGTGGAAAGACTCAACAATCGGCCGGTAAGGTTATGGCGTCTGTATTTTGGGATTCGCATGGTATAATTTTCATCGACTACCTTGAAAAGGGGAAAACCATCAACAGTGACTATTATATAGCGTTATTAAAGTTTTTGAAGGACGAAATTTAAAAAAAACGGCCTCATTTGAAGAAGAAAAAAGTTTTGTTTCATCAAGACAATGCACCGTGTCACAAGTCGATGAAAACCATGCTGAAATTGAACGAATTGGACTTCGAATTGCTCCCTCATCCACCGTATTCTCCAGATTTGGCCCCCAGTGACTTTTTCCTGTTCTCAGACCTCAAGAAAATGCTCGCTGGTAAAAAATTTAGAAGCAATGAAGAGGTAATCGCTGAAACTGAGGCCTATTTTGAGGCAAAGGACAAATCGTACTACAAAAATGGTATCGAAAAGTTGGAAGATCGCTATAATCGCTGTATCGCCTCTGATGGCAATTATGTTGAATAATAAAAACGAATATTGGCAACAAAAATGTGTGTTTCTATTAAACGATACGAACTTTTCAACCGAACTGTTAGATATTGTATCTGATTTTATCACAATTACTTTTGGTACAATAGCTCTACTTCTTAAAATTACTGAATGCTTGAAATATTTTCTGATTAAATTGTATCTTTCTATTCAATAGAAGAAGTCGCTGACTTATCAGTGAGCTTTAATTTCTTAAAGTTTATATGCTTAAATTAGATTACCATTAAGGTAGTTAGAAAGTGCCATTCCAAACTGAAGTTCACCTGCTTTTGTGGCATTCCGCAAATTCCGATGCTCATAATTCATCCACAGGTTCTTTCCCCTTTTCCGCCGCTGACTAACGCACCAACCCAACTCCCAACTCCCACCGAATGTTCCGAACAGAGAGACATTATTTTCTTGCGATATTTATTACCTTTCTTCTTCCTGTTTAGCTCTAACAACATTATGTACTTTGGTACAATCAGTGCTCGAATGTCATTCGAAGCTGTCGTGCGAAGGTGTATGGTTTTGTCATGTAAAAAAAGACCAACAACAGCCGGCCATCGATCCTGTCCAGTATAGGAAATTGAGTATTGTCCGATAAGCCAATCTATCGGCCCTCAGAGACACGTCACACGCACACATACGCACCCTCCCGAACGGATTTCATCTTGGTGCAATCTGTCCTGTTCAATGGCAAAAGCTGCACGGAAGTAGTGCCGTAAATTTTGAAGTGATATTTCAATTTCCCACGTGAGATTTATGGGCTGGGAGAATGATGACGAACATGGTTAGCTGTCTGGAACACGTTGAACGAAACTGTCTATCACGGAGGGGATCTCTCTGCGATCTAATGAGATCCTTTGTAAGCATTGTTTGGAACTAATACAATGTGTTTCCGAACTGGGCCACTGGCAAGAGCAGTTCTATGCGCACGATAATTCGATACGAAAACTATCCGAAGAAGATTATAGCTACTGGTAGCTCAAAAGCGACAATTTTCCTGACAGTTTTGCATATTAATATCGGTGGACTTGGTGGAGTCGATAAACTTTCCCTCACGTGTCAGACGGCGGTCTGTCGGTCGGTTGGGATCGATGAGCTGATTTGAAATACGACGACCGTTGTTTATAAATAGACGTCCCTCACGCGTGAGATGGCGTTATCCCCCTCTGGTCGTCTCGTCGTTGTCGTGTCTGGAATCGCTTACCGGTGACAAGATTTATCGAGCAGGAATTAAATCTCATTATATCGCATCAGCATCCGCTTGGCACCTCGCAATCGCCTGTTATAACTGTTATTTACGATCAAATGATTACCCCCCCTTTCAGCCCCCCCCCCCCCCCTCCCAATGGGTCGGCACAGTTGGGGCACGGACTTCCGATGAAGGCGAATGGCTCGATGACATTTTAATTACATACACACTTACAGCCACCGATTGAGGATTAGTTGCTTTGTCAGTTAATGCTGTGGTAAATCACGACACCGATGATAGTCGATTACGGTGCAAGTGTCCAGCGAAGGGGTGCGAGTTGACGACAGATGAGTGCAGATGACAGGTTAAATTATTGGATCAAACGGTATGTGGAAATAATTACGGTTTGTCATTACCGTGCATGCATGGATACGTACGAACGCCTTCGAAAAACATTACGGCATTGTATTTCAGGTCATGCCTCAAACGGGATTCGACAGAAGCAATGTGAAACAATATTTGAAATTAATCAGGAAATAAAAGTTGTTCGAGTCAAATTTAGTTCAAATTATGTATTTACCTCCATTCCAATCCTATTCCAATTACGACTTTTTTTCCTTAGTACTATTAAAAGTTTGCTGTTGACTGTTCAACAAACGGAGACAATTAAAATTACTACAGTGTCTACAGTCTATCACTGTTCTTCCAAGATCATTCCGCTACCAACGATGTGAAGAAATTTAAAAATTGCAAGTCGCCTCACACTAAACAGATTTATACAAATATCGCTCTTTGATGCTGGAAACGCATACAGGGCAACCTTTTTTATTTTATATATTTTGTCGTGAATACGACTTACTTTACTATGGGGTGCCTTTTTAAAATTAGCCATATGAAAGAATGGGCAGAACTTAATCGTGAATATCTCGACTTGTATTAAAGGCAGCAACATAATTCTTTCACCATTTCATCAAAAATATGATCATGAATTTA
This sequence comes from Malaya genurostris, assembly GCF_030247185.1. Classification (NCBI taxonomy): domain Eukaryota; kingdom Metazoa; phylum Arthropoda; class Insecta; order Diptera; family Culicidae; genus Malaya; species Malaya genurostris. Next base: position 127,805,811 of record NC_080570.1, on the reverse strand, counting down.
GGATAATATTTTGAACAGTGTGAGATAACCACAAACAACTCAAATATTAAGTATTTTTCAAACTTTGAAAACAACGCGGAAAACTCTTTAGTTTTGCTTGGCTTTTTCGCGCAAGGACGACGATTTTGAGGTAGTCAGGCACATATCCTCAACTGACTGCGTATAAAAGGGGAACCGTGGTGAAAATCGATCATTTCTTCTTGTGCGTTGGATGCAAGCAGACGTCGTGGAACCGGCAGCTTCGAAGAGTGCACCTTCTGCGTGGTTAAAACCTCAAACGCTCAGGTCGCAACTCTCATTTGGACTTCAATCGTCAGGTGGAGCAGTCGTCAATGAAAGCAGACCTTTTGCGTGGTATAAAGCCTCAAACGCTTAGGTCGTGCATTCATTTGGACTTCAATCGTCGGGAGCAGCGGTTGTCAATAATGAGAGCAGTTCTCATTTGCTTTTCGGTAGTCGTAGCGAGAAGTCGTCTTCAAGTTTCAGATTTTAGTTCCGGAATATAGATTTAGAATTCAGAGCCTACGTGCTAAAACTGGATTCTGGAACTATATTCCGGAACTGATATCAGTTTCGAAATTATAGTTTTAGAATTGCAACTGATCTCTGAGTCTGTTCTGGGTTCTAAATTTTGTTCTTGAACTCAGGTCCAGTTCCTTATTCTCGAATTCTTCTATTCGGTTCTTTTTAGAACCATAATAATACTCTCAAAGAATTATGCGAAATTTTGCTTTACTCTATACAACCCATTTGATGGTCGTGGTCGTCTTCAAGTTTCAGAGCTTAGTTCCGGAATATCGGTTTAGAATTCAGAGCCTGTGTGCTGAACTGGATTCTGGAAAAAGGCGGCTAAAAACCTCAAACGCTCAGGTCGTAATTCTCATTTGTTTTCCGGTCGTCAAGGCGAGAAGACGCATTAAACCAGTTTCGTATCATTTGGCACTGCGTGCGGATGTGTCGGTTTGTACGCAAAGCTAGTTTCAATTCAAGCAAGAACGATTGCATCAGCTGCTGGTGCTTTGCATTGGAGAGAAAGAAAACAAGAAACGAAAAGTGGACAACATTATATAAAATCAGCCGTTCTAATGGCTCTAAATGTTATCTAAAGAACTATTAAGATTTCTTCTTTTAAATTCGAAGGTAGAAATCATCAGTTTAGTGAAAATCCAAAATAATTCGATTTGGTTCGTGCACTTTTCGCTGTGCGAAAATCGTTCGAGATAAATGTTCCGAACTGTGCTAAATATCGTAGAGAACTCCACAATTTGGTCCTTCTAAAAGTCAGAAATAAATCCTGTACAGCATCTTGACAGTTTCTTTCAATGAAATATGCAAATCCGAAATGAGATAATCGACGTCAAAACTCGTTGAAAATTTTAGTAGTGAAAAGGGGGAAACTTTCGCAATTCACACAATCGATCAACTATCAATTCGAATTCGAAAGTGTAAAGAAATCGTGTCAGTTATATTCGTATTCACGACATTTAGTTATGTCTCTGACATTACACACCCGTACTTTTTTCAGTTATATCGCCTAAATCAACTTCATTTAAAAAAGCGAATGGTATTGAAGGAATATTGGTAGGTAGACTGCCATTAGAACTGCCACTAGAAGAAGATGATTTAGAAATTGTTTGCTTTAGAAGTTGAACTGCAAGGCGTTCCTGTGTTATGATTATTTACATTAGAAGAATTAAGTGGTAGATTTCTACCTATTACCAAAGCGTAACTGACATTAGAAGAAGATGATGACGAGGTTGATCTACCTGTCAATAAATTATTTCGTTAGAAGACGAATTGGAAGGCGTACCTTTTTTTTGTATTAAATTCGAGGAAATAAGTGCCTTAGAAGAATTAGGCGTGGCATTTGTAACGGTTTTTTGATTTTCAGGTATGTTCTGTAAATTAGAGGTCGTTGATTTGACTTGTTGTCTAAGCGAACGAGCGTTTAAAATTTTTTCCCTGACAGGACATTTCAAATAATTGGATTTATTATTTCCATTGCAATTTGAACATGAAAATTTATCAGTGGTTTCATTCATTGGAGAAACGTCTTTCGAATGCGATTTACCACAATTCAAACACCGTATATCCATATGACAATTTTTGGTTCCATGACCGAAGCCTTGGCAACGACGACATTGCGTTAAGTTTGCAATACGATTATGCCGTTTATAATGTTCCCAATGAATTTTAATGTGGGAAATGAAACGTACTTTTTCTAAAGTTTTCAAATTGTTTACATCACTTCGATTGAAGTGTATTAGGTAAAGTTCATGGTAAATTCCAGAGCGTGGTTTAGAAGTACCATTCGCTCTTTTTTTCATAAGTATTACTTGGGAAGGGGCAAAACCAAGCAATTCTTTTAGTTCATTTTTAATTTCATCAATACTTTGATCATTTGATAATCCTTTCAAGACAGCCTTGAAGGGTCTGTCTGATTTTATATCATATGAATAAAATTTATGAAGTTTCTCGGACAAATATCGAATAAGACGTTCGTAATCTTCCAATCCATCCACCAAGACTCGACATTCTCCTCTTCGTCCGATTTGAAATGAGACTTTTACTTCCGGGAGAAAAGTAGAAAGCTCAGTACGGAATGCTTTGAAGTCGGAAATCATCACCGTCACTGGTGGCATAGATTGATGTTTCTTCCCAGAACAACAAGCGCCCATTTTGGGAATTTTTGAAGAATTTTCTTCTATGTCGCTACAATCGGTTTCAGGAAGAATCTCGTAAATATTGTTAGACGGCATAGAATCAACGGAAGGGAAATCCGTCCGTTGTCTTTTATTTTTACATTCAGATTCTATAAGATAGCGAATGTTATTAGAAAAATGTTGAATAACGGATTGTGATTTATTCCGTATTGAATTATTTTTAGCCTTAGGCTTGTTGCCTTTCCGGTTGGACGCAGGCATTTTTGAAATGAATGAAATTTTAAATTAAATTAACTAGGCTTAATTAGTCTTCGATTAGACTCCTAGCTAGCCTTAAAAAAGGCTGATTAATTTCTTAGTCACTCTAATATCACTCTTTGTATAGCCTTGAGAAAGGCTGACTATTTGTTAGTCTTTAAAAAGACTGTTAGTGATTCAGATAGCCTTGAAAAAGACTGAAGCCTTGAATCAATGAAACTCTAGGTAGCCAGAAAAAAATTCCAGGAGCCAAGAGCTATACGCGTGCGGTGCGAACGACTGTTCAACACCGACTGAGGGCAACCTTTTTAGTTCTTTTCACTGTGGAACACGTTTTTAACGGGCACTTTTTCGTCATTTTTTAGTTTCTAATTTGCAGTCGCAAAACAAAAGAAACACACGGCACCTGTCAAAGATGAACTTGGTTCATCGGCAGTTCATTTGCCGCGGCATAGTGCAAAACCTAATAATCGTCAAAGACATCATATTAACAAGATATCCAACTCTCACATTTTCCCAACAAATCATTGGCAACATCCTTTCTTGGGAGCATGGCACCCTCTGGCGAGTCCGCATCGAATCTCGTACATAGAAGTAGAGGAGAGATATGTCAAATTCGTGTGCGCCAAAACAGCAGGGCTGCGCACCCATACAATTGGCATGATATCGGTACTAACATGTGATTAGGGCATATCGTGCGATATGCCCTTTTGAAAGTTACGAAAAATAATGCTCATTACTCAAGTTTTAAACATGAAATTCAAGCATATTGCGCACAATTTCGTAGATTGGGCTTCTATCTACGATATTATATCGATTATTGTGTAAATGAAGGCTGTGGAGCCGAGCAATGAGCGTTATATTTTGTAACATTCGCAAGGGCCTATCGTGCGATATGCCCTAATCACATGTTACTACCGATATGTTGAATGTGATGCCGTGCGATGGCGTTGCTGAACTGAAGATTGATTTCGCTCCAAGCTGACAGGGTCTGTAATCGTCCTATTAATTTGCAATGGAGAAAGTAATCAAAATAAAATATTGCAATATTACACTCTCAGGTCGAAATGTTAGAATTCTTCTTAAAAATGGTCTAATGCCAATTATGAAACTACACATGATATTTTTGGACTTAGTTTGGAATCGTTTGAGTTTAAAATTTTACTGTAAGGGTAATATGGAATGGCCCTTTTAAAATTATGAAAATATCAGGTGCACAGCCGATGGAACACACACACACACTCAACAGCGCATATCGGAATGAAACCAGTGCTACTAGATCTGACACAATTGTTATTTGATTAGTATTATTGATATATAAATATCAATAATAAAATTGAACTAATGTCACGAATACCAAGAAAAACTTGTTGATTACAATTTAAAGAAGAAAAAAATTCCTCTTTTATAACATTTTGTGAAAACTGTAATTTTGCGATACTACATGTGATGAAAGCAAAGCGCAATCAAGTGAATTAAGTGAAAAAATGTCATCTCATATTTTTGAAGGCTTTTATTGTTTGTCGGGTAATTTTAGAAGTTTTAAATCGTTAATTAAACAAGTGACAAGCGGATATTACTATTTATGAAGTCATCTAACATTCAATAGTGGGGTAATTATTTGGAATAGTGATCATGTTTTGAGGCGAATCGATTAGTAAACATTCAGAAACGTGACGAACTGTAAAACTTGAGACGAAAATGTTTAATAAATTGAAAAGTAAGTTTATTCTGAATGGAAAAACGATCACTTAAGGATTCAAAACCATTTCAAGCTTAAAGAAACATTTTGAAACATTTCACAGTTTGATTCAGGTACGTTAAAAGATATGATTCATGTTCAAAGTTACGAGATGAAGGGATGAGATGGAAATAGGAGCTCAGACTAAATAGGGAGCCGTTATATTTTGTCAATAATCTTCATATTTCCTGAAAATTGTGGCATTACTAATTGTCAGGCATATCATAAAAAGTTTCGATCAAAATGGCTACAAGAATTTGTCAATTGCTTTCCAAAGCAACGTATTATCAAGTGACAGTTTCGTTTTGTTTATTTTCACCTCTTAACTCTATCCACGAAACTAAACAAGAAATCATGAACTATCAGTTGGTATTTGAGAATAATTAAAAAATACACAATCGCATTGCAGCCAGAGAAAATAACCAAAGAGAAGCTGTCATTTACTGATACGTCTTTTAAAAATTCAACATTCAATATTGCATGCCTCTTAAACTGTTTATGTTTCCAGGTAAAAAAATTGACATTACCAAACAAAATCGTTCAATTCTTTTAAGTTGTCTTGTAACAGTAGGCGGAACGAAAATTTTATATTGAAATGAATAAACATTTTAGTGGTTCACTTATATGTATGTGTATGTTATGTAAATTCCTACACCTATGTAAATTCCTACACCTACTAGTAAAGTGTCCTTCCCCCATGGAAGATTTTTCAACATTAAGTTCCATGAAAAATAGAGTACTTTTTATATAAAAATGCAAATAAATTGACCTTTCTTTCAAAATTTTGCACCTTCCCCACCTTTTGAACCCCTCTGCCTCCATTGAACGCCCATCCACCTTTAACTTCACCTTCTCCCCCCCTTTTAGCCCCTCCGTAGCCTTCAAATGATTCTAAGTTTATTGAAATCGGTTAAGCCATTTTCGAAGAAATTAAGCGTAGTTACGTCACTTCTGGTTTCTTAGATAAAATTATATGAATGACCTAATCTAGAAAACACCCGGTTTTCATCTGCTCATTTATCTCGGGGATGGCTAAGTCAATATCTACTATTAGATCATTGATCACTCCTGCCAAAATACTAAATTGAGGATTTCCTATAGACACTCGATCTTTTGTTTTCATTCTGTAGTCTCACATACTCTTCTCGATTGCACCAATCATATTGAAAATCTCTTCCAGGCTCTCTACTAAACATCACGTAGATCGTTCTGACATTCTTGCTACATGCTTACCGTGTTTGATAAACCTTCTCATGTCAACATGTTTCTATATTTGATACAGTTACTGATTCAAATATGCGCCATTCTTTTTATCTACTTTACCGAATCGAATTTTGAGCGCTGAATGTTAATGTTCTAAAATCTCCAAATGAAACTTATTTTTGACAGTTCAGTTTCTCTAAGAGTCAATCATTCGTATCGCACTATCGAGTGCTATATTAGGCTACAACATTGAAAATGAATCACCCTGCTTCGGGTATTGCTATGAACAAGTTTTGGTTTACAATTTGCACATCTCGTTACTGATTTGTTGCCATTGATTACGCCGATCTGAACAATATCAGAGTGACAAGTCAAGCGATTTGCTTTGTCAACGTTGCGATGAAAAATGTCTACCATGACCTCCTGTCATGCAACAATAAAACTCCAGGGTTAAAAGATTTGATTTTTTTAATCTACTTTATTTTTAGACACGCAATTTGATTTTTACAGGAGCAAGCGAACGAACGTTTTTTTTGCAACACAAACTCAAAAACTCAAATAGCTTACATCGAGCCACGTTGTAAGAAACTATAAATGAAGCTTTGTCAACCAATAATAAACTATTAATAACAGGTAATTAATCATTTTTATCGACCAGTTCCTAATTACTTGCACACTCGCAAACGCACCAACTTTTCTCCCAAAAGTTGATAAAACCTTAAAATTTACCGTGATACTAGTAGAGGCGAAAAAAAAAGTGTACACCTCCTCTACCTTTCAGTAGCATTAATGTTTTCCGATAGGAGCCCATATTAGAATCCGGTGAGCCATTATCGAGCGGTACCACACCCGATAACAGGCACACATTGGAGACCATTTAACAAATTTTCCAGCTTGCTTAACGGCGAAACACTGTGGCGTACTGGCGCGGAACCGTGAGGTAATAATTACCTTATAAATCTTTTTAAATGATGTCGCCAGACCTGCTCTTTAAGTTAACTAACTGTGTGTTGTGTACAATCTCCGTTGTGATGTTGTGTTGCGATGAATATCTATAAACAGTGCGAGAGAAGGTGCACTGAAATTAAAAGGGACCAGTTCCACTCATAAAGAATCAGTTCGGACCGAACTGCGCTGCTGTATGTGGCTGTGTGGGTGAACTTGATCGTGGTCGTTTGGCCATCGCATGGGAACATAAATCCCACTACCGAGCGGGGCTTAATTGCATGCCTAGGAAAATTGCAATACCTCGAGCTGATGCTTGCCGACGGATGCTGCTATGATGCTGTATTCTATTTAGGCCGTAAGTGATCCCGTCATTAACACTGATTGACTCATTACTGAACGAACAGTGATACTCTTTCGAGCAGACCGAACTGATGATGATTGAATGTCAATTCAGCTCGCATATAAACTACAATATTTCAATCCATAGTTATGGTCAGTAAGCAATGTAGAATATGTATAAAGTGTATAAAGAACGTGAAAAGTAAACAGACAGCATTGAAATAAATGAATACATTGTAATAAGTAAAGAATTCGAAGAGTCCAAAGAGCCCAAAGAGTCGAAAAAGTCCAAAAATTTCAAAAAGTTCGAAGAGTCCAAAGAGTCCAAAGAGTCCAAAGAGTCCAAAAAGTCCAAAAAGTCCAAAGAGTCCAAAGAGTCTAAAGAGTCCAAAGAGTTCAAAGTGTTCAAAGAGTTCAAAGAGTTCAAAGTGTTCAAAGAGTTCAAAGAGTTCAAAGAGTTCAAAGAGTTCAAAGAGTTCAAAGAGTTCAAAGAGTTCAAAGAGTTCAAAGAGTTCAAAGAGTTCAAAGAGTTCAAAGAGTTCAAAGAGTTCAAAGAGTTCAAAGAGTTCAAAGAGTTCAAAGAGTTCAAAGAGTTCAAAGAGTTAGTAAAGAGCTCGAAGTGTAAAGAGCTCAAAGTGTAAAGAGCTCAAAGTGTAAAGAGCTCAAAGTGTAAAGAGCTCAAAGTGTAAAGAGCTCAAAGTGTAAAGAGCTCAAAATGTAAAGAGCTCAAAGTGTAAAGAGCTCAAAGTGTAAAGAGCTCAAAGAGAGTAAAGAGTAAAGAGTAAAGAGTAAAGAGTAAAGAGTAAAGAGTAAAGAGTAAAGAGTAAAGAGTAAAGAGTAAAGAGTAAAGAGTAAAGAGTAAAGAGTAAAGAGTAAAGAGTAAAGAGTAAAGAGTAAAGAGTAAAGAGTAAAGAGTAAAGAGTAAAGAGTAAAGAGTAAAGAGTAAAGAGTAAAGAGTAAAGAGTAAAGAGTAAAGAGTAAAGAGTAAAGAGTAAAGAGTAAAGAGTAAAGAGTAAAGAGTAAAGAGTAAAGAGTAAAGAGTAAAGAGTAAAGAGTAAAGAGTAAAGAGTAAAGAGTAAAGAGTAAAGAGTAAAGAGTAAAGAGTAAAGAGTAAAGAGTAAAGAGTAAAGAGTAAAGAGTAAAGAGTAAAGAGTAAAGAGTAAAGAGTAAAGAGTAAAGAGTAAAGAGTAAAGAGTAAAGAGTAAAGAGTAAAGAGTAAAGAGTAAAGAGTAAAGAGTAAAGAGTAAAGAGTAAAGAGTAAAGAGTAAAGAGTAAAGAGTAAAGAGTAAAGAGTAAAGAGTAAAGAGTAAAGAGTAAAGAGTAAAGAGTAAAGAGTAAAGAGTAAAGAGTAAAGAGTAAAGAGTAAAGAGTAAAGAGTAAAGAGTAAAGAGTAAAGAGTAAAGAGTAAAGAGTAAAGAGTAAAGAGTAAAGAGTAAAGAGTAAAGAGTAAAGAGTAAAGAGTAAAGAGTAAAGAGTAAAGAGTAAAGAGTAAAGAGTAAAGAGTAAAGAGTAAAGAGTAAAGAGTAAAGAGTAAAGAGTAAAGAGTAAAGAGTAAAGAGTAAAGAGTAAAGAGTAAAGAGTAAAGAGTAAAGAGTAAAGAGTAAAGAGTAAAGAGTAAAGAGTAAAGAGTAAAGAGTAAAGAGTAAAGAGTAAAGAGTAAAGAGTAAAGAGTAAAGAGTAAAGAGTAAAGAGTAAAGAGTAAAGAGTAAAGAGTAAAGAGTAAAGAGTAAAGAGTAAAGAGTAAAGAGTAAAGAGTAAAGAGTAAAGAGTAAAGAGTAAAGAGTAAAGAGTAAAGAGTAAAGAGTAAAGAGTAAAGAGTAAAGAGTAAAGAGTAAAGAGTAAAGAGTAAAGAGTAAAGAGTAAAGAGTAAAGAGTAAAGAGTAAAGAGTAAAGAGTAAAGAGTAAAGAGTAAAGAGTAAAGAGTAAAGAGTAAAGAGTAAAGAGTAAAGAGTAAAGAGTAAAGAGTAAAGAGTAAAGAGTAAAGAGTAAAGAGTAAAGAGTAAAGAGTAAAGAGTAAAGAGTAAAGAGTAAAGAGTAAAGAGTAAAGAGTAAAGAGTAAAGAGTAAAGAGTAAAGAGTAAAGAGTAAAGAGTAAAGAGTAAAGAGTAAAGAGTAAAGAGTAAAGAGTAAAGAGTAAAGAGTAAAGAGTAAAGAGTAAAGAGTAAAGAGTAAAGAGTAAAGAGTAAAGAGTAAAGAGTAAAGAGTAAAGAGTAAAGAGTAAAGAGTAAAGAGTAAAGAGTAAAGAGTAAAGAGTAAAGAGTAAAGAGTAAAGAGTAAAGAGTAAAGAGTAAAGAGTAAAGAGTAAAGAGTAAAGAGTAAAGAGTAAAGAGTAAAGAGTAAAGAGTAAAGAGTAAAGAGTAAAGAGTAAAGAGTAAAGAGTAAAGAGTAAAGAGTAAAGAGTAAAGAGTAAAGAGTAAAGAGTAAAGAGTAAAGAGTAAAGAGTAAAGAGTAAAGAGTAAAGAGTAAAGAGTAAAGAGTAAAGAGTAAAGAGTAAAGAGTAAAGAGTAAAGAGTAAAGAGTAAAGAGTAAAGAGTAAAGAGTAAAGAGTAAAGAGTAAAGAGTAAAGAGTAAAGAGTAAAGAGTAAAGAGTAAAGAGTAAAGAGTAAAGAGTAAAGAGTAAAGAGTAAAGAGTAAAGAGTAAAGAGTAAAGAGTAAAGAGTAAAGAGTAAAGAGTAAAGAGTAAAGAGTAAAGAGTAAAGAGTAAAGAGTAAAGAGTAAAGAGTAAAGAGTAAAGAGTAAAGAGTAAAGAGTAAAGAGTAAAGAGTAAAGAGTAAAGAGTAAAGAGTAAAGAGTAAAGAGTAAAGAGTAAAGAGTAAAGAGTAAAGAGTAAAGAGTAAAGAGTAAAGAGTAAAGAGTAAAGAGTAAAGAGTAAAGAGTAAAGAGTAAAGAGTAAAGAGTAAAGAGTAAAGAGTAAAGAGTAAAGAGTAAAGAGTAAAGAGTAAAGAGTAAAGAGTAAAGAGTAAAGAGTAAAGAGTAAAGAGTAAAGAGTAAAGAGTAAAGAGTAAAGAGTAAAGAGTAAAGAGTAAAGAGTAAAGAGTAAAGAGTAAAGAGTAAAGAGTAAAGAGTAAAGAGTAAAGAGTAAAGAGTAAAGAGTAAAGAGTAAAGAGTAAAGAGTAAAGAGTAAAGAGTAAAGAGTAAAGAGTAAAGAGTAAAGAGTAAAGAGTAAAGAGTAAAGAGTAAAGAGTAAAGAGTAAAGAGTAAAGAGTAAAGAGTAAAGAGTAAAGAGTAAAGAGTAAAGAGTAAAGAGTAAAGAGTAAAGAGTAAAGAGTAAAGAGTAAAGAGTAAAGAGTAGAGAGTAAAGAGTAAAGAGTAAAGAGTAAAGAGTAAAGAGTAAAGAGTAAAGAGTAAAGAGTAAAGAGTAAAGAGTAAAGAGTAAAGAGTAAAGAGTAAAGAGTAAAGAGTAAAGAGTAAAGAGTAAAGAGTAAAGAGTAAAGAGTAAAGAGTAAAGAGTAAAAAGTAAAAAGTAAAAAGTAAAGAGTAAAAAGTAAAGAGTAAAGAGTAAAGAGTAAAGAGTAAAGAGTAAAGAGTAAAGAGTAAAGAGTAAAGAGTAAAGAGTAAAGAGTAAAGAGTAAAGAGTAAAGAGTAAAGAGTAAAGAGTAAAGAGTAAAGAGTAAAGAGTAAAGAGTAAAGAGTAAAGAGTAAAGAGTAAAGAGTAAAGAGTAAAGAGTAAAGAGTAAAGAGTAAAGAGTAAAGAGTAAAGAGTAAAGAGTAAAGAGTAAAGAGTAAAGAGTAAAGAGTAAAGAGTAAAGAGTAAAGAGTAAAGAGTAAAGAGTAAAGAGTAAAGAGTAAAGAGTAAAGAGTAAAGAGTAAAGAGTAAAGAGTAAAGAGTAAAGAGTAAAGAGTAAAGAGTAAAGAGTAAAGAGTAAAGAGTAAAGAGTAAAGAGTAAAGAGTAAAGAGTAAAGAGTAAAGAGTAAAGAGTAAAGAGTAAAGAGTAAAGAGTAAAGAGTAAAGAGTAAAGAGTAAAGAGTAAAGAGTGAAGAGTTGGTTGTCTTGTTTCACATCAATAGCTCGAACAATCTCAAGAAGCTATATGATGGTTTTTTTTTGTGTGCGGTTATCACGTAAATTAAATCGCGATATTTAAAATAAAATCTACAAAACCAGTCTCGTCAATTGAGGTTCTAGTGTATGATAAACTCAATCCACGCTTCATATTTCAATTTTCCTATGAATTTTGAATCAAATTTGCTCAAGATCCCACGTGCTATCCCAAAACTAATTCCTGACGTACCACACGCTGGTCCAGTCCGGAAGGCGATTGAAGCTGAGCTGCCGATAGGCAAACCGAACTCATCTCCCACAGTGCACCTGGTGCTGCCGAAAGACACAGGTGAAATCAGGAGAACTGTAAATATCCATAAATCTTACCGTTCGTCCCCGCAAGGTGCAATATTGGAAATTGAGAAACTGTACTGATTCACCAAACAGGGGGTTAGACGTAACCGAAACCGTAGGAATATGATTGCAGGGAGAAAAATTGAAAGGATATGAAATTTGCATATTTTTGATATCCTGTACATGGTGAATGGTGTGGCGCAACGGCATCTTAGAATCCAGTTAGACACCGCGAGGTGAATGGGGATTCACCCCGGGAGCTGCATGCGCATATTCCCAACTGTGTGACCCAACTGCCACCTGTCATTGCCTTCCGCACCGGGGGAGGAGGAGCGAAGGGTGGGGAGGATGGTTTCCACCGTAACGATTCTCTCTCCGGCAAACAAACCCAAAATTACACCTATATGCGATCGCCCGGGTGGCGACAGTTCCGTGCCAACACACGTGAGCTTTCGGATTGCTATCCAAGTTGCATAAGGAAATGATGTGCGAGATGGCAGGCAGAGATCGTAGCGATTGTGCGCCACTGCTGCCGGCGGAGATTGCAATATGATGCGGTGATGCAAAAGTCGGTTATGGAAAGTGTGCATAAAACGCGAACGAAGACACAAAAGTGCTGACAGAAAGGAGTTTTGTGTAATAAAATTCGTGTTTATACTGTGAAAGCAAAAATAGAAATTTGTTCGGATCCTATGGCGGCGGTGGGGTTGTTCTCCAGCGAATGGAAAACAAAGTAGAATCACACTCGGATATTTATCAGATAAACTAACCGATAACGAAGTACAGTTTTTTTTTTAGTATGTTAGTACAATGTTCCGACATTCATAATTCAATTATCTGTAGCTACACAAGTTGGACTATGGTGTAACTATGGGATTCAATTTCCATTTTCCGTGTAGAAGAAAAAAAGTGATTTTTTAAAAATATTTTTATAAATAATCATTAAAATTTTCGTTAATCGTTGTTAATTGATGTTTCGGCAACCAATAATTTCAAATATAGTATCCAAAATAAGCTATCCACAATATTTTCTTTCAAATTACGATAAAAAAACGATATTCTATTGAAACTAAAAATTGATCCTTTATTGTACGAGGTTAAACTTGAGCATAATGAATACCGGATGAAATTTAAGTCATTCCTTCACGAATTTTCGAACTTTTGATCGAACGCTCTTCATCAAGTTCCGGACAAGTGTTGCATCGCATTTTTTGGACGCTTGAGCACAAATTTTTTTAACTCCTGCATGTTCCCAGCTGCTTTACCAGTCTTCTTGAAGACCCTCTTCACGATTGCCCAGTAACGTTTGATGGGTCGAAGCTGAGGCAATTTGGTGGATTGATATTTTTCTCAACGAAATTTTTACCTTTTTCGGCAAGCCAATTGAGAGTGGTTTTGGCATAGTGAGCCGACGCTAAATCCGGCCAAAACAGTGGAGGTGTTCTATGCTTCTCATACAAAGGCAGCAATCTCTTCTGGAGACACTCAGATCGATAGATTTCTGAATTTATAGTTCTGGTAGTGCAAAAAATGATTGACTTCAAACCACAGGAACATATTGCTAGCCATTCCAGTACCTTTCGACCGAATTTCTCCACTTGAATCTACCTGTCCGCATCGCTCACATCCTCCCCAACGACGACAGTAAAGTATTGTGAACCTGGAAGGGTTTTTGAGTAATCCTTTACATTGTTCTCATCGTCCATCAAAACGCATGCATCCGGACACTGCAAAAGACGCGAATACAATTTCCGGGCCCTTGTTGCTGCTCGCTTCTTCTATTCTACACTTTGTTTCGAGATTTACTGCTGCTTGTAGGTCTTCAAGTGATTTCGCTTCTTGATACGGTGGATCATTCCGACACTCGGTCCTGTTTTTCTGGCCAAACTGGTCCGTTTTGACATTGATTTGTTCTTCATGATTAGAGATCCAGTTTCGGTTTGGAAGAACTGGGTTTTCTACCTCTTCCTGGTAGCTCATCCAAAGAATAGTGTTCCCTAAACTTATTAATGATAATTTTAACACTGGCATGATGAATTCCAAACCGCTTCGCCAATTTTCGCATAGTAATACCCTTCTCACCTAGCCATGTGTCCAGAACCTTAATTTTCACTTCCGTTTTCAATACGCGACATTTTGAAAACGCAGAGTTTCAACCGCATAAACAAGTAAACAAACGACAGCTGACATTCAAGCGCACAGCATGCTGTGATCTGAGCATAAAAAACCATCACAAATACATGCGTACAACAAAAATGTATGTGAATAGCTTATTTTCGATACACTCCTTATGTATGTGTTTTTACTGTTGATTGCTTGTAAAATATACAATAAAACATCTACACGGAGAACCCGTAGATCACAAATCTACAATATAGCAGTTGTTGTTTCACTCCGTGGTTGTTTCAACTTAAATGTTGTTGATTTAACTAGCATATCTGTTGATTTGTCATAACCATTCAGGTAAACAAAATTGCTACACGCTTAAAAATAGTTACTCAAAATGATTTAGATATCACTCATCTACAGAAAAAGTGGAATAACTCTAATTTAGAGTAACTCCGAAGTTACTCAAATTTGAGTTCTTCCACTGGAAACGATATTTGGGTAAAATCTACTCATTTACTGAGTAATACTTTATTTGTACATGTACCAAAAATAGAGTAACTGTCACTCAAATTTTGAGTGAAATTTTATTTCACATATACCAAATTTGCAAAAAATGCTCATTTTCTGAGTGAATTGTTTTAAAATATTAAGTAATTGAACCCAATACTATATATCAAGTGGTGGTCCCTTGGAGTAGTGTGTCAATCGCAAATTAACATACATGTCAGTTATGTTCAGGCACCAATCATACACTTATTCCTCATAAATGACATTTGAGCATGTTCGTTTCCATTCTAAAGCACAACACGGAGTTTATCATTCCGGTTTTTGCAGACACAACACCGTTTGTGTTGAGCGACTCACCCTCGAAATACGCGATCTCACTAACAAAATATACAACCTGTTGCTTCAAATGGTTATTACAACTTGTAGACTGATCTTGCGAATAGTAACAAAAAAACGAGTTGTTAAACTCAAATTTAGAGTAGGAGTTACTCAATATCATTGATGATAACTACTCAATTTTTGACGTTTCCATGTATCATTTGAAAATGAGTAACAAGTACTCAAACTCTGAGTAACTTTTTCTAAGCGTGTATATTCAAATGCTGTCACTCGGCAAAGAACGAAGACAGTAAAACGCAGAACAAAAATCCTCTTCGTTTCACCAATTTCAACGACAAATGAACGTCATTTATATCAGTTACGTAGTGGCCACTTCATGTAATTGAATGTATGCAGAAGAATATAAGAGTTAATAGTAAAACTAGTATTCTATGTATTAAATAGATTTTCCTACAGTATAAATGTTTTAATTTCATCTGCTAGTAATGTATTTTCGGACAGTTCATGTCAATGTAATTAAAAACGCTTAGCGCTTAAAAATTTGCTGCTAAAGTGAAGTGTTACTATTTGAAATTTCTTGAAAGTGCATCTGTAGAAATAGCATATTCTTGAGTTCAAATAATTGAATAATTGGTTGAAACAACTAAAACATTTTTGCTTTCATGCATACAGGTAGTTTTGCTGGGATTGTGTCATTGCTCAGTGGCACGAATGACACATCATTGAAACGTTTCGTTTTCCGATTAGGGTGATTTTTTTTTTTGCAAGGTGAAATGCATTTACGCACAGGACTACCACTGTATAATGGGCACTACCCACTAAAACACCTTGGAAATCCAACCCTACCTCCCCGGAACTACCGTTAGGTATTACTTCGGGGTGGAAGGCTATCGGTGATCTATGCACCCTTCCCGAACTTATGCATTGTCATGGATGTCTGCGTCGTTCTTTCTTACTTTTGGGCCGTTTTTCTCTCGATTTTGAGACACTCATTTCGCTACAGAAGATCGACCAGGAGGATGTCGAGGTCGGTCCGGCGATTCCGGTTGGAGCTTAGCTTCCGGTTCGCTGGCTCCTCGACGACCCAGGACTGATCCACCGAAAAGTTCCCCGACGATGGAACTTTCCCCGGGACCGACGCTTCCGAAATCCGTGTACGGTTCGAACGGTAGGATGCCTGGGTCGGTCCAGTGATTCCGATTGGAGGATGGCTTCCAGTTTACTGGCGCCCCGACAATCCATACCGGAGTTACGCCGCCATCTACTCATCTAATCCCCGGCGAAGGATTTAGACTACACCGACGGAGAGTTCCCCGACATCTGGGAGGTCGCGGTCGACACTGCGTTCCAGTTCTCCTCACTGTGGCACATCCTCTGGACTAGGGTCTCTGGTGTAGTTTATCTGTCACATACATCCAGTAGACCATTCCTTTGTGTCGCAAAGCGGAAACACGCAAACAGGGCGTGTTCTTCCGTCTCAATCTCATTTGGGCAGTCAGAGCAAACTGGAGATGACACGTGGCCGAACCTGTGGAGGTACCACCTAAAACAAACGTGACCTGTGAGGAACTGCGTTAGGCCAAAGTTTACTTCGCCGTGGGGTCTGTCGATCCATCCGGAGACTCTTAAAATGAGCCGATGTGTTCACCTGCCCTTGGTTGAGCTGTGCCATTTCCTTTACCACTCGCGTAGGGAGGATGCGTTGGCAGTCCTACGGGCGTTCCTATCCCTCCGCATATCGTAGCACTCCGCGTCCTCCTTGATGAGCAGTCCAATAGACATCATGCACGCCACCACGCAGGCTGCGTCTCCAGATTCCTGACTCAGAAACGTTTGCTAAAACGCACCGGCGTGCTATTGGCCATCATTCGCAAGAGCGCCGCAATCGCCATTGAAGAACGTTTACAGGCATATTCAACGTACTTGCCGAAACTGAGCTTATCGTCAAGCATCACACCCAATTGCTTCAGTGATCTCTGGAGGGGATTATGCAATCACCTGCATGTGCCGATTAGGGTGCATGCCATTGCTCAACTGTAACGTTTCATTACTCGTTTGTGGTGCGTGTCTATGCTGAGTGTCATTGCTTAACTGCGAGCACAATAAATCAAAAATGACAGATTATGTTAGTTAAAACAACAAACGAATAGTTGTACCAAATATTAACCAATCAGATTCAGAGAAATAACTAATACTTTAGTTGTTATGCGATCCCTGGCTTTTTTGTGTAAGAAAAATATTATTTTTAATTTTTGTTTTATCGCAAAACTTCAATTTTATTAGTAATATTCAAAGCACGTTTTTATGAAATAGATGAAATAAACACCGATTGCAAGCGATAGAAATTTGAAAATACATTCTCTTTGATTTGCCGAAACGTTGGAACGTAATATATTTCGGAAATTTTAAAATTTCCGATCTGGCACCGATTTTTTGACGTAGGACTACGTCTTTCTTTACTATGCTTTCCTGGGTGCATTTTGAAAATTTCACAACACGAAAGTGCGACGTAATTACTTCAGATTTATTTTCTTATTAACTTTTTCCCTATTTGATTATAGTCTCTAATTCTTTCTCGAAACGAATGGCAAAAGATGTAAGATTGTTGTTAATACCACGTTCATTACGAAAACATTGTTGAAATAGTGAAAAAATAGAACGAAACATCAAAATCCACCGAACCTAGAAATAGACCCTATTGCACGTCTGCTAGCTAATCCAATCTATGATAATCCATGAACGCAAACACATCAAGTGCGCAGGCATCCATCTACGTCAAGACAATTGAACTACACCCGGCATTATTCAAATGGTGCTGGCGAATATGAGGTTGCGTACCTCAAGCCTAAACGCAGAAAAACAACAACTATTTCTTCTGTGAGCCCATCTATTTTCTGTTAGACGTTCGCAGTGTGAGTTTCGCTTCAAACAAGAGCGATTGCGTCATCCTGATGCTGGCCATATACATTGGAGAAAAACAAGTAACGGAAAGTGGACAACAATGGGGAACATTATACAAAATCAGCCGTTCTAATGGCTAAAAATGATATCTAAAGAACTGTTAAGATTACTTGCTTGCAAATCGAAGGTAAAAATCATCAGTTTAGTGTAAATACAGAATAATTTGATAGGTTGTGCACTTTTCGCTGTGCAAAATTCGCACCAAACAAATGCAAATAAAGCCAGCATATGGCATATCAATATCGTAGAAAATACCACCTTCTGAAAGCCTGAATTGAATGCCGCGATTACATCATTCAGCTATTGATCGTTTGCGTGCGAGTATTATTGTCATTATTTTTAGAGTGTATTGATTGTTCGATCGTATTTCATTTGTATTCTGAATAACACTAGCAAAATCAAAGGTAGATAGGATTCGATCGTACCACATTCGATCGAAAAATCAAGGGTGTATAACTTTGGGTAGACAACCCTATTTTTCGCGTGAAAAAAAACCTGGAACGAAGAAATTCAAATTTTCATTGGTTTTTTCTAAGCAATCGTCAGATACAAAGTTTTTTAATTAATCTAAAAAAACAGCTGAGCTAGGACAGCTCAAAGTTACCGTTCCAACTTTTTTTTAGGTTTGGTGCTCCTCGTAACTTTTTTAGGCTTGGTATTTGGAGTGTTAAAACACTATGTCAACCTCATGGGACGTTTTTTCGTCCGATGCATCTATTTTTTCAATAATGAAAACTGCAAACTAATTTAAACTACCGTCGAAGTCCCGTTAATCACAGATAACAGATATAGAGGCTCGAACAAAATTTATTATAAAATGTATAAATATTCGAACTGTGACAATTTTAACACTTATCACACGATTTCCTTAAGTGTTAAAGTCAACTTTATTTTCATGTCGCATAGATCACACGAAAATTCGATCGAAAAAAAAACAAAAATAAACTCGTCAGTTTAACCAGCAGCAAAACAAAAATCTAGCGTTAAGTGAATGTTGCACCCAAAATTGTTCCGCTTTTACATGAGCCACAATTTTGGGTGCAACATTCACTTCACGCTAGATTTTTGCTGCTCGTGTCGATCGTGGTGACATCTGCAAGTGTTCGCCACGCTGATTGAGCAAACTTCACATACTGTTCATATAAGGAGTGTATCGAAAAGTAGTTATTGATTATCGATTATTGAATAAAAAAGCGAAAAAAAACATATTTTGACATCAGTTTTCGATATATTGTAGAAAAATTACATTTTAATGCATTTCAGTGATTATATTGAAGAAAATTCTAGTTTCTGTGAAACGCTCGCACTTTGGACTTGACATTCTTCATTAAATTCTGCACAGTTACTGTTGTGACTTTCCTGGTGGCAGCTGTCCAGGACAACTCCTGAAACCAATCGATGGCGCAGCTGTTATTGACATGTAAACAAACATGTCACCGCAAAACACGATGCAAAAAAATTAAGCCATTTCAGAGTAATAACTGTTTGAATGTTGCTAACTACTTATCGATACACTCCTTATGAGCCTGTATATATGTTATCTGTGCGTTAATGTTAATGTAAATCCTCTGAATCGTACTTAAAACTGTTTGACGGAAGATATTGCGTGATGAAAACAAACTCATTTCAAAATGGTAAATGTGCATTGGTTGTTGTAAGTGAGCTGTCAAAAAAATCAGTTGGTGGTATCCGAGTTACTAGAATTTGAAGAAAGTTCATGCGCAATTTACATTCGCGCTTTCTAAAAACTAGTATTGCCTCGAATTGGTTTCTCCATGCGTGTGGAACCGACCGATTCCAGTTTGAATGAATGAATGCCATACTCGAGACGTGGGCATTCATACATTCAAACTGGAACAAATAGATCCTATTTAGACCAACGATGATTACTCTTTCTACATATTATTTGCGCTAAATGAATTTTATCTTTTATTTTTCGCATTGTTTTTTAGGTTATAAATTAAACGAGTGTAAAAAAAAATGTAGGTTTTGAATTAAATATTTACATAACTTTCAATTACTTACAATAATTCTTCTTCGTAGATTTAAGCTATCTATAAGTTTATAATGTCCCGGGTCGGTGGTTCAATGCATAGGGCACTGGTCTAACAAACCAGTTGTCGTATGTTCGAGCCCCGATCGGGAAGGATTCATAGTGTCAATAGGATCGTAGCCATGCAATGGTTCTGTACACTCTGAATCGGCTGCGAAGTCTTTTGAAACAGAAGGTCAAATTCCACTACAGGAATATTATGCCAAGGCTTTGCTTATAAGTTTTAACTAGGTCCTAAGTTTGAACAAACTTTTAAATGATTATAACTTTTAATTACTGTTAGTATTAGGTTTGAGTTTTAATTCTTCACAGTAGATAACTTTTTAATACTCGTGTTCGGTTTTTGCTACAAACGGTTTCTGACAGTTCTCTCCTGTACACGCTTAATAACTTCCCGCCACTCGCTTCGTTAATCGTTTCGTAGATAACAGTGCTGCCAGTTCCAACAACGAGTAAAAGGAAATTATTTACGGGTTTGAATAAAGTGATAAAATTGAAAGGTAGCAAATGAATTAGTTTGAATGCGTCATAAAAATTCAACAATGTTTTCAAAGCAGGCTACGCGGAAGTCACATAATAATTGTAATACTGTTTGCTTCCAAGAAAAAAAAACATCGTTTGCCACATCCACCCCGATGCAGTTTATTGCGCAGCACTTGCCGCCCTGCAGGAATAGGAATGGAATCCTCGACCCGGCCGCAAGCAGCCAGAAGCTGTACGCGACGATGTGAAGCGCGAGCAGTGATATTGAATTGGAATTTATGAGTAATGAGAATTGAAGTAAACATCATTATGCAACATTCGCTGGCACCGACGACCTGGGAAACTACCTACCACCTGCCAGAAGGAACTGCACTGCCACCAATACGGCGTCGATGGACGATGCTGCTGTCTATCGCGAGCGGCGGAAATTGCGAAATTATTGTTAGGAAATATGACGATGGTACATAAAGGCAGGCTTCCGGCGTTTTCTCCCGCTAATAAAGTCCTTGCGTATGCGATCTGGGGGTTTCAGCTTTAAAATCAATGCCGCTCGGTTCCGAAGTTCACAACACAAAAGCATTACGAGAAAGCTCAATTATTCATCAAAACAGCCACCAGCATCACACCATTTGACGCTGGGACGCGCCCGTAATGGAACAAAGGAGAATTGATTGGAAATTAAGGAAGTATGTAATAGCAATAGAGGAAGCTCTTATGATGCCGGCATTCATCAGCTCAAGGAAGCCCTAGGAAATAAAGTCCATTTAATCAAGTAAATTAGCACACCTTACATCGTCTACATTCAGCGTCCCAAAGTCAAAGAAGCATCAAACCCTCGAAGCAATTTATTCGATAACATATCCGTGTGTTCGTGCATTCGTTGTGTGATAATCCTCGCAAATGAACAGTGCTGTAATTTCGAAGACAAAGCTCGGGCTATGTCAAGCGTCATCCTTCGGCGGTACAGCCCTGTCGTTGCCAATAATGTAAATCCACTTCCGTTCATCAAAATTCAGTGTCATCAATATTGGGAGCTACATCAGTGATATCATCAAAAACCTAACACGTCCGGGAGTGTCACGCCAAGGAACCGGGACACAAACGCACGTACACGAAAGAAAGCGACACACGTCATGTACACTCGAATTTACGTGGAGTGGCGGCAATTACTTTCATCTTCATCCTTAATGGGCACATCCAGCCAATCAGAACAAAAGAGAACAACAAGCTTTAAAGGGGAACCGACCAAGGTCACTGTTAAGTTGAATGGAAGTGTAGAAAAGACTAAAAATAATGAATTATTACTGGAACTGGGACTGGGACTGGGACTGGGACCGGGACCGGGACTGGGACTGGGACTGGGACTGGGACTGGGACTGGGACTGGGATTGGGATTGGGACTGGGACTGGGACTGGGACTGGGACTGGGACTGGGACTGGGACTGGGACTGGGACTGGGACTGGGACTGGGATTGGGACTGGGACTGGGACTGGGACTGGGACTGGGACTGGGACTGGGACTGGGACTGGGACTGGGACTGGGACTGGGACTGGGACTGGGACTGGGACTGGGACTGGGACTGGGACTGGGACTGGGACTGGGACTGGGACTGGGACTGGGACTGGGACTGGGACTGGGACTGGGACTGGGACTGGGACTGGGACTGGGACTGGGACTGGGACTGGGACTGGGACTGGGACTGGGACTGGGACTGGGACTGGGACTGGGACTGGGACTGGGACTGGGACTGGGACTGGGACTGGGACTGGGACTGGGACTGGGACTGGGACTGGGACTGGGACTGGGACTGGGACTGGGACTGGGACTGGGACTGGGACTGGGACTGGGACTGGGACTGGGACTGGGACTGGGACTGGGACTGGGACTGGGACTGGGACTGGGACTGGGACTGGGACTGGGACTGGGACTGGGACTGGGACTGGGACTGGGACTGGGACTGGGACTGGGACTGGGACTGGGACTGGGACTGGGACTGGGACTGGGACTGGGACTGGGACTGGGACTGGGACTGGGACTGGGACTGGGACTGGGACTGGGACTGGGACTGGGACTGGGACTGGGACTGGGACTGGGACTGGGACTGGGACTGGGACTGGGACTGGGACTGGGACTGGGACTGGGACTGGGACTGGGACTGGGACTGGGACTGGGACTGGGACTGGGACTGGGACTGGGACTGGGACTGGGACTGGGACTGGGACTGGGACTGGGACTGGGACTGGGACTGGGACTGGGACTGGGACTGGGACTCGAAAAACAGTGAAAAAACTGCAACAAAAAATTGCGTTGAAGAGCAGAATTGTTATGAAAATCATTGCTTCTTATGTGAGGCGAAAGGCGCATAAAATGAATCCGCAAAGAGCCCAACAACCTGCTCAACGGCATTTATGAACCGCATAGGAGGCTAGTCGGTTCCATACTAATTCTGGTTGCGTGAATAAAAGAATGTTAAAAAAATCTCCAAGCATTAGGTGTAGCGATTTAGAAACTTTGTTTAAAAATGGGTACACGCTGTAGACGTTCAAAGCCAGATTACTATTTGTACGGGTTTATTTTCCTTATTTTCAATTAGAGCCCCTGTCTAGAAAACAAAGTTGTCTTCCTACGTCAAAAACCAACATTAAACCATTCATTGCCATTGAAATTTTCAGGGAATGAAAGTACGAAGCATTTT
The DNA here is from genome assembly GCF_030247185.1 of Malaya genurostris. NCBI lineage: Eukaryota > Metazoa > Arthropoda > Insecta > Diptera > Culicidae > Malaya > Malaya genurostris. The sequence goes on along the minus strand of NC_080570.1, from coordinate 127,783,176 downwards.
TACACGCTGTAAAAAATACCTTTAATTGATTTACCAAATTAAAACAGATGTTTAATACCGTCTGACGTTTCGACCATAGGCATTAGTATTGAAACCGGTTAAATATGTAAAAACTACAAGGATCAGCCCCATGTGGTTGTTCGAGCCATTGATGTGGAACAAGGCAACCAAAATTTCTAATGATCTACAATCAAACAGTTCAATCAATCGTCACACTTTTGAATCCGCAATTGCACGGGAGTCTTCTTAGATTGATCTTGATTGGGAACCAACACCGAAAATTGTTTGTTTTGTAGCCGACGACATTACACCAATATCCCAAATGTATGCAATTATATCTTTGTACATACTTGCGATACGGATTTTGATATTTAAGCTTCTCTTCGTCAAGCTTGTGTTCAAGTTTTGTATGCACGCAGTGATTTTTATAGCGTAAAGTTTCTCTACCATTCGGCGATTTCGGTTGAAGCGATAAACTTCTTCTCATTAATTAGAAATTAATCTTACGCACTCAACATTTACCCTGGGGTAGTTGTCAATTTCTCAGGTGAAACATGGAATTTCATCCGAGCTCGCATGACACAAGACAGACCCTGTCAGCTTGGAGCGATATCAATCTTCAGTTCAGCAACGACATCACACGGCAGCACATTCAACATATCATGTCAATTGTATGGGTGCGCAATGATGCTATTCTGGCGCGCACGAATTTGACATTTCTCTCCCCTACTTTCATGTACCAGATTCGATGCGGACTCGCCTGAGGGCGCCAAGCTCGCAAAAAAAGGATGTTGCCAATGATTTGTTCGGGAAATGTGAGAGCTGGATATCTTGTTAATATGAAGTCTTTGCACAAGATCAGAGCATACCAATTAAAGCTTCAAATCGTTTTATGGCACTTTTTGTCTTGCTGTCTAACAACAACCTACCTCTAGCACGTTACGCGTAGGACTGAAACGTTAGCTATAATTTTGCTTCTATTTATAGATTCGCGTGCTTCCAACAGCTTCGCTTTTGCATCGATTGACCAATCAGAGCGTTGCTTTCCCTTTGATGTATTGCTTACTCCTCCAAAACCGTCGTCTATGGCAGGGAAATCCGATATACTGGAGATTTTTAGCAGTCAAAAAAGGACATTGCTCGCTATTAATCAAAATTTCAATCATTTATAATTGAAAATACACGGATTGATACATTCAAATCGAATCTTAGAAATATTTCCAATCAAATAATGAAATAATATTAATTATTGATACAAAATATACTGAGCTGTAAGTGTTTAAAACCTGACCACATTTTTACGTGTATTTTTCCTTATATTTCTAATTTGCACCCGTATATAGAAAATAAAGATGTAATTCACATCAAAAACCCCAAAGCAAATCTTCGAAACGTTTGTAGCTGTTACTAGTTTTTCTTTAAAGACTGTAATCGAACAAACGTCAACATCAAAATAAGTTCAAAATAAATTGCAAAAAAAATCAAAGGTTTTTATATCAATTTTTCTATCAAGTTCATCTTTGACAGCTGCCGTGTGTTTGTTTTGATTTGCAACTGAAAATTAAACTTTTAAAATGACAAAAAAGTGCCTGTTGAAAACGTGTTCCACAGTGAAAAGAACTAAATATATTGCCCTATATGCGTTTCCAGCATCAAGGAGCGGTATTTGTATAAATCTGTATGAAATGTTCAAAACGACGAATGTAACAATGAGAGACGCTATTTGTTTACTTACTCTTTCGATTATTGCGAAATAGTCCTGCTTTTTTCGATAATTTCTTCAGTGCAGATTGAAAGATGATATTGCCAATGTTACGAATTTTTAGACTCTAGCTCTAAAAATTCTGACAGGAATTTTTTGCTCACACACTTATATTAGTACAAATGAAGACATACACTAGAAAAGGTCCTAAGTGCAAATGACAGTTTCTCTTTGTTTACTCTCTCTATTTTGATCAGTACGTGTCTATCGGCAATCCCTCTCTCTAACACTTAGAATGATGACTGAAACCATCAACTTTTGATCTGCACTTATGAATTTGTTGAGAAATACAGGAATAATAAGTAATTGAAAGAGAAATTAAAGTAAAGAAAGAGAAACTGTTATTTGCACTTGGGACCTTTTCTAATGTTTATCAAGAAATGCAATATGCCGTGCACATCAGAGATGCCAAATTAAATTTTTAAGCAGGTTTTAAAAAGTATGTGCTATTAAATTGTTGCAGTGATAATCGCATTTTATCGTGCAAAATCGCATTTTATCGTGCAAAATGAAAGCTAAATGATCTAAAGACGTAAATTTCCAAAATGTTCAATTAACATTTGATAATGAGTACAATCCTTGAATATCTACGTCGTCAATCATAAATCTGTAAATTCAGGTATAAATCTGCATTAGTGACATCACTAGTTTTCATATACAGGACTTATTTGTATGTTTGTACTGCGGGAAACGGACTGTGCAAATATTTATTTGGCAGGAGTCTAATCAAGTATGAAATGCGCAATAGCCTTAGTTATCATTATCGGTAAATAGTTGGAGAGAAGGATTGCTAAGAGTACCGTAATAATCGAAAGAGAAAGTAGAACAAGAGAATCTCACTGTTACATTCGTTGTTTTGAACATTTTATGCAGAAATCTGTTTAGTGTGGGGCGACTTACAATTTTTAAATTAAAACGACGAAAATCTGATTACTTTTAAACTGTAAACAAACACACGGCGACATTAAAAAAAAAGTTCATTCTGTTCGTTTCGTGAGGTTATGTCATGTTCGTGTAAAACCTAGTTAACACTACTTTAATAAATCTTTTTTGGTTACACTTTGATTCACTAAAACGTAAGACAAGACCTGACAACTGCTTTTGTTCCAAAATGGATCAGTTTCTGATTGGCTGATTTTGATGTTGCTACCCGCACATTGTGAAAAGTAAAAACCATTTGCAGGGTACGCGAGCAATGATGCCAAGTATAAAGAAAATCAGAAAACACGTTTATTAAAATGTATAATTTTAGCTCACCAGCGATTTTCGTGTCCACACATGACTTTTTCCAGTTTCTAAAAGATCCGGTAATACGTTAACAATGGATTCGATTTTGCGTTCAACATTAGATATTTCGTGTTTTGTCATCGAAGCTCAATTATTTGTTTTTAAGCGTTAATGTATAATAACAAAAATTCATTCACCAAAATTTATTTCATGTTTTTTTTTCAAATCAAAATCCGAATCTAAAAATTTAAAATTGAATAAATATTTTTTCTTAGCATAAAATTTTTAAAAAAATCTGTAAATATGGCTACACTGTAGCCGATACGTTGGTATTTATTCCACAGGGCGAAAATGACAAAAAGGATGATTCGGAAGGAAGAATAAGAAGCCAGTTGTCAGGTCTTGTCTTAGAATAAAACGAAAAACCTGGTTGATTTTCCATTCAAGCGTATAAGCAAGTGACAGTTTCTTTTTGTTTACTTACTCTTCTATTAATTATCAAGCAGTTTCCACGTTTATCGCTCAACTCTTTGCATGAAATGATACCCGAAACTTTCGACTTTCAAACAGAATAGTGATATCAAAGAAAATCTTTTTAATCACATCACAATAATCGAAAGAGAGAGTGATTAAAGAGAAACTGTCACTTGCTTATACGCCCTGATGAAAAATCAACCGAGAAACGGCTTGATGCAGATTTTGATTACACAGGACCATTATAAATATTTGCTTAAGATGAAATTGAAAAAAGTACGGTTGTGTAATGTCAGAGACATAACTGGATGTCGTGAATACGAATATGACACGATTTATTTATGCTTCCGAATTCGAATTGGTAGTTCATCGATTGTTTGAATTGTGCAACTTTCCCCTCTTTCATTACTAGAAATTTAAACGATGCGCCTAGACTAAATTACAGATTAGTTACATTAAACATTCTGAAACGCACTTTTTTTTTTTTTTTTTTTTTTTTAAATAACTATTTATTGGAATATGAGTTAAAATTAAATTATTAAGATTTAAATTGGGTGTTCAGCCACAAGTGGTGACTTTTCAGCCCTGTTATATATATATATATATATATGATTTGGTTATTACCATGAAGACATCATTTGCTTCCGCAATTCTGAGATTTTTGTGTAGGGAAAATTCTAAACCTACTTGTATTGTGTAATGGGGAAAAGGAACTTATATACTAACTTACTAACTAATACAGAGAGCGAATCGATTCAATTGAAGATTGCATCGATTTTTGTCGGAATTTGCTTATAATATTATGTGACATTACATCTAATGGTTCTATATTTGTGAGTCTGTGTAACTCATTTGTACTAAACCAGGGAGGACGCTTCAGAATCATTTTCAGAATTTTATTCTGAATCCTTTGAAGCGTTTTCTTCCTGGTGGAACAACAGCTTGACCAAATTGGTACCGCATAAAGCATGGCTGGTCTGAAAATTTGTTTATAAATTAACAATTTATTTTTTAGACAGAGCTTAGAATTTCTGTTTATAAGAGGATATAAACATTTAATATATTTATTACACTTTGCCTGGATTCCTTCAATGTGATCCTTGAAAGTGAGTTTTTTGTCATACGTTAAACCTAAGTATTTAGCTTGATCAGACCATGTCAATTCCAAGCCATTCAATTTGAGAATGTGATTATTGTTTGGTTTAAGAAAAGAAGCTCTTGGCTTGTGAGGAAAGATAATTAATTGCGTTTTTGCTGCATTTGGTTTAATTTTCCATTTTGACAGATAATCACTGAAAATATTTAAACTTCTTTGTAGGCGACTGCAGATCACTCTTAGATTTCTACCTGTGGCTAACAGACTTGTGTCGTCACAGAATAGCGATTTCTGATCACCAACGGGTAGATTTGGAAGATCAGAAGTGAAAATATTATACAAGATTGGAGCTACACTCGAACCCTGCGGAACACCGGCACGTACGGGTAGCAATTCAGATTTACAATTCTGATAGCTAACCTGAAGAGTACGATCAGTTAAATAATTTTGAATCATTTTGATCAAATAAATAGGAAACTGGAAATCAGACATTTTTGCTATTAAACCTTTGTGCCAAACACTGTCGAATGCTTTTTCTATGTCTAGAAGAGCAACTCCAGTGGATAACCCAGAAGATTTATTTGATTTTATCATGTTCGTTACTCTGACAAGTTGATGAGTAGTTGAATGTTCATGACGAAATCCAAACTGCTCTGGTAAAAAAATTGAATTCTCATTTATATGAGTCATCATTCTTAACAAGATAATTTTTTCAAAAAGTTTACTGATAGAAGAAAGTAAGCTAATTGGGCGATAACTTGATGTTTCTGCTGGGTTTTTATCAGGTTTTAGGATAGGAATTACTTTAGCGTTTTTCCATCTTTTTGGGAAGTAAGCTAATGAAAAACACTTGTTGAAAATTTTAACCAGGAGTCTCAAGGCAACATCGGGAAGATTTTTAATAAGAATATTAAAAATTCCATCATTACCAGGAGCCTTCATGTTTTTAAGTTTTCTAATAATTGATTTAATTTCATCAAAATTCGTCTCAATAATGTCATCGTGTGATAACACTTGGGTTGAAATATGATCATATTTCAGTGAGACTTCATTTTCAATAGGACTCACAACGTTCAAATTAAAATTGTGGACACTCTCGAACTGCTGAGCAAGTTTTTGAGCTTTTTCGCCATTTGTAAGAAGTATTTGATTTCCTTCCTTGAGAGCAGGAATAGGTTTCTGAGGTTTCTTAAGAACCTTAGAAAGTTTCCAGAAAGGTTTAGAATATGGTTTAATTTGTTCAACTTCTTTAGCGAAATTTTCATTTCGCAAAAGAGTAAATCTATGTTTAATTTCTTTTTGTAAATCCTTAACTATGTTTTTCATAGCAGGATCACGAGAACGTTGATATTGTCGTCGACGAACATTCTTCAACCGAATGAGCAGTTGAAGATTGTCATCGATGATAGGAGAATTTAATTTAGTTTGAGCTTTGGGAACTGAAAGATTTCTAGCTTCGATAATATAATGATTCAAATTATCAATTGCTGTGTCGATATCCGCAGAATTTTCTAAAATAGTTTCATGATCCACATGATTTTCAATGTGAGATCTGTAATCCAACCAATTTGCTCTATGATAGTTGAAAATAGAACTAATTGGATTAATTATAGCTTCGTTGGAAAGTCTGAATGTTACAGGAAGATGATCTGAGTCAAAATCAGCATGAGTAATCGGTTCACTACAAATGTGACTTTGATCTGTTAGAACCAGATCAATTGTAGACGGGTTTTTCACGGAAGAGAAACAAGTAGGATTACTGGGATGAAGAACTGTAAAGTAACCAGCTGAGAGTTGATTATGAAGTATTTTACCATTACTGTTATTTTGCCTACAATTCCACTGGACATGCTTAGCATTTAAGTCCCCTATTACGAAAAATTTCGATCGATATCTTGTAAGTTTTTGCAATTCGCCTTTAAAGAAATTTAATTGTTCGCCGGTGCATTGGAATGGCAAATATGCTCCAGCGATGAAATAAATTCCATGAATGGTTTCAACTTCGATTCCCAAGCTTTCAATAACTTTAGTATTGAAAGAAGGTAAAATTCGATGTTTAATTTGCCGTTGGACAAAAATGGCAACTCCACCACCAATTCCAGTAAACCTGTCAAATCGATGAACCACATAATGTGGATTACTTTTCAATTTTACATTTGGTTTAAGAAAAGTTTCTGTCACAATGGCAATATGAATTTTGTGAACTTTGAGAAAATTATAAAATTCATCTTCACTCGATTTCAAAGATCGAGCATTCCAATTTAAAATATTCAAATAATTATTTAACATCACTGTTAAATTTTAAATTCATTATAATATTATTTGCAAATTTCCATCCGATTTGAAATGCTTCAAAAAGTGATGAAGTCGAATTCATTTGGATGATCATTTGAAAAAGTTGATCTTGTAGGTAGATCATTTTATTTTCAGTTATATCGCCTAAATCGACTTCATTTAAAGAAGCGAATGGCATTGAAGGAATATTTGTAGGTAGACTGCCATTAGAAGAAGATGATTTGGCCGGTCTACCTATTAATAAATTGTTTTCGTTAGAAGAAGAACTGCAAGGCGGTCCTGTGTTTTGATTATTTACATTAGAAGAAATAGGAGATAGATTTCTACCTAATATACCAGCATAACTGACATTAGAAGAAGATGATGACGAGGTCGATCTACCTGTCAATAAATTGTTTTCGTTAGAAGACGAATTGGCAGGTGCCTTAGAAGAATTTTCAGGTATGTTCTGTAAATTTAAGGTCGTTGATTTGACTTGTTGTCTAAGCGAACGAGCGTTTAAAATTTTTTCCCTGACAGGACATTTCAAATAATTGGATTTATGATTTCCATTGCAATTTGAACATGAAAATTTATCAGTGGTTTCATTCATTGGACAAGCGTCTTTCGAATGCGATTTACCACAATTCAAACACCGTATATCCATATGACAATTTTTGGTTCCATGACCGAAGCCTTGGCAACGACGACATTGCGTTAAGTTTGCAATACGATTATGCCGTTTATAATGTTCCCAATGAATTTTAATGTGGGAAATGAAACGTACTTTTTCTAAAGTTTTCAAATTGTTTACATCACTTCGATTGAAGTGTATTAGGTAAAGTTCATGGGAAATTCCAGAGCGTGGTTTAGAAGTACCATTCGCTCTTTTTTTCATAAGTATTACTTGGGAAGGGGCAAAACCAAGCAATTCTTTTAGTTCATTTTTAATTTCATCAATACTTTGATCATTTGATAATCCTTTCAAGACAGCCTTGAAGGGTCTGTCTGATTTTATATCATATGAATAAAATTTATGAAGTTTCTCGGACAAATATCGAATAAGACGTTCATAATCTTCCAATCCATCCACCAAGACTCGACATTCTCCTCTTCGTCCGATTTGAAATGAGACTTTTACTTCCGGGAGAAAAGTAGAAAGCTCAGTACGGAATGCTTTGAAGTCGGAAATCATCACCGTCACTGGTGGCATAGATTGATGTTTCTTCCCAGAACGACAAGCGTCCATTTTGGGAATTTTTGAAGAATTTTCTTCTATGTCGCTACAATCGGATTCAGGAAGAATCTCGTAAATATTGTTAGACGGCATAGGATCAACGGAAGGGAAATCCGTCCGTTGTCTTTTATTTTTACATTCAGATTCTATAAGATCGTGAATGCTATTAGAAAAATGTTGAATAACGGATTGTGATTTATTCCGTATTGAATTATTTTTAGCCTTAGGCTTGTTGCCTTTCCGGTTGGACGCAGGCATTTTTGAAATTAATGAAATTTTAAATTAAATTAACTAGGCTAAATTAGTCTTCGATTAGACTCCTAGTTAGCCTTAAAAAAGGCTGATTAATTTCTTAGTCACTCTAATATCACTCTTTGTATCACTTAGTCACTCTAATATCACTCTTTGTATCACTTAGTCACTTAGTTAGTGATTCAGGTAGCCTTGAAAAAGACTGAAGCCTTGAATCAATGAAACTCTAGGTAGCCAGAAAAAAAATTCCAGGAGCCAAGAGCTATACGCGTGCGGTGCGAACGACTGTTCAACACCGACTGATGAAACGCACTTAAATACTATGAAATAAGCAGTATAGTTCTTTATAATAAAAAAAATGGTGACGATTTTAGTTAGTTCAGCACGCAGACTCTGAATTCTAAACCCATATTCCAGAACTAAGCTCTAAAACATGAAGACGATTTTTCGCCATGACTACCAGAATGGGTTTTATAGAGTACAGTAAAGTAAATTTCCGCATAATTCTTTAGGAGTATTATTATGGTTCTAAAAAGAATCGAATAGAAGGAGTCTGGAATAAAGAACTGGATTCTGAGTTCAAGAACTAAATTTAGAACCAATAACAGACTCAGAATCCAGTTTCAATTCTAGAATTGCAATTTCGAAACTCAAATTAGTTCCGGAATACAGTTCCAGAATCCAGTTTCAGCACGCAGGCTCTGAATTCTAAACCTATATTGCGGAACTACAATCTGAAAATTGAGCTTCTCGTTATGACTACCGAAAACCAAATGATGGCAGGTGCTCTCTCCGTCGCTGATGGTTTAACTCCCGCGATGGCAGTCTGCTTGCCTTGAAGCCCAGCAAGCGAATGAAAGTTGCTACCTGAGCGTTTGAGGTTTTAACCACGCAAAAGGCGCTCTCTCCGTCGCTGCTGGTTGAAGGTTTAACTCCCACGACGTCTGCTCCCATCGAACGCACGAAAAGAAATGATCGATTTTCACCACGGTTCCCCTTTTATACGCATTCAGTTGAAGATATGTGCCTGACTACCTCAAAATCGTCGTCCTTGCGCGAAAAACCCAAGCGAAAGTAAAGAGTTTTCCGCATTATTTTGAAATTTTGAGAAAACTTAATTTTTGAGTTGTTTGTGGTTATCTCACACTGTTCAAAATATTATCCTAAATTCCTGATCATATTTTTGATGAAATGGTGAAAGAATTATGTTGCTACCATTAATACAAGTCGAGATATTCACGATTAAGTTCTGCCTATTCTTCCATATGGCTAATTTTGAAAAGGCACCCCATAGTAAAGTAAGTCGTATTCACGACAAAAACTGTGAAACATTCTCTGAAAATTTTCATTTTCAAATTCAAATTGAAAATTTCCTTGTTTGGGAGCTTCGAATTATGTAATGAGACAACCTGCTCAAGCCCGGTTCCTACAGTCGGTCAAACATTTCAAATTCATTGATTAGAGACGCTATCACCGAATAAACGACCGACTTCTAAGGCTGTGAACTAGTTCGCGGTTAATTTTAACTTTTGGTTAAAATCTGACACTTGAGTGGTTATTTTGTGTCGAGTAGTTGAATTTAACTGAAACTGCGGCCCATTTCAAAATTTGACGGACGGAAAGTTATTCCGGTTTATTTTCCACTGGAAATAATTTCAACTAAAGTATTAATATTAGAATTTTCGTTGCAAGATTTTTTTCAGTGTCGGAAAATAACTGTCGATCTGTCAAAAATAACCATGCTCTCGAGCAGAGTTATTTTTGACAACATCAAATTAATCGCTCGAGTGTCAGATTTTAACGAAAAGTTTAAATTAACCACGAAATGGTTCACAGCCTAAGTAGGCCTAACTTCAGCACGCACGCAATGAAATTATGTTTGTTTTAAATTTTTAGCAGCTAGCTTCGATTCAAGGAATTGTTGGGATTGTTTAGAAAATTTTCTAATCATCAATGGTTGGTTGCTTCGGTGTCACAATGAAAAAAAAAATTTCGCTGCGAGTTTGAGTTGATTTTTCTCGACAATCATGACGACGTTTAATATAAAAAAAATTCATTTCAAGCAGAAAGCCGGAAGCTACTGTATGTTGTAACACATCTTGTTCGCCCAAGGTTAACCTTTGTGCTCACCAGAGCATTTATTCACTCTAAACAATGTGGTTGGTCTAAAAAATGCAAGATAAATTGCCCGTCGCTTCGTGTGTTGCCCCTCCCCGGAGCCTTATGTCTTTTCTCAGATGACCGCGTAAAGTTTTATTAAATTTCTTCTAGTCTGTTCCGTTAAAGGCTTTCATGCGGGACAGGGCAAGGCACAAAGTAACGCACAGGAATTTAAATGAAAAACTCTGGTGAAATATTTCTCACTATAATTTATACGTAAGTTGCACCTTTCTCCCGCCTGCCCGCTTAGGCAGGCACAGTTCCCCGAAAATCCCCCATCAGAAACGTTCCACCGCAACGAATCATCACTCTTTCTGGGCGAAATTCCCTTTCAGCTCACCTGGTCGCAGCCCAGGAAGCTTTTGTACGTGAGTGATAACAATTCGACAAATTTATCCGATAAAATTTTGCCTACTTCTTGCCGGTAGTGTCATCTTGGGCCATGAAAGCCAGCTCGGAACAATACGGTAGAAAAGGAACCAGAGCTGACTGAAGACAGAGAACAAATTGCCTCTATCTAAGAATAACGTACGCACGTCTATGAGAGGCTACCGGTTGGAAAACGTAGCCAGATGACTTTTGTTTTACCAGTTCAGCTTAACTACGGCGAAAACCTCAACAGTGGCCCTTACACGATCATTAAAAGTGTCATTACTAAGTAATGACACTTCTGCTCAAACGCTCGTCATTACTGCATTACTGTACATCATTACTTTTTAGCATTACACGTTCATTATTAATGATGAGTATTTGTAACTACTCCAGCAATAGCAATATTTTTATTTTCGTTTAGCTGAAAATAAATTTGATTTGCCATTGAAACGTTAAGGTTAATGAAATATTAACAATTTAAATCTACACTTTGTCATTTTTTCGCGTATAGTTCTAAAGATATTCATCACTTCCACAAAAAAATAAGAAGAAGAAATAATGTTGGTAATGATGGAAAATCCACAATTCCATCATTACTGAACTCGTAGACCTTACACGATCATTAAAAGTGCCATTACTTTTTAGTAATGACACTTTTAATGATCGTGTAAGGGCCGCTAACAAAGGGCACAGTATTGTTCACCGATTAAAAGTTTCGTTCAAAAGAATAGCGGGGAACGTTTGGCAGCCCTGCTGCCTTTCAACACCACCATGAACAACTAACTGCAAACAGACCAACTGTGAAGGGTGTAATTAATCCCGAGAACAAACAAAACATGCCATGATTACATTTCCGACTTAATTCAGCCGAACGCAACGACGTCGATGACGACGACGACGACGACGACGCAGACGACCTGAACAAATTTTCTCCACTCTTTCACTGCGTCTGGTTGGCTTCTCATCAACCGCCCCATCATCGTGAGAACCATTCTTTTGTTCGATTAGATTGTCTAAGGCCATTGTGAACCACACTGTACAGGATAACAGATGGCGTTTAAAACCGGAGCGCCCTTCACCGTGTGAGGGAGGAGAGGCAAAATAGTGCGGTTCGGCCGCCATCGAGCCGGAAAAACGGCTTCCTTGTCAAGAAGCACGCCACCCGGTTAACGTTGGAGTACCATCACTTTACCAACCAACTCCTTTGACTTCGACCATCATCAGCGTAAGAACAATGCCCGGGGAAGGACCGTTCGGTCCGGCTGCCTGCCATCGACGGGACGTTCATTCCGGGCAAACCATGAAGCTTCATTCATTATGAAAACCGTTTCTCGCCTCGTTTCAATTCATATTCAAGCACAATGAAACAACAAGTAGCCGAAATACCTGCCGCCGGACGGAGTCTCGAGTCCTTCGTTTTAGTTTTTTTTAGGTTAGAGCACAGGTAACTACTTTGATACTTATCTGCTTCGTCCGACGCTTTCTAATGGAATGGACTTTTTGACGTAGAACTACGTTTTTCTTTACTACGCTCATCTGGGTGCATTTTCAAAAGTCCACAACACGAAAGTGTTACGAAATTGCTCCAGATTTGAATTCTTAATCACTTTTCCCCTGTTTGAGTATTTTCTCTATTTTTTCACGAAAGGAATGGAAGAAGGTGTAAGTTTGTTGTTAATACCACGTTTTTTACGTAAACATTGTTAGAATAGTAAAACATAATTCCGAACACGAAACATAAAAATCAACCGAATCTATAAATAAACCCTGTTGCACATTTGCTAGCTTCATTGAATGTGCAGTTCCAGTTTAGAAAAACTGCACAAAATGTCATAAAAATAAGCCCCAAGTCGTTCGAAAACAATTTTGTTAAATTGATTCTGAATCTACCTCCATAGACTGGAACTTCTTATGTACATACAATTGCTGAACAAGAAACAATCGAGCAGAAATTTGTAAACGCACACAATAAGTTTAAAACTAAATGTTCTACTTCTGTACATGCCATTATCTAGCTTTACAGCTAGAGTTAGGTTAGGTTAGTTTAGGTTAAGTAGATAAAAACATACAATTTCAAGGATATAAATCCAAACATGAAATAAAAGTCGCTAATAATGTAGGACTGAAACAATAAGAATTGAAATCAAACATTGTAAAGTTACGAACTGTATCACTAAAATATTTCAGCCACTGTATATAAATGTTGACAAAAAAAATGGATGATAAATTAAATATTTAATGTAAATAAAAAAAATTGCTAGCTTTAGTCTATGACAATCTATGAACGGAGACACATCGAGTGCACAGGCTGCCATCTACGTCAAGACAATGGAATTACCCCCGGCATTATTCAACTGGTGCTTCAGTCAATGGCGAATATGAGGTTCCGTTCCTAAATGCAGTAAAACAACAACTACACATTTAGAAAAATTTACATCTTAATAGATGCACATAAAAGGAACGTCAAAGACTAGTCGAGCTTCAATCTCAAACAAGATTCATGACAGTATATTTCAACCATTAGGCTCTCTGACAGCTCACTTACAACCACAAATGCAAATGAGATTGATTTGTTTTCATCAGGAAACGCATGCATTAAACACGATTCAGACGATCAATCAACTTCGGTCGACGTCCAGATTAATTTATTAATTTTTTTAACAGAATATTACTCACGTATCCGACGTAAAAATGTTCCGTGAACTTGACGTAGTGTCCTTTCATATGAATTGCTTACAATTAATGTTGTTGTTCCGGAATCGTTACATGTAGGTGATAGTCGATTGATGCTGCGTTTGAATCGCTTTTATATATTGTTTTGTTTTCATCAGGAAACGTGTTGACCGCCCATTTTTCAGTAGGGCCGCTATTCATTTTTCACCGGGCATAGAAACCTCGATATGTCACAGGAAACCTTGTCAACCCTTCACGAGATATTCCTATTGGCACATTGTCGCAAAACTGATTTACCGGTAGCGACACCTGCCAATGAAAAATGGAACCAAGAAAAGGAGGATTCTTTCGAAAATTTTCATATCGGTCGTAGTGATTTGCAACATTTTTTATCGTTTATTCAATAGTACAAATAGATATCAGCAATAAAAGTATACTCGGAGTAGAAGAAAATCGATTTCAAAGTGATTACTACTACTTTTTTTAGTGTAAAATACGATTAAACATGTAAAATTTTCAGAAATGTGTGAAATTGGGTAAGGTTAGGTTTTTTCGGAACAACAATTTTTTAAACAAAAACCAGGGTAATGTTGATTTCTCGAGTACTAGAATGTATAGCAATCGAGTACTATTTATTTTGGACTCTTTATTTGTTATTTTCAGGCATATGAAAAATGGCATCAAACCAAGTTTAATGCTCTATTCTGAATAAACGGTAGATTTCGCACAATGAACTAAGATCAACATTACCAATTCAGAGTGGAAACTTTTTCTTCAACTTCTACTATGATTTTACAAATGAATTTGCCCGTTTTCATAAGAAATCGTTGAGAAGGTGGAGTAATAAGAAATTTACCTACCGATTTGACAGCTCTTGCTGAAAGTATCATCTCTAAACAAGCAGCGCCTCTACATTTCAGTTTTGCGACAATATTCCAATCCGTGTCAGCCTTCTAAATGTTTCTGACTCAGCTATATTTTTCTACACAACAATGCAGCGCGATGTGCGTGGAATTCCGGATCGCCTACGCTCGATGGAAATCCCAAACATATTTTCAAGTGAGTTCGGGCATATTGACTCTGCGAAAATATTTTACATGGACGGATCACGAATTGAAGATGCTACTGGGTTTGGTATATTCAACAATAATGTTTCGGCTTCACTTAGGCTTCAAGAACCTGCATCTGTTTATCCTCTTCACAGATAGTCTGAGTGGAATTGCAGCCACTCGCTCAAATGCTTCTGGCAAAAATGAACCGTTTTTCTTGGGCAAAATAAAACAGTGTCTGGACGACATTTTGAATAATAATTATCAAATCACAATAGTTTGGGTCTCGGCTCATTGCTTCATTCCAGGCAATGAAAGAGCCGATATTTTAGCCAAACGTGGTGCTATTTAGGGTGAAATTTATGAGAGACCAATTGCTTTCAACGAATTCTATAGCTCGTCTCGCCAAGGAACACTTGCCAGCTGGCAAGCTTCTTGGGATGAAGATGATCTGGGTCGGTGGATGCACTCAATTATTCCTGAAATATCGACGAAGGCATGGTTTAGGGGACTGGATGTGAGTAGGGATTTCATTCGTGTGATGTCAAGACTCATGTCCAATCACTACACGTCAGATGCACATCTCCTTCGAATTGGACTTTCCGAAACTAATCATTGTGCTTGTATGCAACAGGCCGTCGCTTCCAACGACGGAACGACTTTCAACGAAGTGGCTTTCGGATGCTACGGCGAAGAAAACTTATGTATATTGCCTATGAAATAAACGTGTTTATGAAAATAAGGAGCGTCACGATTTACTTACATTCACAATTCAAAGCATGTAAAGATAAGTCACATCGTTAACTTCACAGTTGATTTAGCTGAAACTAACATCGATTCAAACGCAAAATTTCTTTTAAGTAGAGTATAGATAAGTAGCTAGCAACATTTAAACAGTTATTACTCTGAAATGGCTTAATTTTTTGCAGCGTGTTTTGCGGTGACATGTTTGTTTACAGATCAATAACAGCTCCGCAATCGATTGGTTTCGGTACGGTTTCAATGATGAGTCGAATTGATCCGGAAACGCGAAAGAAGATTCTGCACACTTGGTGCTCAGAAAGTGGTGTAACGTACAACGAAATTTCAAAACGGGTGAAAGTGCACCACACCAGTGTCAAAAATATTATCGAGAAGTTCGGTAAGACCCTTTCCATGAAGGATTTGCCCCGATCCGGTAGGAAAACGGGTCCCAGCCAGCCCGGCCGGGAGTACATCAGGAAAAACCCATCGGCGTCGACGCGGGATTTGGACAACCAGTTCAACGCCAGCATCAGGACGATTCAACGGATCAAAGTTCGGAACTCCCTGAAAACGTACAAAAAACAGAAGGTGCCGAAAAGTCCCTGGTACAGCAAGTTCAGGCCAAAACAAGACCGCGAAAACTGTATAACCGAATAATAATACAGAATAAAGACAGATGCATCCTGATCGACGATGAAACCTACGCCAAGGAAGACTCTCGAGCGCTGCCCGGACCGCAATATTATACGAAATCGGTGTAGTTTGGGCAGAAGGTGTTGGTCTGGCAGTTTGAAGAAGAGAATGCTGCCACTGTACAGAAAGCATAAGGCTCCTCCTCTCTTCTGGACGATTTGGCTTCAGCCCACTACGCCAACTCCGTTCTACAGTGGTTGTCAAAAAATAATGTATAATTCGTGGAAAAGGACATCAACCCACCGAACTGCTCGGATCTTCGGCCAATTGAAAGGTATTGGGCAATTGTCAAGCGGCACTTTCGGAAGGAAGGTACAGTGTCCAAAAACATGCAGGAGCTCTAAAAAAAACTGGACAGCTGCCACCAGGAAAGTCACAAAAGTAACTGTGCAGAATTTAATGCAGAATGTCAAGTCCAAAGTGCGAGCGTTTCACAGAAACTAGGATTTTCTCCAATATAATCAGTGAAATGCCTAAAAATGTAATTTTTCAACAAAATATTGAAAACTGATGTCAAAATATGTGTTTTTTTCGCTTTTTTATTTAATAATCAATGTTGCTAACTACTTTTCGATACACTCCTTATTGTATCATCACCGAAGAAATTACGACATGCTTGAATTTACGTTAAGCGTAAATTTCATTTTTTCCAAGAATGTAGTATTTTAGTGAGCATATCTGCTGTTGGAAGTTCGAAGTGTGAGTTCCGCTTCAAACAAGAGCGATTGCGTCGTTCTGCTGCTGGTCGTTTGCATTGGAGAAAAAGAAAATGAAAAGTGGACAACGCTGGTGAACATTATACAAAATCAGCCGTTGTAATGGCTCTAAATGTTATCTAAAGAGTTATTAACATTTCTTCTTTGCAAATCGGAGGTAAAAAATCATCAGCTTAGTGCAAATTTAGAATAATTTGATTAGCTTTGTCCTTTTTTTTGCTGTGCGAAATTCGAACCATACGAGCGCAAATAAAGCTAGCAATATAATATCGTAGAGAATCCTACAATTTGGTTCTTCTAAATGTCAGAAATGAATCCCGTACAGTATTTTAATAGTTTCTTTCACTCAAATATATGGTACATTGTACGACTTATGTTACAATTATATTAATGTAATGATTTCTTCTAGATCAAGGCCCAAACTTACACATTAATTTGACTGGCGCCCTTCTTCTTGGTATGCAAAGTTTATCATCCGCAACAAAACTGTACTGTTTCCAGGACTCCAAAGCCATTAACGGTATTTTCAGGACCCAAAAAGTAACGTAAAGAAATTATTTAAAAAAACTGTCCTAAACTCATTTAGGGGTTAGCCAAATTTTGTGCTAGGGCACATAACCGTTTTCATTATTTTTACGTTTCGTCTTTGACTCATCAGAAATAGTCGAAAACACGTTTTCGTTCGGCACGTCAGAAAAGACATTGCACTTCGTTGCAAAACAAAAAGTGTTCTGTAAGTAGCAGAAACTTTACGTCTGCTTAGCGGTTCAAATTGAACTGCCGAGTTTAGCACTAAGCAGTTCAATTTGAACTGCTCTGTACTGATGAGTCAAAGACGAAACGTAAAAATAATGTCCTAAACTGCCGCTTTAATCCCTAGAATATAAACGCAATCTTCCAAAACCGAATGGTCCTTTTGAGGACTACAAAATCTTAAACGGTCAAACGATATCAAATCAGTTAATATCTATATACATTTCGAATGCAGTCCTACGTCAATCTCGTGGCTAGGTCTCTGACATTATCTACAACAATTATTGCTTTTCTCATATAGAAAGGCAATGCAATCGCAGTGAATACCGGCTTTACAACCGAGATCCAAGTGTCATATACCATTCGACTCAGTTCATCGAGACCACAAAATGTGTGTGTGTGTGTGTGTGTATATATAACAAAAATATGCACTCACTTTTCTCGGAGACGGCTGAACCGATTTTCACAAATTAAGATTCAAATGAAAGGCCTCATGGTCCCATAGCCTACTATTCAATTTCATTCCGATCTGACTTTCGGTTTCGGAGATATAGGATGATATGTACCAAAACTATGGAAAAAATATGCACTCACTATTTTCAGAGATGGATTAACCGATTTTCACAAACTTAAATTCACATAAAATGACTAACAGCCCCATAGCCTGTTATTAAATTTTATTTCGATCTGACTTCCGGTTCCGGAGTTACACGGTAATATGTGAAAATTAGAAAAAAAGTGTGCACTCGTTTTTCTCTGAAACGGCTCAACAAACTAATATTCGGCTTTTACAAACTAATATTCAAACGAAAGGTCTTATAGTTTCCTAAAAATTTTTAGAACATTTCATCCGGATCTGACTTCCGGTTCCGGAACTAAAGCATGATAAGTGGAAAATTACTAATTTCATTTGTAGTTTTTCACAAACGATGATCAAAAACAGGTACAAATCTCATAAAAATGCCTGATAAATTATACTAGTTTGTAGAACTTGTTTGTTTGTGGGCATAAAAACTTAATTCGGCACTACTGGTCCCTCCGTTTTCATGTTCCGGAAGTACCGAAAATGGTGGAAAAAAAAATGCAAAAATAGAACTCACTTCGTTTTCCCTGCGACGCACATTTCTTTAAAAATACTGGGAAATTTCATCCGGATCCGACTTCCGGTTCCGCAGTTACAGGGCAATGAGTGTCAAAGTTTTCAAATCGCCTTCTAGATTGACAATATGTACAACACCGCAAGAAGAAGAAAACACAAAACGAACGATGCGTGCTTTGTTCTATTTCGTACACGCTATGAAGGAATCGAAACGGTGACGGATGTCTGCTAATTGTGTGTGATATTGGTAAAAGACGGTGCTGCGGTTGATAAAAATTTTAGCTATACTATGACAAGTGCAATTAAAAGAATAAACGAATGTCATTGAATTCAAATTTATTTGAAAAAATATGCAATTTTCACATCCAGTAATACCGTGTCGGTGGTTTAATGATGTCAATAATAATAATAATAATAATAATAAAAGTAATAATCCTACTACATGTTTTATTCTGCTGATTCATGCTGTTTAGCTTGGCTTACATATGCAGAAGTTACAGAAGCGCAGTTTCGCTTCGTTTGTGAGATTTCGTTTATTTGGTTTAATCGAAATAGAGCTCTAGTCTAGGTTTAACTAGGTTAAAAACTGTTCCAATTTGTAGGTCATATTTGTTACTGGCAAACAAACCAACTTCGACTATTCCAGTCATGAGCGTGAGCGATTTTCACAAACTGAGATCCAAATGAGAGGACTTATGATTCCATACAATTTTTATGAATTTCATTTGGATCCGACTTCCGGTTCCAGAATTACAAGGAAATATGTACGAATCAATGAAAAAATGCGCAATCAATTTGCTCGGAAACTTCTTAACCGATGTTGACAAACCAAGATCCAAATAAAAGGTCTTAAAATTCTTTAAAAAGCTCCCGAAAAGTTAATTCAGATCCGACTTCCGGTTCCGGTATTACAGTGCGATTAGTGAAAATTTCCAATTTCTTGAGTATTTTCTCACAAGCGATGGAGAAACGAGGTGCACATTTTTATAAAACTTACTGGTAAATTCTTTTAGCTGGCAGACCCTGTTAGTTAGTGGATATATAAATCTACTTTGGAACTACTAGTCCCTGGTTTCCGCTTCCAAAAGCACCGTTAACAGTGAAAGCTAAGCTCCAAAAACAGAACTCATTTCGATTTCTCAGAAACGGTTAAACCGATTTTCACGCATCATGATTCAAATTAAAGCTCTCATTGTCTTAAAAGATACTGTGCGATTTCATCCAGATCCGACGTCCGGTTCCGACATTATGGAGCGATGAGTGTCAAAACATTCAAATCGTCATTCAAAATGACGATGCAAAGCTTGTACGCGTCGGTACGTTCTGGTACGGAAGAAGAAGAAAAAACCACCGGCTTTGATGCGTTCGCAGCGTGCTTTGTTCAATTTCGTATAGCTCTGAAACGAGACTCACTTAGTTTTCTCAGAGATGATTTGATCGATTTCCACAAACAATAAGACTTCCTATAGTCTCATAGGTTACAGTTTAACACT